>NW_008825113.1:5266562-5287791 GCF_000699105.1 Pygoscelis adeliae
AGTGGATGTGAGGAAAAATTTCTTTACTGAAAGAGTGGTTAAACATTGGAACAGGCTGCCCAGGGAAGTGGTTGAGTCCTCGTCCCTGGAAGTATTTAAAAGACGTGTAGATGAGGCGCTTAGGGACATGGTTTAGTGGGCATGGTGGTGTTGGGCTGACGGTTAGACTCAATGATCTTAGAGGTCTTTTCCAACCTTAATGATTCTATGATTCTATCTTTGCCCAGTATTGCACAGTGCTGTACCAGCTTGTCTGCAAATAGCTCAGGGATTTCTAATACAGCACTGCACTGTGGCAGACAAACCTGCCCTTAGCTTGTCCCATGTTCCAGTTCCCTACATATGCCATATGGACAATTTTTTTTTAACTGGCAGGAATTTTGTGAGTCTAATTAATGAATATGAAATGACAAGAATGAGTAAAAGATTACATTGAGATATTAAAAGCAGTTTTCCTTTACAGAACTTTATCAACTATCTTGTGACTAGAAATATTTTACTTTTTTTTTTTTTACATAGCAAAAATATGTGGCAGCTAATATTTAATTATTTTCCTTTTTTGTGCACCTGTGAACTTGGAATAGCCCTCTCTGAACATTCAGGATCTTACCCATCAAAGCCTAGCTCTGGGGATGCAATTAGTAGAGTAATTAGTTTTTCATAATTTTGTGTACTTTGAAGCTGGGAACTGTGATTCTGACTTGCTCCTAGGCTCTGCTATATGTGCTGTATTTCTATTAAGTAACTTCTGTATTTCCCCAATCCCAGCTTTTCTTTTAATTAGCAAATGTATATCTCTGTCAGTGATGGCTGCAAAGCAAGTTGAAAAAATGCAAAGTGAGATTGATACAGAGTTGATTTTACAAGGGTTCTGGAACAAGAGAATTATAAATGCATCATTCATCGCAGCTACCTCACATGTCCTGTTTTGGTCCTTTGAAGTATGAATTTTGTTAACCGTTTCACTCTGTATTGCAGAGGCAAGAAGAAAACTGCAGACCTGTAGCTTACTGTGACCTAGTCTATGCTAGAATGTTTTGCTGGTAGAGCTACCCTAGGCACATGAACAACAAAGAAATATCTCACCTGTTAACTAGCGCTGCCAGGTTCATCATACATCTGAGTTTCTAGAGATGGTCTTTTTCACCCCCCAGACAGAATGTGGGCAGAATTTTAGGACCTTGGCTATTTGTTTGAAATTTCCAGATTTGTTGGAGGTAGGTGGTGCTAGATCTGAGACTACCCTGAGTCCCATGGTATAGATACAAGCAAAGGGAGCAGGATGAGATCATAGTTATTTAATCAATTTCATTTTTAAAGCTACAAGCAGAACAATGACCAAAAAAAAGCCATAGGTTCAATCACTGCAATTAAATGATCACTTATACAATTACAATGCACAGAGATAAAATCAATCCAAACCTTTCCCACTAATTCTCTGCCTCTGAGCCTCACTGTAGTTCTTTACACACATGAAAGAAAAAGAAGGTTCGTAAGAGGCCATGCATGCAGTCTAACGTGAAATCTGAAACAAGTGCTTTGTCAGGACAGTATAAAAGTTTAAGAGGTGCTTATTTTGGCCAAACTGCACTTTGGCCAGCAGAGCTTTTTCCAGTGTCCCAGGAAACCACTGTGCGATGCCACCTTTACCTGTGAGGTGGCTATAACCATGTCTTCATTATGAGATTTTGCTAGCGTAACAGTCAGCCTGAGGTGATACCACTGCACACTTTTCATTGACAGCTCTGCTGGCAGAAGTAGACCTGTTAATCTTCACACCTGAAGTGTGACTCCTCGGCATGTTACTTCCCATGGAAGAGGGGACCATTTCCCCTTTCACATGTAGCATTTCAGCCTCTCTCCCACTCTTTTACCTGCTGTGCCAGCGGCAGGTAACAGGCATGTCCTTCTACCTGCTGACTGTGGCAAGTTTGCTCAGGAGTTGTGGGACAAGGAGAGGCACAGTGCTAAAGCCAGAAGATGAGTTCCTCCATTTGGTCCTGCCCTTACATGTACTCTCTGGTCTGTTTTCTGTAGCCCCTTCCTAGGTGAGATTCAGCAAGTGTGACCTGTCTTGTCTCGCGTGACTTGACATACCAGAAATGTTGTCCCCTGTTTTGCGACAGCTGTCTGAGAAAGAGAGTGATGGGTGTGCAAAGGGCTGGAACAAGGGCCAGGTGGGATGCCCAGAGAAGCCTTGCTGGAAGACGGTCAGCAGTCTAGCACTGAAGGAGGTGCTGCTAAGCAAGCTTTCATAGCTAGGAGCTAGCATGGGGGCAAGGAGGCTAGCACTGGGCTGGCTCTTGATCTGGAATAACTTCCCCCACTTCATGTCTTCCAGAGAACATCCTCTTCTTAATGAAGGAGTCTTGCTCCATACAAAAAAGGCTCTGAGATGATGATACCATTGCACCTTCACTTTGACCAATTACTGTTATTTTTGGTTCTTTTGCAATATCAGGAGATATCTGATCTACCCAAGCACCAATCTCTATTGAAAAAAAGTAATGTATCTACCATGACGTCATAGTAGAAAAAGTTCAATTCATTTAGGTCCCTTAGTTGTTCTTTGCCCACATGCCTAAATCTCTTAAGTGCTTAAGAAGGCATACTGCCAGGAGCTGAGTTTTTCATTAGATCAGAAAATTGCTCTTATAGCTTTGTTACTATGTTATTAACATACAGGCATGGTCCTAAAAAAAAAAAATCTTGGAAAAACAACCGTGCCCCATAAATATACATGTTGACAAATTGGCTAAGTTTCAAAACAAATGGGTCACAATGTTTTATTTTGTCCAAACATAATTTCAAGTTATGTATTCAGATATAAAGCAAAACTGCAAAGCCATGTTTCAATCCTATTAGAGCAACCATGGACCCAACTTGGTACACCTTGGATACTTGTACTTTCTTTTGAAGCCATTCACGCACCAAAAATACAGCCTATCAAGGGAAAAAAAAACCCAACATGAGAAAGCACACACATAACAAGCACCATGGTGTTTGTATTCATTGTTGCACATCAATATTTCACCCATTAATTTTAGAAGTCTCTTGTCATTTTGTCATATTGTAACTATTTTGCTTTTCTCTGTAGGACCACACTTTCCCAACTCTCCAATATCTGGTAAATAATCTGTTCCTAAGTGGTCACAACTTTGCGAAAGGAACAAAGGCTAACAACAGACATTTTGTCTGGAATTGCTGATCGTTTCTTTTACTATTTATATCTGGCACTGCAATGGAAGAAGGAAAGATATTTTTGAGAGTATTATTTTTTCTATGATGATGACTCTTCAAAAATATATTTACTAGACTTCAGTAAAATACCATGAGTTTTCAGAAACTAAAACATGACAGACAAGCTTCTTTTATTTTCTTCTCTATTTTCACCTGCTGGAGCCAGTTAAATTTTCTCCACCAGAGAGTGCAACTGTGACCAGAGGTGATGGTGCTGGGATGGAGAGATTGCTGTACTCTAAGCAGTATTGTGAGCTGCCTTCCTCAAGGACGGCAGTCTAGAGATGGTGGGTGATTCCAGCTACATGAAGTTTCATGCCTACAGGTTAATTTAGGCTCAGAGTTAACATTGTGCCCGAATGGTTAAGGCTTCCCATGTCCAAGATAGAGCTGAAGAATCTCCTGACAAGGAACCACTGGAGAGATTCCTGCCTCTCCTTCTGAATCTTGGGCTCCAGCCCAGGAGATGCTGAATTCCCAGGGACGTGTGCTTCTCCCATGCAGTACAAACACTCATACACTCCTCAGACACATGCTTGAGGACACTAAGACCAACAGGCTTTGGGAATGTCAGGTATCAGAAAGAAGAAAGGACCTGGTAAGTAGTAAAAGAGATCTCAAGTTTTAGACTGAGAGCAAAGGCATTTCAAGCAATGTTGTAGGAAATTAATAGCAAGAGTATGAAATAAAAGCTTGTGAAAAATGTCAGAACCCACACCTTCCTCTAGAAGAACAGTGAAAATGCTCCGACTCAGCTAGACAGCTAAGAAAATCCAAGGGCATGTACCAGTTTTGTGTTGCATGTCATCCCAAGGCACACCCCCATGGGTACTGCGCTAAGGCTAAAACACTTAAGAGTCTGGAGCGCGTGGGTACAGGCTCACTCACAATACGGTTATGCAAATGAAGGAGAATGCAATGCGTTATGGCACAGGCGAAGGGTAAAAAGCTTTTCACTCCTCAGTCATGAGTTCACATTATGTTCAAGTGTGTTGACTATATGTCATCATAATAGGTGTTAAGCTACAACTACTAATCCTCGTGCATTTTCTTAGACAACTGTCTGCAGAAACCGTTGGGATAGACCGGCCTGCTCCTTGGCAGTCTCAATAGGGAGCGAAGGATTGAAGCATCCAGAGATGCACACCATCTCTCCACTCCCAGCTGTCAGTTAGGCAGAAACCATGCTGCTTAGCGAAGGAAATACTGGAAAAGACAGAATTTAGACAAAAGTGTATTATAACATGCCTTTGACCTAACAGGGAATTTTCTCCAAACTCAGCAATTGCTGTGCAACAGAGCCATATTTAAACACAGTCACATGCATTTTTATATACATACATACGTATTTATAGAGAGAGAAGGGTTCACCTTCTAGTGTGGTGCTTTAGAGTGTAGCTCTTCAGGTGGGTGTGACATTGCAGTCTTTTGTTTCTGGCTCCTCCTAGTGCCTGTACACAGTGTTAGAGGCACGTATAGATTGTCAGATCATCTCCATAAAATGAAGGTTCTATGTGGTTCTTCCTCTCTTGAGCTTTGTAGTAATACTTGCTAAAAACTACCCAATTTCAAATCACATTTTTAATATCAGTGATTGTTCTCCAGACTTACTCAGAGTGACAGTTTGGTATTTTTAGAGGATTTTTTCTCATGCTCTTAAAAAATGCATTTAGATGCCCCAGTCAAATTTCTCCTGAAACAAGTAATCTGAATGCAAGCTAACAAAGCTAAGTTTCCTCCTTGTGGCATTTGGCTGCTCAGTTGATGAGTGAAGAAGAGGCAGCAGCAAATAGCAGCTGCTGGGCTGCCATGCAGAGAGGAAGCCTTTACCTCTCCCCTTATGGGTGGGAGCAGCTGTGCCTGTTCTGACATTAACTGGACTTCACACAGAGTGCCCTGCAGAGCAAGAGATGTGCATGAAGCCAAGGAGCAGCCAGCTGAGGAAGAAGTAAGTAGGACGGTGGTCAACAGAGCTGTATTTACTGTTCTATAGGTTTTCCTCTGGTTTTAGATCCCCCTTTTTAGGACCCACAGGTGCAGGTGGTGAGGTGGAGAAACTGCGAATGTATCTCCACAGGTGTAGTTGCCACACCTGGTGAAGCCCTCAGGACATGCAGTTTTCAAAGCCTGTTCCAAGAGGACCCAAACTTCCCCCACCGCAATATTGTAGGGGAAATATTATTAAACAATCTTTTGGGAAGTTTTTCTTCCCTTAAACTCTTCCATAGACTTTATAACATAGAGGAATGGATGCAGTTTCTTGCCAGCCAAAAAGGGTTAGATGGTGTCAAACCCCAGGGACTCCTAGCTGTCCATTAGGGAAGACAGGAAAAAGCGAGAACCAAAGAGCCATATTCATCACAAATGACACCTTAAAACAGAGACTGATTTTTCTTCTTGTTTTGGCAGGGCCACAGAATGCTCTCTTCTGTTATCTTATGTTCTTCTGCTGTTGTCATCCTACTCTCTCCCACCTCTTCTTCTGGCTTGTTGCCCTTTGTTCCTCCAGACACCTGCCTGTGGAGCCTGCAAATTTCAGTATGGTCTCTTCCTTCCAGCAGAAGCATCCCTGGATGCCAGTAATCCCAGCAGGTCATGCTGCTCGATCACTGCCCTCATTTTTAACACCAGTGCACTTCATTGGAGAGATACATGTTGCTGGATGAGAACCTGTGTCCTAAAATATCAGCTTAAGCTAATGATTACAACCAGGGCTCCATGACATCGAAGAACTGTATCCATCCTAGGTCCTGGACTGACAAGACATTAAGAAATTGTTAAGGTTGTATCAAAACTGCAGAGGCAATTTAAAGCAAATTCTTTGTTAACAGAAACTGGCTTTGCATTCGCTGTACTTTTTCTACACATGTAAAATGAAGGGGAAATAAAAGTTGTGTATGTTGCTTCATTGCAGTCAACGCCTTGAAAATTTCTATTGCCAGAGTATTTCAGGACTGGAAATAGAAATATTGTCCATGTAGGTCTCACAGTAAAAATTATCCTGTTAGTGTTTGTGTATTAAAAAAGTGGTAACTGGAAACATCTTACGAATGGAAGAGTAAGTGAAAGTTACTGGCTTTGTTTGCAGAGCAACTGTCTTAGAAGCGGACGGCTGGAAATTGAACAAAAAATAACCATGAAAACAGGCACAATGCTCATGGCGTTATGAGTAACTTCTTATAATTTTGGTTTGCTTCTTGACTTTTATGTCAAATATAGGTTGTATGGTCTCTAGAGCAAACATCTTCTGTGAAGCATTCAAGCAGATGTTAGACTGCTCTGAAACAGTAAGAGAGAGAGGACTGTATGCAGATCTTAACTGGATGCAGAAAGAGCCGGAGGAGTTCCTAATGCTGATAGGAGAAAGAGGGAGCCAAACCTTTGGTGATTTACTGCTCTGCGAATGAGTGAGAGAGCAGCTCTCCCTGCTCTCTTTACCTTTTCCACAGCTCACCTAACTTCTGATGTGCAGGGATGCTCCACGGAGGGACAGGCCAGGAGCCCTTTGTCCCGCTTTTCAAAGAGATTTAAGGAGCACCAAAGGCCCAAATCCTCTTGACGTTGGAGTGCCCTTTCAACCCTTGATTCCGACCATTTGGCAGACCTGGTACTTCAGCTCTGCCGTAAGTTTTACCTGACCTATTGCCCCACTTACTCTGACAAGACAGTACACATGCACACGGTGACAAGCACTGGGGTAAAAAGCACAGATAACTGTTCAGCACGTGCTCTTGCAGCAAATTGTATCCTTCTCACTGACCATTCTTTGCTACCCAGCCAGTGATTTTTATGAAACTTGGAGATTAACTCTTGAGACCTTGTCTCCTCTATTAAATGTGAGTGAAGTCGGTCAACAGGTTCAACCAAATTGCACAAATTAAAAATGGCAAAGGACAGCAAATGTGGAGTCCAAGAAGTTGAGAAAACTGGCCTAAGAGTTTTCAGAGAGGTCTCATCTACTTTGAAGAGAGGAGCCTAGTAAACCCTCTTCCCAAAAGATACAGAGGTCATTTTCTGCTCCATGGGAATCCACACACTACATTCCCACACAGGGGTTTTTGAAGAGGGAAATACATGCAGCAAAACTGCTTTTGATGAGAGCGCTGCAAAATACCATAAACATTCCTGACAGCGTATTTTCAAACATCAGGTTCAATCCAGTTTTAGATGAGAGAGATACTCAGTTGATGTAACCTTGCTTCCACAAAGTCCCGTTTTAATCACTGATCGCATACGAAGCAGAATTTGGGCTGTGCTCAAGTTTTAAGAGATTGTCTAGAGCAGTTGGTTTTCTTGTATTTTCCAATAAAAGATTCAGTGGGGACTTACTAAGACAAACAAAAAGCCATTATTTTAGTAATGTAAAAACTATCATTTACATCCAACAAATAGATCAAAAGATGCTCTTTTATAAACAAAATTTCCATCCCACAGACACAATGGTATGCACAATAACATCACACTTTGCCAAGAGATTCCAGTATAAGACACAGCAATTCAAAAGAAACAAAGTGTAAGTTTATTGGACGCCAACTTTTCTTAGTCAAGATCTAAGTAAAGAAAACACACAGTAGAAAAAGTTGTACAAAGCAGCAATGGATTTACATTACATCAAAGAAAAAGTTACCCTAAGCTATTAGGTCTCAGTCCTAAAAAAAAGTAAAACCCCATCCTTAATTAAAATTCAACACTGATGTATTGAACTGATATACAATGACTATAAGGTATACAGGATTATAAAACCAGCTTCTTTTGTCTTACCTCTATAATCCTTTAAAATGACAAGTGATTTTGTCTAACTAATTGGAAAGTTCTATAGTAAATATATTGGATAATTCCAGTTTCTGTAAACTGTAGGAAACTATTCCCCTCTACCCAAGCACTAAAGTGATCCTCTTTTCCTGCTTTTTAAAAAGGGACACTGTCAAGAACAAGCCTTAAAATGTGTACTTTATATGTATTTTGCATGTTACGTTGCAAAAGATAGTTTGTTCTGGTTTTATGTACATATTTTAATTAAAGATGCTGCTGCAGTAGTGGGAAGCTTGTGTCTTTAAAAGGTAATGCGTATCACTGAGAAACTGGAAAAGGAAAAATGGATTGAGTCCTTTATTCTGGAATAGTGAGAGAAAAAGCAACATGAAAAAAAATAAGCTCAGCCCACAGAATTCAGATACATTTTTCAGACATCCTTGCAACAATTGAGGATGCCCTTAATAGGCATTTTCATGCCCAAGCAGCTCAAGTGTTATGATTCAATCCGTGTTTTTAAATGCTTTGATTTTATTAATATCAAGTATTCTTAATATAGGTAAGTACATTTGCTGTATACAACCTTTCTCTTGATAGTGTCCCTTTATGTACAACAGTTATAGTACAGTTTTTCACAAGTCATTTTAAATAAACAAGAATCAATGACATTAAAAAATACTATCAGGCTGTGTTCAACAAAAACAAAAAAAAAGATTTTAACACTGATTCATTAACAACAACATTAAAAAAAACCCCAAACCCTAAGCTTGCTTTGATTTTTATCTAAATCTTCTGGTAGGAAAATGTAAACAATTTTATTGAACAGTATAGGCACATGCCGGATTACAGGCTCATGCCATATGTTTGCACCCTCACTGTTAGTGCCAAGAAGGTAGGCATAGTCTGTCCTTATCCCATGTGAGGAACTTCTAGTTTTATCACTGGAAGCTTGGAACAAAAACAGAGTACATGTAGCTTCAGACCAAACCTGCATGCCCTACTTGGGGGAAAACAAACAAACAAACATCAGACAAAAAATCTACTGGATGTCACTAGAAGGCCTGCCTAAGTAAGAAATGCAGGAACAAGTCTCTTACAGTTGTGTTTTGGTTCACGGATAAGGCTATTTCTCCATTCTGAAATACACAAGATGAACTCTAGTGTCACCTACTGCTTCAGGAGGTTATCTGCTCAATTAACTGTCACAGGGTGTTTTAAAAAAAATCTGCATGTATTTTGCTGCCATTGCTCACTTCCAATGGTTGATCATGGTCCCAATTTAGCAAAGAACTTAAGCACATGTTTAAAAAAAATTAAGACTGATCTCAATGGAACTTAACCATAGGCTTAGACACTTTGCCAACAGAGTGCCTGAAAGGAAAAAAAATCCCAAAACGAAATACATTTCACGGCTCAACCCTGCTCCCCTTAAATGCAATGGAAGTTTCCACTGTACTTCCACCGAAGCAGGATAGTTCTCTGAGATTTATCTGACAGATTATAAAAATAGAAAAAAAAGAAAGAATTAAAGATTCTAATCTATATATTAAAACATCTGCACATTCCTGTCACAAATTTTAAGAAAAAAAGCAAACTACTTTTTATATTTAACAAGACCTCTAACTTTGTGTCACTTCAGTACACAGCTACAAAATTAAACAAAATATGATGAAGACAGGTTTTTGTATCAATAAATTTGCCTTTTATTTTGGCTGTGGCCAAACTAGACACTCTACAAAAGACCTTTATTTATAAACAAGCAACTAACATTTTTTCCATAATTTAACTTTTAAAACATATATTAAAGTTATATAAGCGGAAGCATATTTATTCCATATCCTCCAAAATAAACACTTCTATCAAGGGCTTTTTAAGATACTGTATAAAAGCTAATAGAAAACCAGAACAGCTATATAAACATCTCATATTTAAACTTCAGAGATCCTGAATTCCTTTACTAAACAACAGGAACTGAATTTAAAAAAACCACAGAACACGCTTAAAGTTAAAATCAAAACTTAAAAAAAAAAAAACCAAAACAAAACCCCCCAACAACTAAAGAAAAACTTAGAAGGAGGCTATTTAGACCAAAAATATTTTATGGATTTTTTTATAATACATACTATACTAGGAAAAAGGTCAAGGTTTCTTCAAAGATGTTGCACAAACTTTTGATTCAAAGTGTGTGGAATTTATCATCATATCACATAGCAGAATCCCAGTTGGAAGTTAGATGACTATGACATAGCTGAACTAGTTGCCATCTTCCTTTAGAAAGCACGCTGATTTTTAAAAGGCTACATATAAACTTTCAGACTGTTGTGTAGAGGAATCATTGGTGAAAACTTAGGAACCATTTTACAAAAACTTGTTCATATTTTATATGCACTGATTTCTTAAATACATTTAAAGGATGCTTAGCGAAGCTTTATGTTTTTCTGATTTTGTTAAACCAGGTTAAGTGCAATAACCATTTTACTTTGAAATTGTTTCTGGTAAGAAAGAAATTTAGTCTTATTAGGCGGAATAAAAAAAGTCAATAACTAGAAATGTCACTATTAAACAAGTACCTTGTTTTAACTGTAATGTCACAGAAAGAGTTTAACTGATATTCTAACAAATTAGTGTAATCACGTTCAGATACAATTTGCCTGAAAGAGGACAAAAAAGGAGAACACGTTACTATTAAAAGTGTTTAGTAACAATTTTAATTTTAATCAAAAATGAAACAGAAGAGGCTTGAAACTAACATTGCAATTCTTTTGGTAGCTGAAAAAAAGTCAGTGGTTCATCTTGAGCCAATTCTTTTAAACTTAACTTACAGGAAAAATAATTTAAAAAAAAATCTGTTGGAAAAAAATGGTGGCACACTTGGGCTTTCACTGAGAAAAATCTACTCCTGCGTGTGCCTAACTAAGGATACCCATCCTCAGATTCTTAGGAGTTACACTTGTGCTTAATTTTGCTAACTCTTAGTGTCAGCTTGCAATTTTTTTTACTTTTGAGTTTGGGATGCTGAAAAAAAATTCATGGTTACATACACAATTAAAGCCTCACTCCTGCTCCCCCTGAAACCGGTGACCAAACTCCTGTTGCTTTCAGCAAACACAGGCTGGGCTCTGATTAGGTAGTGTGGAATGCAATCCCCCTCGCCCAGCCCGCACGGGGTAAAGTTGGTCAGGATCATAAATACTGTTTGCATCATTTGCGTTCACTTTAATCCATCACCACTCCACTAAGTTTAAATTCCAGCAGAAGCATTTTTCATTGTTAGTTTACCACCTACTTCTGGGTAAATATTTCTTCTACTTACAGAATAATTTTGGACCCTTACTATAGCTTGTGGTAAATATCTATGATCCTACTTACACTAAATGCTCCAGTTGCGATTTGAGGTAAAATAATGGAACCGCACAGAGTACCTGCAGGCCATTATTACCATGATTTTCAACAAATTAGAAAATTGCAACACAGTTTCACAAATTATAGAAAGCGGCAGAAAGAAATATTCTATGCATTGTACTCATAAAATGCAGTGATTGTAGTGTGATGTTTTTTCCTCTGCTTTGAGCTGGATATGTATGCTTAACACAAATTTCAAATACATACTTCTTCATTTATACAGGTGTCTATATAAATATTTACATTTTTAGTTTTTATTAAAACATATCTTTGTACTCATGGCCAAGCTTATTACTGTGTGTAGGAACACAGCTCATCTTCTGTCCCTTAATGAGCTCTCTTTTTTTGACTTAATAGTTATACATTCCTTTGTAGTTAGCATTACAAACAGTTATACAAATAGTGGAAACAAAATTATGAAACTTGTCTGACATCCATTCAATCTTAGTTCATATTATAAACAGTACCATTTGCATTATGATGGCTGTTAATACAATGACTTTAGCTACCGAAGTACCTATAGTAAATTAGTCTTTGGGACATTGTATAAAGCAAAGTACTCCCTCCCCCAATTTTCCTTAGAAACTTATAATTAAATGGCTGAAAGCAGACTTGCTGCTACTTTTTATATAAAATCTTAGTAGTAATATTGCTGACTTTAGATTCTATTTTAATTTGCACAAGTTCCATATAACAACAAAACAATTCTATATTCCCTTAAAATATCAAACATTCGTATCCAATAACATCAGGATTACTCAAACTTGAGGTTTATTTGTTATTGCTAAAGGTTTCTAAGACCTAAGTCAATACAGCAAGACACTCCATCCACTTCCTCCCTAACTGCAAGTGCATGGCAACTATTTATATGGAGCTTGTGTGTTGGTTTCTTTAAAAAAAAAATAAATGAAGTTGGTTACAGTATTTCACTACTACAAACTCACAGTTAGAATCCAAATCGTTGTTGCTCTTTCATTTAATATATAACTTTATATATAATACACACGCACACACCAACATCACAGGATGAAGATCCATGCATACAATCCAGATGTGATCATATTTCAGTGTTAAATGAAATAAAAATTATTCTGTTACTATTAGATCCCAGACCACAGTATTTTAAATTACTCTGCTTTCTACCTACTAACCAAGTTAATTTACCTTAATCTTCAAATCCAAGCAGCATCACAAATTCCAATTTTTTCGTTGTTGTCGTCGTTTTGATCCTCTTAGATTTCTAGTTTGTATGGCATACATCTGAGATCCTGAATACAGCCTCCACTGAACCAGCTTTTTAAGGTATCTGTTAAAGCTAATTGTGTGTCTGTTCATGGCTCCAAAGACTAAAAGCTGTCTTGAAAGTCCTATGACAGAGTTTACACATGTATTGTCTTTTGAATGTGATTGCTGAGAGTGGTGGAGCATGATAGAAGAGTGTATCTGACTCCTGCGGTACAAATAATTTTTCAGTAGTAGTGGAGCTTTCAGACAAGCCTGTCGGACTATCAGGCTCCAAAGGCTGGATTTTGGGGAGGGGTGGGGGTGGAGGTAAGGGTGGTGGTGATGGGGAATTAGCTGGTGGACATATCTCAGGCTCCTTATTTGCAGACTCCTCTGCAGCCTGTGACATATGAGACTGGAAGTGACTCCACAGTCGGAAATTGGTTCGGAAGGCCTTGTTACACACATGACAAATAAATGGCTTCACAGAGCATAAGAGCTCTTGGTGACGCTCCAGCTGTTTGCGTACAGTGAAAATCTTCCCACACTTTTCACAGGGCCACAAACCAGCATCTTTGTTGGAGACTACTTCCTTAGGTTCTCTGGTCGTTTCAGTGACCTCATCCTCTATATCATCTGCAGGCTCTTCTTTGATCTGAATTTTAAACTGCTTGGAAACACTTAAGTCTTCAGGCAGGCACGAGGAATCTTCAGAATCAAAATTTATTTGTTCTGATGAATCACTGAATACACCATCTTCCTTTGCAGCAACAAAATTGTTCATTTTATTGGATTCTGACTGAGGAGGCAATCTTGACGAACTAGTTATTTCTCCATTGTGATCCACGATAGGTAAAGAAAAGTTCTCTGATGGAGCCATTGTGTTTTGATTGTGAACTTCAACTTGATGACGCCAAATACTAAAGGATGATTTAAAGGTACGCATACACTCAAGACAAGTAAGTTTCTTGTATTCACACTTGCTTTCATGCTCATGCTTCAGCTCTGGAGAAGAAAATCTAAGGCTGCAGTAAGGACAGACAGTAGCATTTCTACAGAGTCGCTCATGATTTCCCTGTTCAATAAGCGAAGAGAGCTTAGCATTGCAGAGACGGCACTGATAAACCTCTTTGCTTTCTACTGGACTTTCAATATGAATATGATCTTTCTGCTTAGGAGCCTTATTTCCTCCAATTGGTTTCTCCCCTGGGTGCATTTTTATATGCTGTTTAAATTGCGAGAGGAAACGATAAGCTTTCCCACAGTAGGTACAAATATAGGCTCCTTTGGTTCTCGATCTTAAATTCCTTTTGATGACTTGTTGTGCTTGTGAAGCAGACTGTCCCTGAAAACCTTGCTTGCCACGTCTTAGTTTAACTATTAGAGCTTTTTTAATTTCTCTCTCTCTCACTATATCGATCAGTTTTCTTTGGAATTTTTCATCCAAAACAGCATGTGAACTGGAAGCAGGTGAGGGATTCTTCACAATTCCATGTTGTGTCTGGCAGTGCGTCCACACTTTGAAATTTGTGTGAAATCTCTTGTGGCATATGTCACAAGCATAGGGCTTCTCTGGATTATGATACATGTTAACATGACGATGAAGACCTGCTGTTGATCTAAAAATTTTAAGGCAGTGCTTGCATTTAAATTTTTTATTTGGTCTTGCTTCTTCCATCTCACTGTATTCATCTTTACTGACATCAGAATCAGGAAAATCAGCATCAAGGTGCGTAGGGCTTGAGCCTTCCTCAAAGTTATCTTCTGACCCAGGAGAACCCTGCTCATCCACCTTCAGTTTCTTAAATGGTAGTCTTCTATCAGCCTGAAATCTCCTTTTTGCTGGAATTCTACTTGGTTCCTTATGATCATCCTCAGTTTTATAAGGAAAGTCTTTATTTGTTGATGCTGAAGCATCACCCACTGTAACTCTTATTATTTCGGCAGGATCTGAAAGTGGACTGCTAGGTTCCGTTTTTATTCGCACTTCTGTGAGAGGAGAAGCAACCTCCCTATCAGTTGACTGAGAGGCACTGAAAGACCTAAGGCGATGTGGGTGTATTACCTGTGGTTTTTCATCTAAGACTAACTTCTCTGATGACTCTTTCAAGGATGACTTTTGAGATACAACATTAAATGTCTTCTGGGAATCATTAGTTCCCGGTGAGGAGGATGATGATACCTGTGAAGGTTTTAGGTCAACAGAAGGTGAGTAAATAGAAACCTGGCTGTCCATGGACAGTGACCTTCGAAGGAGACTTTTTACAAGTGGCCCACTCCTGTCAATACTTTGGTGTTCCGGACCAGATCCACTAGATGGGATTACTAGCCCTAACTTTGAGTAGTATAGCAAATTCCTGTCTTCACCTTGGCCATTGCCTTTTCCTGCCTCTCGCAACAAAAAGGTAGATTCTGACGCGCCACGCAGAGACAAGACTGGTGGACGCGGTCTTTTTAATGACATCTCTGCGGCCTTTCCTCTTAAAAGCTGACCACTGCTTCCTGGTTCATCGCTTGCAATTTCCTTCTCTGCTAAAGGCATTTGAGGCAGTACTGTGTTCCTTTTCACTAAACCACCTCTGCTCTGATCCTCCACAGTTCCAGAAGTTTCATGAAGCTTGGTATAGCTCACAGGGCTTTCTTTCAGCCATCTCCTTTCAGTCAGTGATAAGTTGTGAAGGGTTTCAGTTGGTTTTGTTACTTGTGGTCTACTGCTAGTTTTGACAGCAACAGAGGGTGAGGGTTTAGAAGTATGGCTTAAATCATGTTGCGTTTGATTTATACTTTTCGCTTGTGCTTCAATTCTGTTTTGACAGACAATGACACTTCTCTTCTGAGAACTACTTTCGTCTTCATCTTGATACAGTATTTTCTTAATAGGGCAAGCTGGAAAAGGAGCTTGAGGACTCTTAGAAACAATGTTTGTAAGAAAGGATATTCCAAGACTGTAGCCCAGTTCTTGCACAGCTGCAAGACTGCCTTTCTCAATGAACAAGGATGAAGAATAAATGTAGTTTAAGACATTATCAAAAGCATCCGGTTCACAAAAGTCGAGTTGAAACACTGACTGAGACTCATTCTCCTTATTTGTGAACAGAGTCTGGAAGTATTCACTGCTGGCAGCCAGAACATTTTTATGAGCTCGAAATTTCTGATCTCCTACTATAAGAACAACATCACATAGCTGTCCCTTTAGACGCTCCTCATTCAGTGCACTTAGAAGTGAAATGGCATGTGCTGGGTTTATGTAATGCAAGAGCCCCTCCATGATTCTGATGTTTCTGAAAAAGAACAACAAAAAAAAGTTGTAGGTTGCCTTATGTGAACTGTTGTTAGAGACAAAATAAACATACCTAATCCCTCTGTACTTCATAAACTGGCTAAACCACCATCAACAGTGCTGAAGAAAACAGCTTGTTTGGAGGAAAGGTATGGGAATTAAAAGAATACTGTTAGCTCCAACAGGTGCACAGGCATGAGAAGAACCACAGCATGTGCCCACTTTCAAATACACCATTAATAGCTGATCTTACACCAAGAATATTACACCTAACTAATTGGGGGGCGGGAGGGCTGTGTTCTCTTCCGACAATACACCTGTCCACATGAAGGAAGAGTTCAATCATTTCACTCTTGAGCATCTTTTTCTCAGCTTTAGCTTTATTAAGATCTATCTTGACAACTGCATCGATAAACTCTTGAATAAGATATCTAAAGCTTAGTTATGCCAAGTCACCTTTTTGAGGCTAAGCAACGCTGACAGTCTCCTGCTGACTAAACAAATTAACAGGGTTTTGTTGTCATTTTTAATAGGATGATGGAAAGGGATAATACTGGGAAGGGAGAAGGAAGCAGGATTGTTGTCTGTAATCTAGATTAATTCATCATGTTTGCTTATGTTTAATAAGTATTGTTAATATATACTTCTAGCTATCAAATATGTGTCGCTTATAACCGCACTGCCAGGATCTGGTTTCTCGGAAATGTCACAATTATAATTGAAGTATCCCTGCATTGCTTTCTTCTAGCTTAAAAGCAATCAGAGAACTGAACTCCCCATTTTATTCATTAGTATAAGAGCACTTTATGCCCACAACCCATATACTTGAGGAACAGTTACCCTCAGGTGCATCTCAGAGTACAATAAGTACAAATTAAACTGCAGTGCAGAAATCCCCATGTTCCATATGCTTCAAAACACAACCCACTCGGTACTGCAGGATGTCTCAATAACTCAATAGACTGTTTCTGATTAGATCTTAACAAAACAAGAGAATCAGGTTTTAAGTCAGTTTAAACAAAGACCTTCTGTGGCATTAATTGCAAATTATATACCTGTGCACATGCATACACACAGAGAAATCAGCAATATCCAATTTTCTTTTTTTTTCATGGACGCTCTTACAATTCTGTTCAAGTTAACCTGTAAGAATTTTACACTACCTTCCTCTATGGTGGTAGTAAAACAAGTCAATGATGTGTCTGTTAAAAGCAATTCTCTTCTTTTGACAGCTCAGTTGAAAAACTACTCTTTAGATATTTATGCATGATGTATGCTACTACAACAAAAACGTTTCACTACTCATCAGCTTACAAGCAAAACTGAAAAGTTTATCAAAATAAAAAACGATATTAAGAAGCTGTAACCCCAGAATTAATAAATTGGCGTGGTAAATCTTACAACTAATGGATATAAATAAGTGATCAAAGTCTAAATTGGTATTACTGAGAAATGAATCAAAGGGTGCTGCATACAGCATCTCAGGGCATTGATCACATCATAGGACTGAGCTACCACTTCTATACCTGAAACTACTGAATGAGTTAATAATGTCATGGCAACAGCAAAGGCAGAATTCTGTTTCCTCACCAGATCTGTCTCTTTACTGAGTGTTTCAGTGTCGTTTCATGAACACGAATACATCCTTAATTCACCTCAGATGGTTATAATGCATAATCCCCCCCCATCTATAAAGAGCAGAGTAGTCAAGCTTCTATGAATTTGAGAAACCAATCTGTTTCGTTTTGCTTTGTATGTTTTGCTTAAAAGTACCGTCTGGGGGGGTGCGATACCTGTCTCCTTTGTGGATGCCACCGCAATTTAAAGTGGTGGAGTCTGACTAGCCCTAATCCAGTCTCGTGGTCTGAGCACCATTAACACTTGGAGTGTTATTAGAACAAGCGTTCCAGGAATGCACCTTTTCCTTTAGTTTCATCTGAAAGAAATTGAGTTTGCAAACTCAAGTGATTCATCTGGGATGCAAGCTGCAGCATGGTATATGGAGGTAACAGATCAACAGTGTGCTTATGAAGGAAACTTGAACTAAAACAGTACTGTAGAGATACCCAGCAGAGGTTGCTGCAGAACCCATATTTCAAGGACACAGGGGGAAAGGAGTATATTAGTCAAATGTTTTGAAGTATTTTCAAATCTTTCACTTTAATCTGCTTTACCCAGGCCTTGAGTCTTGTGTAAGACAGTCACAGAATAAACACTATGTAATTACTATGCGTTCCTTTGTCCACTGTAGCACAGTAATGCTATTATAAAGACGGGGGTGTAAAATCTACACATCTAAAGCAGAATCCAATAGTCACCCATCCTTCTTTCTACATTTCCCTTTTTTATTTATAGAGCACCTTCAATTTATTACATTAAACAAGACAGAGATAAGCATCCTATTACAATCCTCCCTTTGCCTTTCAGAGCGCGGTCTGTTCTGTGCAGTGAAGGAGGCAGAGCTCTTTGGTGCAATATAACTCTGTGACTTTAACAGTAACCAAGGCTGCAACATACACAAATGGCAAGGGACCAAATTAATCCTGCAAAGGCAGCTTTAATGCTGGTATTTCCTAATTCAGGTGCTTGACTTTCAGCTTAATAGCCTTTAAACACAACCGTCAGAAATAAAGCAAGCTATGATATGTTAAGAAACAAAGCCAGAACTGGTTTGCAGAACCATTTTAACACATTTACACAGATCATCTGAAAGCCTGAAATACTTAGATGTAAAAAAAAACCCGGATTACCAGAGTAAATGTACGATGTATTAGAATTTCACTGCATGAACACTTTTCAGTAAAAAAGTTGATCCAAGACAAAAAAATTCCTGCTCTCTTCTGTCCATCTTATCTGCACACTGCAGTTCACTCCTCCTTCAGCTGTGCCAGTACAAATATTTGCAGGCCTGTATTTCACAGCAAATCAGACAATAAATAAAAAACAAATAATATTTATTTTCAAATGCTGGTCAATTTTTATGTTAAAGCACAATCTCAAGAACGAATGCATTGGCATAACTGAAGAGGCAGCAAACTGTGGCAGCAGAGCAGCTATAGGAAGGCAGGAACTCTTTACAACAGTTTGCCATCAAAGCCAAAGCTTGGATGACTGAACTCAGGCCGGACACAAAAGGTCTGCCTAGCTCTTGTGTAGATAACAGAACTGAGGCAGTTGTTTGTAATACTAGATTTGATTCCAGGTGTTTGAGGACTCATACTTTCTCAGCTGAAGATTATTTTGCCATTAACTACCTAAGCTCTTTCCTCCAGATAATCTGCTTCTATTCTCTCCAACCATTTTTTCCAGCCATCTTCACTACTGACTGGAAACAAAGCTGTCTCCTCTTTTCTTCAGATGACATCAAGGAAACAGTAGGAGCATATCAGCAAACCTCCCATTGTCTGTGTCCAGGTGTTACATGCTATAGGGGCTGCTGGTCCTCAGGAGGAGCAAGACTCCAGACCCAGGAAGGGCAAGTGCAGCAGGAGCACCTACAGTCTTCCTTCTGGAAGTCAGGAAGAGATTTTAGTGTCAATCTTCAACAGCCCTCTACTGAGCTCAGCAAACTAGATTTCAGAGACTTAAGTACCATATTTGGTACTAGATTAATTTTATTTTATTTTTTTTAACAAGGATAGAAGACGACCTCTACTATTTCAAAATTACTTTCTGCAAAAAGGAAACGTCTAGTCAGGAAAGCTCTTCACAAGGAAAGGGTGAAAAAGCTTAATCTTTGGCCCAGCAGTTTATTGATCTTCAATAGCTACCTGCCTTCGAAGTGGTAGTTCCTCTTCCTGTCCTCTGTCCCTTACTCTCACGTGTCCTTCCCCCAGCCCTGTGGTACCCTCCTCTTCCTTTCACCAGCTTTGCTGCTCATTTGACCTCCCAATAAATTGATTCAGCTCCCTAAAATGAAGCAGGAAACAAACAAACAAAATCAACCCAGCTTTTTAATGTCTGTTTGGTATTTTATAGGTTAGGAGCTTAATCTGCTCACTGAGAGGTCAGATGAGCATCAGAGTTGCAGCAAGAGAAGCCATGAAACTACCCATTCTTTGTCAGCAAGTTGTTCAATCAGCTTTGCCCATCTGAAACTTCACTTCCAGAAACAATGAAGTCACTGATGCTGAAACTTTACAAATAAAATCAGGCAGATATTTGTGTGAACAATTTCATCATAATAGCTTATGCTTGCAAATACACAAGCAACTGAAATAAGATGTTGATGTTGCCTGCTGACTTCCATTATAACGACATAGCTGTCAGCTAAAGCTATGTTAATAGCGTGCTGGGGGTGGGAAAGCCGATGTTCTGAAACACTTAATGAGATGCAATGTTGCAGCAAGGAGGCGCCAGGGCTGTGAGAAACTGCAGTTACAAGCAGAGAATACAAGGAAGGAGGAGGAAACACACGCAGAGGAGACAGGCAACAAGTGAGACTTAACAGGGGTTTCAACAGGGAAAACATACATAAGAAGTATGGTGGGAGCAAAGCCACTAAAAAACCCCAAAGAAACATGGATGATAAAACCCAGCCAAGAAATACAAGTGACTTCCTGGGGTATCCCCAGTTAAATGAAGGAATGTTGCACTCAGTTGTGAGTGCTTTGCAGAGGATTTGATGGCTCTGATAATTCACGTTTCTGATAATTCATGTTTCAGACACAAGGTGGGAAAAAAGTCCCATTACTCGTCAAGAGTCCAGATGCAATAAAAACCCTACGCTGCTTAAACTTCTACTCAAGGATCCTGTGCTGGGTTTTATTATTTGAGTTTGACAACAGTTTATCAAATGCCTCTTCTTCCATCAATAGCCTTTGCAACACAGATTCTCTCCTACAGTCCATATGTATTTACATACACACACCCCTACACACCCCCAAAAGCTATATGTAAAAGCTCCAAACCTGCAGAGCAGGATTGTTTGCATTTCTATAATCTTTTTCTAACTAAATATTTGAGTAATCTCTTGCTGCAAGTTCAGGGATTCTGTCTTCCTGGATTTAATGAAATGTGATTTCAACTGTGTCGTGGTTTAACCTGGCAGGCAGCTAAACACAGCCGTTTGTTCACTCCCCCCCGCCCAGTGGGATGGGGGAGAGAACTGGGAGAAAAAAAAAAAGGTAAAACTCATGGGTTGAGATAAAGACAATTTAATAGGACAGAAAAGGAAGGGAAAATAATAATAATGATAAAAGAATACACAAAACAAGTGATGCACAATGCAGTTGCTCACCACCCGCTGACTGAAGCCCAGTCAGTCCCTGAGCAGTGGCTGTGCCCCCCCCCCCCACTCCCCCCGCCCCCCCCCCCCCCCCCCCCCCCCCC
>NW_008825113.1:5287918-5288170 GCF_000699105.1 Pygoscelis adeliae
GTAAGCACTGCTCAGCAACAACTAAAACATGGGTGTGTTATCAACATTATTGTCATACTAAATCCAAAACACAGCACTGTACCAGCTACTAGGAGGAAAATCAACTCTACCCCAGCTGAAACCAGGAAAGTATCCACCCGTTATTCTATACCATCTACGTCACGCCCAGGTCCCCCACTTTCCAATACATTCCAATTAATCACCACCACCTTTCCTGTATTTTGATATATACATGCAGATATCATTCCCTTA
>NW_008825113.1:5291578-5292386 GCF_000699105.1 Pygoscelis adeliae
GCCAATTCATCCACCGTTTGTCCCTCTCCATCTTTCCAGGTCAGTACTGCCAATGAGTTGGCATATGACAGTGGTGCACTCTGTACAAACTTCTGCCACATGGGTCATGTGCACTTGACTTCATCTGGATCTTTGGATAACCGCTCGTTGTCCAGGTCACTATAAATCACCTGCCACTCATAACTATCCAGCCTCAGGGTAGATCTCTGGGTGGTATTCTTAAATAGTTGTTTAACTTTAAAAAATACATTCAGGAGTAGGAGCAACAGGAACATGCTGGTTTGAACATCCCAAGGATATTCAAAATTCTCAAGAGCTATTGTAATCAGCCTGGAGGAGAAGGTGAAGGAAGGTGTTTCCCCCATAGATTGGCTCTCCGAGGAGAAGAGGTAAAAAGTGTAATTACTAATAGTTTCTGAGAGATGGCTCATAAAATACGGAGATTATGGCAATGCTGAGTATAAATACCAGATTAGTCTCATGACCAGCCATTTTATCATATTACAAGCCAGTGCTACAAAGTGCAGCAAAATGATAACCTTGACCCAGAGCTGATAAACAACACAACAGGGAACATATACAGCAGGTAAGGTGTTACATAACACAACTCAGAGCAAGCACAACAACTCTGAGAGCAAATAAATCAACATTGCGACCAGTGACTATTAACCTAATAATGAATGCTTACAACAAATTTGTTTTAACACGCTCTGGTCAGATCTGTTGTTATCTCAACCCTTTTGGTGCCCAACATGGGGCTCGAAAGGACTGTCATGGTTTAACCCAGCAGGCAGCTAAACACCACACA
>NW_008825113.1:5292583-5298191 GCF_000699105.1 Pygoscelis adeliae
GCCACGCCCCCCTCAGCTAACTCCCCCCAGTTTTTTTGTGCAGCATGACGTCATATGGTATGGAATATCCCTGTGGCCAGTTTGGGTCAACTCTCCTTGTTGTGTCCCCTCCCAGTTTCTCGCTGGCAGGGCATGAGAAGCTGAAAAGTCCTTGACTAGTGTAAGCACTGCTTAGCAACAACTAAAACATCAGTGTGTTATCAACATTGTTCTCATCCTAAATCCAAAACAAAGCGCTGTACCAGCTACTAGGAAGAAAAATAATGCTATCCCAGCCGAAACCAGGAGAAATTGCTATTGCTGTTTTCCAGTATTGTCTGTGCTGCAGACAATACTGCTAACTTTCTCCATGAAGACAAATGTTTTTCATTTCCAATAGGTCAGCAGCAAGGAGAGACTCAGTGGTACGAAGACAAGCATAAAATCAGATAAATATTTGCTGGTGTGTGAAACTGATGTATTAATTTCCAACTATTTATGCTCCACACATACAGAAGCAGAAATTTAGGGAAAGGAAAAGAAGAAATTCTATAATATTGTGCAGTCTCTCTATGTTGCCCTCAACTAGAGGCAAATAATTAGCAGTCATCCTGATACAGACTAGAAATTATCTTAGAAATTAGAGGCTGATTTTCACATTCAGATCATACCCATAGTTTCGCCAACTGACACTCAAAATAGCTTCTCCCGACTTGCAGCAAACTACAAAACGTCAAAGTAACACCACAAAGCTCCACTTGTCCTTCTCTTTCTTGTTTACAAACAAGCAGCAGCTAAGGGTGCAATTTCATCTTACCCTCAGTCCAATCTAACTAGGGATTGCTCCTGCAAGGAGCAGTCCATGTCTCCTCCCCTACTAAGGAAGGACTAGCTTGCTGTCCGGTCAGTAAACTGATCCAGCTGACCATGGGATTGCACAACTACTGGATGTAAGGGACAGGGCAGAAATGTGTGCTGGCTGTGAGATTTTCTGATTCTTCTCAAAAGAGTTCATGAAGATTAAAACACATCAAACAGTTTGATAAAATATTTGTCCTGGCCTCAATGCCTCGACTGAAAGGTGTGTAACTCATCATCCACATTGCTGTAAACTAAATCAAGAGACTAAAAAGTTTAAAAATACCTTTCCCTAAGGAGTTCTTCAGTTTTCATTCTCTTGAGTTTTGTAATATTGCCATTAAACTCTCTGATGGGACAACACCAAAAGGTTTGATGGCCATACAATTTAAACATCTACAAAAACCTCATCCCCAAAAATATTTCATATGGTTTTTTTGGCAAGAGATGCATGAAATCAAGAATTTGAAGAAGGGGAGACACACACAAAACGTGTACTCTTTCTACAGGTTGACTTTATTATTTTATTGGTAATGCTGCGATATGCTTGCCAAATTGAGTAATATTCAATCATCTGCTTTACTATATGAGCCACTCTTTGTTTAACTGGCCCAATTCACAATAAAATCTTGTCTAGATACTGCTTTTAGGTTTGCTGGTATAGTGAAAATGACAAACCCTAATTGTGGGCATATTTCTATTAATATAAAGGTGCTTTTAACAGGCATAGTATATTTTAGATAGGAAGAGAAGCCAATTATACCCATATAAGGTACTTTTCTATCAACAGAATTGTGTTTACACTAAGGTTTCTATAAGAAAACAAGAGATGGGGGAAAAAGTCATGCACTTAATCTGAAGCATGCAGAACTAATATAAAAGCTGAGCCTAACAAAATGCCAAGTGAGAAACTTATGATTCAGGGAACGCAGGTATCTTCCACCCACTGAAAGGATCCAAAGAAAACACCATTCAGCCATCATCTCCATTCAGCCGTCATTAATTATGGGCAAGATACTGGGAAGACAATACAGGGTAATGTAAAAGGGAAAAGACAACGGCAATTTTACCTGAGTTTTACATAAGAGATTTACAAGGTCATGAATAGCACGTGGAAGATTTTCAGCTTACTCAAAGTCCACGTGCGTTTGGAGGTAGGCAACGCCTCATGTACTTTAAAAAAAACCCAACACCTCCTCCATGAACAAGAACACTATGTATTTTTTCTTTATTCCTCAAAAGTATTTATGAGAAAGGAGCTGGTCCTATCCTTACTGAATTTCCAGGGAATTTGGCCATTGACCTCCATAGTTGAAGGATTGTGCTCAGAGTTATGTACTGGCACAAAATAAACTAATTCCTTTTGGTTGTGACAGGTGGATTAAGTTGTGGCAAACAGTGATTAGAAATCACTGTAATTCTGCTGTTTTTCCTTCCATGTTTCTTAATTTACTTTAAAAGGTTTTTTGTGAGGCACATTTACTGGACCAAGTACACTATTTTTGAAAAATTCTCCAAAGATACTCACAAATGTATTCAGACCAGAATGCCAAATAGTTCATCCCAAAGTAGCTCTAATGTTTTTTAGCTGGTGGACACCCACCCCACTGGGCCTACTGGTACACTCCTAGTTCCAGTGCACTGTGGTGTCAGGCTTGGTGCTGGCTTACGCATGAGCCACACAGCGCTGGAGGGAAATCAGTGAGTCAGAGGGATGGGGGACAAGGGGGTGGCAGGGACACTCACTGTCCCCCATTTAAGAACTGTCCCTGCACTAACCACAACTTATCAAAGAGATTACTGAGAATGAATTGCAACCCAAAGATTACTCACGCTGTTAAGTGCTGATGTAGGATAAACCATGGATAAGGAGATTAATGCTCTGAGACAAAAAAGGGAAAAATATTTCTTCCTTTCCTGAAGAATGCAATTTAATTGACTACAAATTACTATGAAAGGACAAGTCTCACAACATTTTTTTGAAATTATTTGGCCATAGGATTTTTCATGCCTTTTCATCACAGATTGTATGGAAAGATTTCGCACAACAAAAGTGTGGTGTTTCACTAAATCTCAGAGGGAAAACCCCCTCAACAATCATGACTAGGCGATTTTAAAACTTTCTTATTTTTGATGGGCTGTAAGACTGCTGAACTGATGGTGGTAGTGGTGGAGGTAGAATGAGTTTAGGAAGTTAGAAGAGTTGCTCAACACTTTTTTTTTTTGTTCATAAAATATGCCTGAAATATTCTAGAACAACATAATACATAAAGTAGCCAATAAGCAAAGACAACAGATTTTTTTTTTTTATTTCACTGCTGAATGAAAGAAAATATAAGAGAACTGCTGTCTTAAATATTATCATTAAGGAAAAAATTAAAAAAAAGATTACAGTACATAGACTAATATTAAATCTACGCCATAAATATTTGGGGAAAGCAACTCCCTCCGCACAGAATATCTATTTTAAAGCAGGGCATATTGCAGTCTTTCCACTTGCAACAAATGATTTTGCTGGCTCTAAAGATTCCCCCAACCCCCCCCCCCTGCCCCTTCCAAGGATCTCAGATCATTAAAAGTAGCAGAGTTCATTATGCAACAGCTCACTTGCTCAAAGTTGAGAATTTCTTTTAATGAGAGCTGGAAATAGCTGCAACTGTAGTGTGTGACTCACAGCATATACCTCCCAGTGCAGTACAAACCATATGGTGGTTACAGCCCAACTTCCTCTCCCCAGCTCCTCCTTCCTCTACCCTGTAAGTCTACATTTGTTTATAGACAGTAGTTATCACTATTTTGCAGATAAAACAACTTTCAAAACCTTGAAAACTATAATGGGAAATTACTTGTTGTTTTTTACAGTAACTCCTTCACAGCTACTGAAGGTCAAAAAGAAACAACTTCAATACAGTATGAAAGCTCACAGCTGTCTGTAAAGCTGTCCTTTTAAACCCAAATGTTGGCATGCCTATAACTAATTTTAAGGAAAGCATAGTCAGCCATTGCTATGAAGATGATCAGAGCACCAACTATTTAATTCTCTGTGTATCAGTATTCTCTAGCATCACACACACAAAAAACATGAGCTTACGAAACCCAATCTCTTAGTGATATCACGCTTCTAGTGATCTGGAGGGTTCTCAGTCTGAGAAGCGTGTTGAATTTGAGTCAGCTGACACAGTATCACCCTGGCCACTTGGAACCTACACAGCAGGAAAAGGAAGCACAAACGTTTACATTTATCATACTTGTGCACCATTAAATGTATAGCGCAAAGAGGACTTCAGGAACTTCTTACAAGCAATTGCCTCTTTTTACATTAAATAAGAGTGCTAATACGTACTAAAGGATAAGCTACCTTAAGCACTAAAAAAAGCACCCAATTCATTATGACTTTAACCCTGTTTTGGATCACAGGACAATGTTGAAATTAGTGGAGGAGCAAGAGCACCACTGAGAGCAAGAGACATGGTCACTCACTCTCAGTTCTGAGCCCCAGGGGTTATCTTGGCCCCAGCAGGCTCAGGGGAGATCACAGCTGGAGAAACCCCCAATAAATCCTGGTCTGGCACACATTGTTGTAGCTGAAAACTCCAGAGGTTTTAATTCGTGATATCTCCCTGCAAGTCCCTACTGAGAACATGCAAATGACAGTTCTTTAAATGTTCACAATCCAGTCAGGTTGGGTGGATTTTCTACAGGTAGAGTAAACCAAATGTTCTTATGAGATTACAACTGTATAGCATGTGGGTAGTAAAATTTCTGAGAGAAAGGGACATCAGATCCCCTTCCACCCAAGAGATGGCCACATAATTTGCTTTTTGCAAACAAGGTTTATAAAAACAGTTGCTAAAGTTTGCTCAAAACTTCCCCTCAAGAACATCAGCATAACCCTGGTGGAAAATTTTAGTCAAAGCAGTTAGTTTGTCAGTTTGAGCAAAGTCAGAACAGAACACTATAACCGGCAGTGTTCAGGCAATACAAACATAAAGCAGTACTAGATTTACCTGTAATACATATTTACTACTCCTGATTTAATACCAAAAGCCTTGTTGTACAAAAATACATTTTAAAAAAAATCTATTTTAACATTTATCTAAGGATAAAAATACTAACTATAACTTAACTACAAGATCTTCATTGTATTCACAAAAAGTTGTGTGATTATGTAATTCATCACAATCTCTTCTTACACCTACAGCCTACCTACCTCTTACTTCCACTGCGAGTCCAACAACAAAAAAACTGAATAGCTTTTAAAAGAAGTGCCATTTAATTAAGAAGAGCTTACTCAGTACACAATGAAATTCCACAATATTTCCTGTCTCATAGTAACTCCTTTAGATTAAGTTTTCCTGCTGTTCGATACTTTACATGAGCTACATCCAATCTGGACATATAATGACAGTTTGGACTTTAAAGAGCATTAAAGTAAAATTATCTCTGACAGCTGCGATCAGGTAAAATACCATCCACAGCTTTCTGCGAATGCATAGCACATGCTGGTACACAGCGCAGAGGATTTTTCCACTAGACTATGAGATGTACTCTCTCCTACTCATGAATAATATAGCCAAAGAGCGCTTGGACTAGTAAAACTACACTTCGTTTAATACCTGCATGTACTTATAGGTCGCAGGAACCTTGCTGGATTGCTTTCCGCCCTGAAATTTGCAGGCTAGCGCGGCTCTCCCTTCAAGACACACCGGGGAGGACCTATGACACTGAGGCACAGCCCTCCCGGATCCTCTGTCATGTTTTACAGTTCCGA
>NW_008825113.1:5300166-5305593 GCF_000699105.1 Pygoscelis adeliae
AGCCCGCACCCCCTCCCTGGCCTGGGCCCCGCGTATTGCGGGCGGGGGTTTGTGGGGGTAAACCTCTGCGGGCAGCGTTAATTCGCAGTTCTCCTAATTTAATAGCCTGTTTCGTTGTGGGGTTTGGGGTTTTTTTTATTTTAATCCACGTTTTTCTAAAATGTAGGGGGGAAGGTCCAGCGCGGTTTGCGAAGGAGCTCGATTTCTAGTGGCGCGCACGTGGCATCCTTGCAAGCTAGTCCACCGTTCCCCGGTATTAGCAGGGAGGCACGTGCCCGGGCCCTGGTGGGTTTTGGCTCAGACCCTTTGTAGCTGCTGTACTCGTTCACCTTGATGTGATTTGAAAAATTATAATGGACATTATCATTGCTTTAGGCGTGCTTCTCATTGAAATTATCCACTTTGAATTAAATACCTGAATAGGGCTTTACGTGTCAAAATACAAGTACTAAAATAGAAATTAGAATTACAAGATTTCTCTTGTTTTTGTTGAAAGCTAATCGTCTGGCCCATTATCTTTTCATTAAGGACAGCTCCAATTCTAGAGATTAAAGTCTAATCTGCATACACGTTTTCCAACAGTGCTTTTAGATATTCCTTCGAAGTCACAAATACTCTGAAGCAGCTACTAGAATCTCTGTAAAGTATCTAGTGCTGCGTTTAAACCTTTTTGCCAAGGATTTGTTGCAAATGGGCTAAACCCCGTGTAAGAAAAATGGCGATGTACCCCACTGGGTCTAGCTCCTCTCTCACCTCTCCAGATAAGTTTTTTGCTATTCCTGTCTCTTCTGGTGGTTTTGCAAACTTGCTAAGCTGCCTGTAAAAGGAGTGGGTTTTTTTTCATTCACAGACTTGTGCCACTGCCGCTTCTGTCCTGACGTGAGTGTGGCTGTGTGATGAGCCGGCACAGAAACCAAATGAGCTGCCTGGTTTCATCTGGAATAGTTCCCCGATCTGGTTTGTTGCACGGGTATGCAGACAACGGCTCTGGCACAATTCGGGCCTGCTGTGGCAATGGGAACAAGCAACCAGGAAAGCAGTTGGATGTGTTCGCGTAAACCAGTTTATGCAGTGGCACTGGCTGTGCTGCCAGTGAAGCATTTGTGAAACTAACCTGAGCTCGCAAATCTAGCAAGGCCCTGCTAGCTTTTTTCATATGTACTCAGTTATTTCTCGGCCAAGCAGAAGCAAACTGGTCTTGCATAATTATTTTCTCGTCCACACTTCTCGAAAAGGGCCTGTGTCACAGATGGAGAACTTCCGTGCTGGAATTACCCTGCTGAAAAAATTGTGTTCTTTAAGGTATACGCACACGTGTATAAATATGTCTTACTGTGCAGGTATTTATTATCAGTATTTTTAATTTGTCAGTTTCCCTAGTGAAAGTGCAGCCGTTAGAATTTAGCCCAGGTAGTGGCTTGTATAATATTGGCACGAGACAGCAGTTATTCTTTGTAGTTCTTACCTTAAGCAGATGATTTGAGAAATTTTTGAACGTAATTCTCAAAGATTTTGTGGTTTGAAGGGATGTAAGACTCAATCTGACTGTATTTCATGATTGAGTCCGATTGACTTGATGTTATTAAAGTTGTATGGATGCCTTAATTCCCTGTAAATCAGATTTTTCTTGATTCTAATGAAATCTAGGCAAGGAATTAATGCTGTAGAATTATTTGGGGTTTAAGTTGTCTCCAAGTAGGTTAATTTTGTCAAATATACCATTCGCAATTATTTGAATACTTTCTCCTCTTCAAGAATAGCTTGTGTATGAACATTTTTTTCAAACATTTCTAATTTTAAATGCTTTGATGGAGCGCTTAGTTTGATATATTTTTCATCTGTATGTGTCTGATTGCAGCTGTTATTACCAGATGCAAGTTTGTTGAGTATAAGGTTTGTTTTACCATTCAGAGTATCCAATAACTGCTCAGATTAACTTTTGATCATACTTGCCAACAAGCTTAATCACTGGCATTTTTTTAAAAACTGAACCCCTGCAAAACGCAGAATGTAAAGCAAACTATTTTAAAAATATGGATGATTATACATGGACTTTGTGAGAAAATTTACATGCAAAAACTGAAACAGTTGCATTGGTTGTATGTGTAGGTATGAGAAGTTACTATTTTTTGTGATGCAAATGTACTATAGGGCCAAGTTGTGTACTCTGAGTAGTTTAGGTTTTTTAATGCTAACATTTGTTTTGTTTTCAATATAAAAATAATTGGAATAAAGTCATATCCTGGAGCTAGGCTGTCTTTTTCTATATCTGTAGTTTCAGCCCTTTTTGATGTATAGACCCCTAAAAATTTTTCAGTGAAGGTTTGGACCTTGTGTGATTAATTTAAAACTAATGACATCAGGTTATTTTCTTTTAGAGAGCCTTAGAAGTATCTGTCATACCCTTAGGCACTCCTATATGAGCAGCTGAGAAAGTTTTGCAGATAAAAGCTTGGTTTTGGGGAAGGAGAGAGGTTAAAGAAAGAAGAACGCACCTCCGAAGGAATGTCAGGCAGTCTAAATTTGCTTCATTTTGCTGGGGGAACCTTGACTAGGTATAGGCGCTAAAATTTTTCGTCTTGGTAAATTTTCTTCGAGTGTCGTGTCCGTATAGAGAGGTCCATTCTGTACTTTGATGGCTTTAGGAGTATACGCTGCTGCCGCATCCCCTCCTCCTAGGCAGTGTGGCTTTCCAAACTCTAAGGTTCTCCCGTAGCTGCTGTAATAGCAGAAACGCAGTACCCAAGGGACAGAGCGTTACGTCTCTCTAGTTTCCCACCAAAACCTCTGGAATTACTATTGCCAAGGACATATTGCAGAGGGAGATAATTAATCTCTAAGGAACTGCCTCCTCTCAGTTGGCCCTGAAAATCTTATCAGTGGAGCAAATGCTAATGCTGCAGGACACACTATGGCCGTTACCCTGTTCCTTCAGATACCGGCTTCTGCCCAGAACTTCTGAGAAGTGAAGCGCTGTTACTTGCAATCACAGAAAACACTTGAATGGACCGGTTCCTTTCACCCACTGTTGAATGCAGCAAATGTTTCTGGAAACACTAGATACTCTGGTGAATATTCTGCCAAAACACGGGTAACTTAGTGACTTGCCAAAATACAGACACAGAATTTTCTACCAGTTTCTCATTGCTGACAGCTGTGCGTGGAAAAGGGTGCCCGGAATTTTACTTTTTTCTTTTTCTAATATGTTCATATGAAACCTCCCATAACGAATGCTAGCAAGTGAAAAGAAATCTGACTTTGTCTAGTTAAAACCTGTCACTTATCTTGTCACAAAAGTACGGACGCTTATCAGTATTCAGAGAGACAACCAGGCAGTAAGATACACAATGAGAATATTACAAAAATTGCAGTGTTTCCGCAACCAGTGTGAAGCAAGGTACACAGACAAGACTCTGAAGATTTACATTTCTTACCAGGAAAATAACTATAATACAGTATAATGTAAAACTGTCTTCATTCCTGGTGTTGCGGTTTCTGAGTGCCAAGTCTTGAGCTTTTTTAGCTGTCACCCTCATTCTTCTGCAAATAGCACAATCTAGTTAATGATTTCCACTCAGAATCCACATGCCTAAAGGCTCGGACAGTTTCAGATAAACACTGCCGGACAACGACAAGCTAGATAGTGATATTAGCCTAGAAAACCGCTAAGTAGTAGTAAACACATACCTACCTAAAAAGGTGGTAGTTCCACAGTTCGGACAATGATTCAGAGAAAAATATGCTACAAGTATTAAGGCATGCGTTCTCTAAGCGGGCAGACGGTCATGGTACTATGACTGTTGTTTAAAAGAATAATGTATCTTCATTTGCAACTAGTAAGCCATTCGTGGGCACTTTAAAAAACACGTTGATAAAAAGCCACAGGAGCAACTGAAATACAGAATCTGTCACAGTGCAGCAGATAGGGTGCAATTTCATGTTACTAGTTTTCACAGCTCTGATTAACTCCAGCTGGAGTTCGGTGTCTGAGTCTTCTAAAAATAAAATCCTGAGTATTCTGGTTTACAGTGGAAGCATGTAAGACAATATTAAAAAGTGGCTTTGATTTCCTAGATACAAGTGTGTACATCCTGGCTTTTTATTTTAGACAAACTGTATGTAAAGAAATTCAGGAAAAAGCACATGGAAAGACGGATGATATGGCAAGCTTATTCTGTAGTTCTGTCCATATGCTAACTCCAAGCAAGGAAAAGCAAAAATGAAGCGTCTTGTGCTTGTTATAAAAAAAGGAAGGCTCATGCTTTTGTTCACGTTTAGCAAAGTTTATTTTCAGGAAGAATAAGGAATGATAGTGCAAAATTTTGCATTAGTACAATAATTATGTTTATCGTCCTGTTTTCCTGTAAATGTGGCTTTAGGGATCAAGTTTCTTGGCAGAAAGTGCTGTGACTGTAGCCTTCAGTTCTCCAGAAGGTTTATATAAGTGAATCAGAGAGAGCAACAAAGAGCTATTAGTGCTATGGTATATTTTAAAAGTCATCTTGATGCTTTAATTCCTCAGTATCAGTCAGACAGTTTGGCCTCAAACAACAATCTTCTGGTGTTAGAGATTACACAGAGATGGGTAGCGGTTTTTGGAGTTGCAGCAAGTGCATTTGTGTTTGTGCATTGTTAAGATGCTGGAAAAAATGTGGTATGTTGAGTAGATTATTTTTCTTTTCAGAAAATTGTATCCAAATGTTAAAGGTGATTTGTGGTAAGTTCTCATCAAGTAAAAAAAATGCAAAAGTTAGGAAGTAAACCTATTGGCTTGCTGAAAAATTGTGTCTACGTTTCTTTGTTTCATCAAATAGTGCCAGAAATGTTATTTCTAGATGGTATTTTTTGGTTTGTGCAGCCAAAAAGCTATTTTTTTGTTTGTGCATGTACTATACCCGAGGGTGCCGTTGTGTCACTAAGTCATTTCATATGTGATGTCAACGTGCTGGTCCTAAGACTACAAAATGCGTATTCTGAAGAGAGCTTGCAATTGGTAACAACTTTAAACTTATTCTTGTGCCTTTCTGTGCACTATAAAGACATGACCATGATTCGAGATGAGGAACTGAAACTCGCTTTCAGGCTGTGAATACAGAAATACTGCCCTGTGATAACTGTGGGTCAACTTTTGCACTTCTGTGGCCTGTGCAGTCTTACCGATGTCATCTCCATACTGATTTATTCATTACTGAGTAGAAAGTTCAAGTGGCATAGCAAAAATAACCAAGATACTGAATTATTGATGCCTTTATGTTCGTGCTACTGGCTGAATTTATTATTGTCAATTCTGTACTGTCTAATTACATTCTTTGCATGATGAGTTCAGACCCAAAACAGAATGGGGATTTATTTAGTGAATGTTGCTTTACAGTTCTGAAGTACGGAAACAGTGCTCTGGAAGAGGCCTTTTCGCCTGACCTGCTTCTC
>NW_008825113.1:5305615-5324706 GCF_000699105.1 Pygoscelis adeliae
TCCCCGTGGCAGTTCATTATATATGACCCAATTATATGTGGACAACAGAGAGGCCGATTGCCTCTCCAGTACAAGCATCTTGCTTGGGGCCGAACTGGCTGCGGTGTGTTACGTTCTAGGCATTTGGTAGGTACGTGTGTTTGCACAGCGCTATGTATACATGTCGTTTTGAATGCTGAATGTGAAGAGGCAAAATTTGGCCATGCCATTACACAGTTGGCTTCCCCTCCCTCAAATATACAAACATGACTCTCTCCAATGTCATTCTCTTAGTTATGTTGTGAGCGATCATAGCTCTAGACCGCACATGACCAGTACTGCTAGAATACTTACTGGAGAATGACAGGATAAATGTTTCTGATTGAAAGCAACTCTGATGGTAAAATCACACACATGAGCTGCACTGCTTTGATTGCCAGACTCTTCACAGTATGATGACTTCTTACAGCATCTCCCTTGGTGTTGTCATGGGACTTCTTGGAAGGAAAATCCCACAACCCAGCAGTTCAAAAAGAAGGGTTTTTAGTGGCCAGACTACCCAGAGTTTTAATCAAAGTTTGAAGACCTAAGGGAGGCCCCTACCCAGCTAGCTAAACAGGAGGTCTCTCACCAAGAATCCTCACTTGGCATCAGAGTTAGAAAGGGCAGGGGTCAGTGAGGTGGAAATGATAGAAAGGAAGACCTCAGGCGGCGTACCTCAGTTCTTCAGTCTGAGCTAGGGTTGTACGGTGGTGCAAATGCATGCGGACTGCACGTGTGTCAGCGCACAGTATCTTAAGTGTGAATTTTGCTGAAACTGTGGACTTTCACCTTGCAATTAATGTCCTTTTGGGCAGACTGCAGTGAAGCCTCAGCGTTATAGTGCCTGTGACATGCATTGCCACAAGGCACTGAGTATCGGACATTTTTCTGCATGAATTATGAAGCTAAACAGAATCATAGCAAAAAGGATGAAGATATGCAGACAAATCTGTCTTTAAACTTTTTTATTTTTGTACTTTGTGATGTTTGTATGTCTGAAGCATTATTGTTTGTACTGCACATATGAGAAGACATTTCACTAGCTATGATATCTGATGGCTCAGGACTAGAGAAATGTTAGCTTGACGTTGGCCCCTAGGTTGAAATTGGCTTTAAGGTTATGCAGGTATATTTTGACACTGGATTAGAAGATGGTGGCACTTATCAGATGGCTAATTAAAGCACAGAAAATAGCGAGAGTCTCAGAGTGGCATAGAAGGACCTAGCTATTGTGTTTCAGTGTATGTGGCCATTCTTTCTCCTCTTAAAGTCTCCTCCTATTTCCAAAGTAGCACAAAGTAGTATTCAAGTTGTCTTTAAATACAAAATGGAAGTTCCCTGTTGGAGAGAACCTGGTGAAAATACGAGTTTCCCTTTGTATGTGAACAATGGAGGTAGTCGAAGTGGGAAAAGGCAGAGGGTGCCATGCTGCCAGGATGGCATACGGGGGAATTGCTGCTGGAACGTGACACACTCTCAGAGGAGATTAGTTCAGCGTTTTCCAGGCTAGAGGAGAGGGTAGGTTTGAATGATATAGAGCTAGTCTTAAATCCTGACATCCGTGGTTGAGGAATCTGACCCCTGCAGTCTTGTCACTGGACTCTGGAGTTACTGAAGGGGCGTATTTGTTCCCAGGAATCTGCAGAAACGTGTGATGTGGAACAGAAATTCTGTCCTCTCCTCTCTGGCAGGCTGCTCAGCTGCCTGGATATGATTTTTTCCCCCTTCAGCTGGACATTTTTTCATTTAAATTAGGGTTGTAAAAGTTCTGGGAATATGTGCAGGCTGTCTGCGTTGGAAACTTTTTCTCCATTGCTTCAGAACTGCTGCAGACCTACATTGTGATGACAGTTAGTTTGTGGTCTCATTTTATTTATTAGTGCAACACTGACCTGGAAGAGAGAAAGTGAGGGGATTCTGTAATTAATTCATGACATACTTGACATCCTGTTTTAAAAAGTTGATAAATTGATCTTTAGATTTTGTATCCTTAATTGACGGTGTCACTCTTGGAGACTGGCTGGCATGTGTGGTACTTTGGGCGTTGCCTAGCTTTTGTGTGTGCAGGTCTGCAGAAGGGCAGACCTGTCCATTTCAAACTATAGCTTGTAATAGATGAGGTCTCGGCTGTACCTGGATAGCTACAGTAACCGACACTGTCTTGTGGTTTCTGTTGGCCAAACATTTTGGAAAGATTGTATCTGGAATTATTTTGCTGTTAAAGCTAAAATGACACACTTTCTTCCCTTGTATGTTTCAGCATTCCCTCTGTTTTAGGTCAGATGATTCATCTCCGCATTACTGCTTCTGCATTTCCATTGCCTTAATTGGGTCTTTTGGAGGCATTACAGTCTATACGGAATTGGCAAATGCTATTTCTGGCAACATACAGCTTCCTCCCTCCCTTCCTTCCTCCCTCCCTTCCTTCCTCCCTCCCTTCCTTCCTCCCTTCCTCCCTCCTCCTCTTCCTTGCCTCCCTCCTGCTCTCCTTCCTTCCTTCCTTCCTTCCTTCCTTCTTTGCTTCCTTCCTTCCTTCCTTCCTTCCTTCCTTCCTTCCTTCCTTCCTTCCTTCCTCCCTTCCTCCCTTCCTCCCTTCCTCCCCCCCCTGCCCCCTGGCTTTCCCCTCCTCACCTTCCTCAGTCCCAGGTGGTTTCTTTCTTCTTGTCTTTACTGCACTACAGCTTTTCAGGGAGTGAGCTGGAGGGTTTCGCTCACTCCACTGCTAAAATGTGACTTGTTTTCTTTAGCCATGAGTTAGCTTAGAGGAAAGTCCTCTTGACTTTTCATGCTGTTTTAAGGTACACCAGGTATCTACAAAAACCCTTGCAGGCAGAGGATGTCAGGAGATGTCCTGGACCAGCATGTTTGCTGAATATTTCCAATACTACATCAGCAGTTATTGCTACTCGTTTTTAGCAGCAGGTCCCAGCACACGTGGTCGCTTTTCTTCCTGCTCTGACCTTTTCCCACCAAGGTGTGCCTTCAGCCACCAAGAACAGCCCTCTACCTGAGTGCGTACCAACACAAGGACAGCAGTTGCTTCTGTGTACAGTGATTAAAACTCACTGCTCAACCTAATTGCATCTCCATATGTCAGTTGGGTGCAGCTGGTGGGTATGGAGAGGCCGTTGCAAGTGTTGTAGTTAACCACAGTTCAACAGATTACCGCTTGCCACCTAAGCTGAAAAATCTGGCTGGAAATGTGTTTTTAGCCAGTGGCGAACAAAATAAAATACCACTGAGAATGGTGAACATCAAAGTGTTTAATATTTAAAAATGCCATCTATGATGCCAAATTGTTAATAGATTTGTGTTCAAAGATGATGTATGCATTTACATTTTAAAGGAAGTATTTGAAAATGAAGTCGTTTGTCATTACTACTTAGACAGAACTGCCTATTTGGGATTTTAAAATTCTGAAGTTAAAAGAGGACTATTACAATCATGTAATACACCTCTGCATGTAAATAGTCCGCAAAGCCCTTCATTAACCCTGCACTGAATTTGTAGCTTCTGGTAGAGCTTTACCTTGTCTGCTTGCTTGAAAGACTTGAACCTTTCAAAATCATCTCCTCTCCAAAAAAAAAAAAAAAAAAAATCAGGAAAGGAAGGAGCATTTCCTTTGAAAATGTTCTAAGCAAAAAAGGTAATGAATGTTTTAGCAAAAAACCTAACAAGTTTCCAGGGCTGGAACCTGTAACTTCAAGAAAGAAGAAAAAGGCAGGGTTATTTTAACAGTGAGGATTGCTAACCGCTGGAAAAATTTGTTGAGGGTTATGGCGGCTTCCCTGTCATCAAGACCAGGTTCCTGTCTGGAGGTTGTGCCGCAGCCCGTGCGGCACATTCCCGGCGCATTCCCGCAGGTGTTGGGGTGTGTCCGGAGCCCGTGGGAAAGCTTCTGAATGGGGCAGCCGGAAAGGGTAATGTTGAGCGGGCATAGCCAAACTCTTAATTCCTGCTAAACTGCATACTGATTGTTGTCACTTGATAGCTACAGATTTTAGTGAATTAAAGAGATTTGTTTGTGTTTTTTAATCTGCTGATATTTCTGGACATCTGTTTAGCTTCAAGTATGGGCTTGTTGGAATAAAACCTAGGCGAAACTTTGCATTGTGTCACTGACGGATGACCTAAAAATAATAAATTCAGGGCATTCTCTCAAGATATAGCAATCATTTCCTGTTGCCTGGCAATATCTCTGGCACTGAATACAGAACTGGGAATTTATTTTACCATGCATGCAGAAAAAATTGTTTACGGTTTTCCACTGTGATTCCCCCAAGAGGAAGAACCCATGGCTCATACAGAGAGAGCAAATGTTAATGACACCTTCTATTCATCTTGGCAAATTTATGACCAAGTTTCTATTCCTCTTTCTATATTTCCATAAATATTGACTGAAATAAAAATACCCTTGTGTTTTCTCAAATTCATCCCACTTATTTTCAGTGGGAATTAGCTTGAACTTATTCTAAATAGCTTATTATTTAAATTTTAGTTTATTTTTAAGTACTCTTTTTTAATAATCCTGTCTTCACGTGGCATGCAAAAATCTTTTCCCTTTTCTTCCAGGAGGACTATGAATTTTTCTTATGTATCTCTAGATGACATTTTATTACCCATACGGTATGCATGATTTGATTTAAAGGGAACCTCATACACCCACGATGTCCTATGCTTGATAGAAGAATACGATGACCCCAATTACATTGTAGATTTCAGGCAAGTAAGCTGCTGCATACCCTCCTGAACAACAGTATTTACCATCACTTGTAGGACTGGGACGTTTTTGTGACTGAATTCAGCCCCCAACACTAAAAAGGACAAGTTGAATGTCTTTGTTCTCCTGGAATATACTGATAAGAGGAGGACAAAAACCTTCATGGTTTCTTGGGCTGGGATAAGTTTTTCCGATGACCTGGGATACACCCAGTGTATGCCTTCAATCTGCATTTTTGGGGGAATACATTAATACTGGAAATAGGCTTGTATGAACCGACTCCGTGAAGAAGGTAATGAAATAAATCATGCAGAGCCATTTTGGTGACAGCCGCGGTGGCCCTATTACACATATAGAAAACAAATGCATGCTAAAGTCAACAGTTTCAAGTAGTTTGAATTTCTTCTTGCTGTTGGTATTTTAATGTTTGATCAATGCCTCTGATAACAGTAAACCCCCAAATCTCCTTTTGTGGTAAATTCTATTGGAGTGGATCCTGCTGTTGATGGGAGAGCTGATCAAAATTAGGCTTAGTTGGTGATGAGCTCAACTGAGCGAGTGAGATTTTGTTCTTGTTTTTCTTTTGTTTACATGGTAACTGTCTCTTTCCTTTTCCCATACAAATAAATGTCATGTAGCATAGCTGGGATGTGCTGCCTTTTATTTGCCAGAAGAAGTTGCTAATAACTGAATCACTTGAACACTGAAATTTGGAGGCAAGACTTTTCAACGGAAAAAATATTAATATGCTACAGGATGAACTTTGTGGCATGTCAAGACCACCCTGTCACACCTACCTCCTAAAAATTACGAATTCTTCTGTTCTTATAGGAAAGGTGGTGAAGTTGTCCAAATCATCAAAATGCAGTGTTCAAGTCACAGATTTTTTCGCACCATCTCAATGGTTTTAAACATAACCACAGCAGCAGCTTCTTTTCATAGTACAGGAGAAAAATTCTGACATCAAACTGATCCTAAGTCAGTCTGTCAAATACTTTTTGAAGAGAACAAATTTTGAACTGATCCTTAAACACGCAAAAACAAAATACGTTTCATTTGTTTTCATAGCAGCTAATTGCATAATGTGATTTAGTTTGAATGCAGAGAGCTGGAAAGAATAAACAAGTTAATAAGGTGCTGTGGGACTTGCCTTTATGGTGCGCATGTAAAGACTTGTTAACAACAGAGGCTTAAACTAAACTGATAGATAAAAGCTTCTAGAGGGTGTTTACAACATCCAGCTCAAGCATCCAATGCGCAGGGAGCCGTTTCCCTCCTCACTGATTGCACACAGTTGCTGGAGACTGTACTGCAAGCCACTGTTTCTATTTCTTTTTTTCTCCTTTGTCTCGTCTACCTGTGCCAGAACTGGTCCTTCGTTGTCACAGTTGCGTGCTGTATAAATTGTGATGCTTAAAGAGTGTAATAATCATGACTGAAAAATGGGGTTTGTAAGATCAAGTTTCAACAGGCTGATAGAGTTCCATCATTTTTCATTTAAATATTAACACCGTTGAATCAAATAGAATTCCTCTTGCAATGGTTGTATCTTTGCATGTCTATATACACATATATATGTATGCATGTATCTGTATGTATCTGCTTATATATACATGTGCATATGTTTGTGTGTGAATATAAACATATATGTATATAAAAATAAATGTGTATAATGGCAGAGACATCACGATAAGAAAAAAACCTAAGCAAAACATTCATCTGTATTTACTATTCAGACTAATAGAAGTGTAAAAGGGGAAAGACAGAAGAGGACCTAAAAGTAAATTAGATTAAAAAGACTTTTCTGCTTGGATAATCATTAGCGCTGTTTGTAGGAATGCAGAAAAGATTTTCCTAAGTGGACACTGAGTTATGTGCATAACCCTTACCCCTTTGGGAAAACAGTCCTCCCAAATTTATTTTCAGACAACCCTGGATTGAAAATCAGCCCATTTCTTTAGGGACTAGGTAGTTGCATAATGTAGGCACATGATTCTTCAAAATTCAGATGTTTGCTTTTAAAAAAAGAAGCTAGGCCTCCCATTTTGTACTTGGCACAGCAAAAAGCAAGGGAATACCAGTATTGTTGGAATTTGCTTTTGCCTCTTCTGGACCGTATCTCCCTTGGAGGGTGTTTCAGCAGCATCTTGAGGGCAAAAATGTTCTGACTACTCCTCATTTTCTCTGCCCCAAGGACTAGAGAATTACACAGAGCCCATTTTTCCAGGTCTACATCACCCTTGTGCCAAATGAAACTCCAGGCAATTTGCTGAGTTTTTGGCTGCTTTCTTTCACTCACTGCAGCTCTTCAGAGTGCAAAACTGCCTCAGCCGTGCCATTTTTGACATCGAAATACTGCTTTAGTTGTGGACCATGTGATAAATGCTTTCTTACTGGACCCTTGTTATGATAAAGATATACTTGTTACCGTGAGGATACTTTTCTGTGTCCTTCCACAGCATGAGGTTTCCACCTTTCTGGCAAGGAAATACTCGCCACATCCTAGAGGAAGCATCAAATTCCAGCACTGACATCAGGGTGATTTTCTCAGACTGATGATTAAGGGTCTACCCATCTGCTGCTGTTTATAAGCCCTCGGGGCTCATCATGTGAACTTTTCCAATGCCCAAAGTTGTGTTAAGTATTCTTGTCCCTCTTGCTTCTGGAAGTACAAGGTCTATAAAACCCAGATCTTTTGCAAGCAGGGAATGATGTTGCCCTTCAATATTTTTCCTCTTAGGTGCATGATTGCTTAGAATCAGGAGCACGTAGGCAAAGCATTCATTTACTCTTGTCATCAGCTAAGCTTCTGCTTGCTTAAATCCTTTGCAGCTAAGGCATGGGAGTTTTGTAGACTGTCCTAAAGCCTTTTCTGACTTTGCCAGTGGGCCCTGGTCCATCTATCCCATCAGATTTCTGAGAAGCAGAGAACAGTGAACTAAATGAAAATGTGCTAGATGCAATCCTATTTCATTTGCCTCCCACTTTTTAAGGAGTGCACACACATTCTCGTGTCTCTCATTAAACTGATGTAACCGATGCATGTAATTATATCAGCAGTACTGTCTTTTTGGGAGACTGACACACCCTTGACTCCCACCTTTCAATGAGAATTTGAGGCATTAGATCAGTTCATGAGCTCTGTCTCTCGAGTAGGACAATATTCAGTAATTTTTAGAATATGATAGAAATTAATTGCAAAGATGAAGAGTGATGGAATATGCGTGCCGATATTTATACTTGGCATTTGAATGATAAATGAATGTTAATCACGACAACAATCATGTTCGCATCATCCTTCAGTGGTAGCATTATCATTATCATATCTATAAACTGAAGGCCCTATCATTTTCGGCAGCAAATAACAAAGAAAATACTCCCTGCCCCAGAGCACTTGCAATCCAAATATCGCAAAGGACAGGGTTATGTGCCTCCTTAACCAAAGCCAGATGTTTGATTTCAAGGAGGGAATTAAAATCTATTTTCACTAGGGAATTTTTCTCATGCAGAAGGTCAGCATGGGAGAAAGCACACAGGAAGTTTCCCTACTGGCATTTGTGCTAATTAAGGGTGCAGAACAGATTCAGTAAATAACCCACTGTTTTCACAAGCCTATAAACATTTTGAAAAGCATCTCCTTTTGAGCTTTAAATATCAACTCTCAATATCTGGCAAAATGTGATTTTTTTAGTTAAATAGAGTGAGATAATTTTAGTTGGGGTTTTTGTGGTCTGAAAACTGGAAGGAGAGAAAAATCAAGAAAATTACTTTCCTCCTATTTTACAGTGCTTGACCACATATTTCTCTTCACCTGAGAATGCCAAAACCTGGTGTGAAGTCTCTTTGCGCTCCAAACATCGAACCTCCTTTCCAGGCATCTCTCCTTTTTCTTGATTAGTTTTGCAAAGAAGGTGATCGACTGTTTCTTTTATGGCTTACCAAGCCAGTGATGCAATATAATCTTTATTCCAAACCAAGCATTTAGATTTCTACTTCCCCTTTCAGCACTATGGTATCGTAGAGAAACTGCCAATGTTTATGTCAGCAGTTGATGCTGTTGGGAGGTAGGAATGATTTTCTTTTCCTGAGTACCTGGGCAAGCAGATGGAGCTTTCTAACTGAGGCAGGGGCTGCATGTAGGATAGGGTGTAGAAAGAGCAGCAGTTTTCCTGGCGTCAGAAGTGGAAATATCAGTGCTGAGAAACTCTGCTGAGACGGAGCGCGGCTCTTCCCCAGTGTAATGTAAAACTCATGCTCTGAGGATGGAGGCTTCCCTCTGGCTGCACAGTCCTGCAAAGTGCCCCCCTTGCGAGAGACCTGTGGGCTAATATTAGACTTCCACTCTTCCATTACTTAACTCACAGGTACTGATGGAATAAATCATGCTAGTGTGCTGGAAAACACTCTGCAAGCTGGAGCTTTGCTCTCCTCTGTATAAGTGAAAGCTTGAACTCAACAGATGCTTCAGATGACAGAAGTCACTGGGTGGGTGAAACCGTGGTGAATGTATACGTGTCAAAATGCAGAGTCAGAGCAGGATGCTAATAGCCTCCTGCTGAGTAATTCAGAGGGCGGTTTAGCCCAGTAGCGCCTTCTGGGCAAGTCTGAATGTTTGTTCAAACTTGGCTTGGTTCTGACAGACACCTGGTGGAGGGGTTCTTACAAGGAGTTTGTAATCTTTATTTGGGGGAAGGGTATGAGCAAGGGCGTGGAAAACCCATAGATCTTTTCATTTTAATCACACTGATGATTTAGTATCAATCTCAAAACAGAAATAATTTCAAAACAACAGCTACACTTGACAGCAGGCCAGGATTTTCTTTTAAAAAAGAAGAAAAAAGAAAAGCATGTCCTCACTGGATACAGTGAGATCTCTGAAACTACCGGTGAATTTTCTGTTTGTTCAGATTCCCTCAGAGACACAGGTTTGGGTTCATAACTTTCTGGTCATTATATTTTGGCACACAGATGAAATCACTTATTCTTTTTCTTGCAGCCCAAGCTTCCCTTTACCCCAAACTTCCACTCCATATTATCTTTAATAATTTGATGTTTTTCTGCCTGTCTAAAAAGCTCCCTGCCTCCTTTGTACTTAGTAATCCAGTGTTCATCTGGGTTGATCACAATTACAGGTATTAACAGGGGGGAAAAAAGAAATCATACACCTCCCCAAAACAACTTATTGCATTCCTTCTTCGAAACAAATCTATTCAAGTGTTGGTACCTTCTAACCAGCTTAAAATGTACTGTTTCTTTGCAAACCTCTCCTGAAGTCCTTACTCAGTATTCACACAGTAGAAGTAGGGTACCATAACTTGCCCTGTCTGTATAGTAGGTTCCTTTAGTCCAGTGTTTCTGCTTTGAAAGATCCTCTTCCTTCATGGGCTTCTCTGCTTTTGATTGAGCTGGCTCAAGAGGACATGGAAACAATTTTCCTTTAGATCCTTCAAAGTGAGACGCTTCCTATGAACATTTAAATCTAATGCATCAATAAAAGATCTTGTACAAATTGTGAAAGATTTTGTGGGCTTTGGACTATAGATTAGCTTCTGCAACACTTTAGAAAAATGTCTCACCAGAAACATGTACTTGGGTCTGTGTGTATATCTCTATATCTCTTAGCTGGAAATAAGGGCCGAATCTTATGTTGACTAACAGCGAAAAGCAGATTGTGTATTATTTTGGCTGTTTATTTTGTGCTTAATCTGCTTAACAGGCAGATTTGGCATGTGTACGCAAGAGAGAGATGGATTCACGAAGGGAATTGCCAGTTGAATGCACAGTCCTCTGTCCCTCCTATCCGTATCCTGGCTGTATGTTGGATGGGTTTAGGAGGGATAAGAAGTGGGAAGTCATCCTTCTTTCAAGAGGAGCAGCAGGTGCCTTCAGTAAAAACTGGGTTGCAGTTGCAACCAGTTGGTTGCCAGGCAGCAGCACTGGTACAAACCAGTGAAGCCTGGCCACATCTGTGGGCTAGTCACTGGTGTTTGCAAGACACTGGCGTTCTTGAGCCCTGTGGCATCAGGTCAGCAAGGAAGCGTGAGATCAGTGTCGGTGCTGTGTTCCTGACCCTTTGCTGCAGGGAGCTGATGGTCTAGCCAGCGAGACAGAGTGAGGAGGGGCTCCGGTCACATCACCAAGTGCTGATACAGGCCAGGCATGATACTCTTTGCTGAATAGGACCTTCAGGTGGACCTGGCCCTTGTACCCCATGGGGGGATGCTGAGCAGGAGACCCTCTGACTTTTCTTCCAAGTAAGCCTTCATGGCAAAGGGCAATACCCGCTGCCCAGACTGCTTTCTTTGGAAAACGCCTGTTTTTTAGAGTTATAGACAAGAAGCACGCTATGAAATGTCTTAGATGGGAGTTAATTCCCTGCAGCACTGCTAACTCGTGTGTGAGGTGTGATCAACAGTCTCATCTGGTAGCAAACTCTGCGTTGGGAATGGGACCATGCCATCAAAGCACTGGAGCAAACAAGAGCTTCTCTGTGCTGAGATTGCACAACCAGCGCTCAGTCAGAGGAGCAAGGCCAGGCAGAGGTTCAGCATGACCTCCGGCTGACTCATATTTTTTCCTCCTGTTACCAATAAGAACTTTTTCCTCATGAGTCACTTTAAAACAGTTTCTGTGCGTTCAGGGAAAAAACAAAACCCGAAGATTTTCCTGAGGAACAGTTTGTCGATGAGACAGAACAAATCACTGAATACAGTCAGGGACTGTTCTGCCTGCACAGTTGAGCTAATTAACTCTTAGGGCTTTAAGTGAATGTTTTTTTACTGTCATTTGTGCACGTCCCTTCATCTTTAATGCATTTTTCTCTGAAACACATCAGCAAAATAAGCAAGTATTACTATTCCACTTTTTGGATATGCGTCTGAAGCTCAGGAAAACAAGGACCCCTTTAAAAAATTGCCAGTTTAGCTGCTATCCATCCTAACATAGGCCTAGCATAAGCTGGCAAAACAGTGCTTTTTCTATTCTACTTTTTTCTCAGGTAATATAAGCAAAAGCATATTTATAGTATTGTAGCCATGGCTTTCACAAGGTCTGAAATACTTGGCTTTCTGCCCCCCCATTACTTCATTGCAGTGGCAAATTTGACCTGTGTGACTTGCTCGTGGCTGCACAAGAGGTCCGTGGCAGGGGCAGGGAATTCAAGTCCCTGAAATCGCGACTAGCGTGTTAACTCAGAGCTGAGTAGTTAAAGTTTCCGAGAAGTTCAGTCCTCTGTAGGGAGTAGACATTAAGGTGTCCATCATACGTATTGATTTTCAGAAACTGGAATAAGTTTGTATCCTGATGGCAGGAGTGATATATTTTGTTTCATCTTTAGCTGCGAGAAGGTTACTTCTGGCTAAGTCAGCCTGTTCCTCTCTTCTAACACCTTTTGGCCTTGCTGGCCGGTTTAAGCCAGTTTGACAGATCAGCTGCAGGCTTAAAGGCAATTAAGTTCCTGCAGGCTTCACAAAGATCAGGAGTGGAAAAGAGGAAAGAAACCTTAGCAATGCCGCACTAAGGGGAAGACTGTGGTTCGAGCTCAACCCTTACCACCAAACATCTGAAATGTCACAGCAAGGGCAGTTTTTAAGACTGCCCTGATGATGCGACAAAATTCACGTGGGAGTCACAGGCACCAGGGAACGCAATCATGGGGCAGAAATCAGATGGAAATCAGGTCCATCTGAACTTCTTGTCGCCTTCATTGGCAGCACCTGCGCGTTCCTGACCTGGATCAGTTTATTTCCAGTGTGAGATCCTCAGGACGGTGGCACTTCCATCCGTTCCCACAGTCTGCTGTGGCCATAGTCTGGGCTTTCTCACATTGGCAGGCTGTAATCAGATTGAAATGGTGGAAGTCTGGAAGAGGCATCTGGGAGAAATTTACTGACAGCTGATTTTGAGAGGTCAGGTTAAATGATTTAATGGTTCTCAAGCTTTAGGTCCTATACGTTTACGGGAAGGCGTGCTGGCTTCTGGAGCACAGAACAGCTTTTGTTAGATTCCCATGGAGCCCAAATGCATAGTCCTGTTTCCTGCATGCAGACCAGTCTGTCTTGAAACGTCGTGACCATTTTGGGCATCTGAAATAGTGATTACTTCATAGAAAAAATAATGCAAAGCAAAAAGAAATGTTCCAACAACCGACCTTTCTGTGTCAAACTCCTAGCCTAAAGAAGATCAGGATCTTCTAAGTGACTAATTAAATCAAAAGTGAATCTGTCTAAAGAAATAAATGCCTAAAAAATATGACGAGAAAGCCTGCTGTCAGCCACAATATTCCAATTACTGATAGTACAGTCTAGGAGAGTCAAATCCCATCTCTCAAAATCTGCTTCTTGATCCTGTAAAATTATCCATAAATGGATTTTGACATGGCTTTTATTGGCACAGCCCTTCTTTGTATAAATTGCATACTTTAGATCAATTCAGACGTTACAAATGTAACTGCAGCAAATATAAACGACAGAGCCAGGAGAACTGATCAGCTCCAGATGACTGGGCCAGGAGGGCTGTGAGAAGCTCCTTCCAGAGTACACTCCAGCTCACTACCAGCACCACACAGCCAGGGCTTTTATTCCACTAAACATCTCCTTCTCTGTTCCTCCCCATTGACCTTCCTCACCACGAAAGCAAAAGTGAGCAAATTTTGCACTGGGGTTCTAAGATAACACCTAGTTGGAAGGAATGAGGGATGAAAGACCAAAACTTTACCTATGAAATATACCAGTGGTTACTAAAAATATAATTTTATGTAATCAGCCATGCACATACAGGTGGTGAGTTTTCCAAAAAGATTGATGAATCTATGTAGTTTCCCTGCAGGAGACTGTATTGGCACGTGCTGAGTAAGCTCAACTCATTACAGCAACTACAGTAATATGAAGAAAGAGCACATGCTAACTGCCTGGGATGCAGGGCACCATCTTAAACTTACTGCAGTTAACGCAGTGCAAGAATATGTCTGGAAGATGTGAAAAGGGTTGTACAGGACATAGGATGCATACTTAATTGCCTGGGTGGTCTCTTCCAACATCTGCATTGCTAAAAAGCTAAGTTGCTGTGTGCCTAAATGCTTGTAACACTGAAGAAATAATGCAGATATGAATCAGAACCTCAAAGATTTTGCAAATTACAAGGTAAATCCTGAAATACACAAGACTTTTGTATCTATTTCTTATTTAGATTAAACACCCACTGACTTTACTTACAGTTTTGATCAAAAAGGGGGTTCTGCGTATTCTGTACTTGGGAACTGTTTCATTCACTACTACAATAAAGTTGCCACTCACTGTTAGTTGCCTCACGTTGAACATAAGCCTGCTCCAGCTGCCAGCCATAAGACTGAACTGTAAATATGCAAAGTTTTATCCATGTTTTTTAATAGTCCTAAAGATGAGCATGTACACATAAGTCTTTTAGAACAAGGATGTTAGTCCTTTACTGCAATTTGGAGGATCATACTTCAGTCATAGAAGTCCTTAGCGGTGGATGATGACATTTGTTTTATAGCTAACTCTGGAAAGCAGCAGCTGTTAAGACACATGGCAACCCTATCCAGCAATTTGGGATTGTGAGTGGGAGACCCCAAATGCAATCCAATTCAGATGCCAGTTTGGAATTACCTATATTTGAATTTGGCCAGGACATACACTTGTTGCAGAAGGTGCCAAGTAATTTCTAGGGGCTAAAGATCCTTCTTGTGAGTGCTAGCTGAAAAATTTCAATCAAGGTATTTTTTCCAGAAAATTTAGATTGTTGAAAAAAAAATATAGACCACGAAGAGAAATATTTCTATTTGTAAATTGAACTTCACTGACTCAAGTCCTCTTTTTTATTTTATTTATTAGTGGGGTTTTTAAGTCAGATGGCATCCCCTGTACAGCCTACGGCCAGGGTCTCCCTGTTGCCTCCCTGTGCTGACAGGAGATGTAAGTGGTTCACATGGGGCATACAGCCTGACTAGACATCCTGGTGCGTGCAGGAGAAGGGGTGCTAAGGTACACATTCTCCTTAGACATAGCAGAAATATTTCCAAACCAAAATATGTTTTGGTTTTTTGTTGGGTTTTTTTTTTTTTTGGAAATGTTCTCCTCTACCCATTTTCCCATTTTCTGCAAAAACATTTTTCAATTGAAGTTTGGGCAAGCCTTAATTTTCATTTTTTTCTTCTTCTGCTTTTTTTTTTTTCTTTCTGATGAGTTTGATATTTTATTTTCCAAGCCAGAAGAACAGCTCACAAGTGCCTCGACACTACACGGAGCCCTGGCTCTGCCCTCTGCCAGAGGATCTGAACGATCCAGCAACAACTCCCCTGTTGCCCCGCATGTTTTCCAGGGCCCCAGCTCTCCTACCTTGTGAGTGCTAACACAGTGGTTGCCCGACAGTGTTTTACAGAAGCGATATTACTGATATTCTGAACATACACAAATAAGAGAGTTTGTGGTTCCGGCTCCCTGACATCTGGCTCTTTCATCCACATGAAATTGTCTACAGTACCGTAATATGTATTTAAGCGCTGGTCTGAACATATTGCCTCAGCTCCGAGAACTGTACCTGTGATTTTCCATACTTCAGTGTCAGCTCCTCATAAGATACCATATTGTGTTTACTCCTTTTCCTCGCATGAGCCAAGTGATATTGCACTGAAGTTATTGTCCTGCATTGTAAAGCTGCAGGCACATCTATCTTGGGAACATGCCTTCATGATTTACACAATGAAAAGAAAGGGATTTTGGTTTCTCAAATCTCCTGATTCATGCCCTGCCTAATAAGGTTCTTGTTTGCCTAGCATTGCTCTGGTTTATGTGATACTGAAATTGCAATGAAATAAGGAGCACAATGAAAGCAGCTAGTGAAACAGCTTAAATTCAGGAAAAACCATTGACATCATAGACATTTGTTTTTACTCTCAGTTTGTTTTCAAAGTACAGAACTAAAGACCTAAAAAATAGTATCACCTGATGTGTGGACAAACAAAATTCAAGAGGCATATACCTGACATTCGAGGTATGTGAATCTGGCTCCTAATTGTCAGGTGTTCAAGGTGTGAGAGGGAATAAGTGCTCAGAAGGATAAACATGGACTAAACCAGGAATTTTGAAATGCCTTTTTCTCAAAATGAGGCGGGGAGGGGGAGCCAAGCTGAGCAGGTAGAAGAGGCAGGTTCCCCGGGGAGGGCGCGAAGGAGAGAGAACTCACAAAATTCCCACTGGAGCCTCTTTGTTTCTGTTGCCAGTAGTTATCATCCACCTGCAAAAGGTAAAAAAAGAGAGCACCTTTTCCCCTAATCCAAAAGCCTGCATGGGAGGACGATTGAGCTCTAGCGCCTTGGAAACAAAGCGATCAGAAGGGCTTATCCAGGACGGGCGATACAATGGCCAGGATCGCTCTTATTTCTGTTCTCATCTTCTGGGCAGCCACACGGCAGGGAAGGGGAAATGAAATTACAGGTGAGTGATGCAGACCTGGTCAGAGGACCACGGCTGTTACGTACGACAGCTTAGTTTGGATGTGGGATACCTCTTTATTTGAAATAAACCGGCCAAGGTGGCCACTTTCCAGAGAACTGGCAATGTCTCAGCGACCACTTAAGAATCCTCATTGATAACTAAACAAAGAAAATTAACCAAGCCAAAACACAAACTTTGTCCCCAACTTTTCACCCCCAGTCAAAAGCCTTGTCATTTCCTTTGTGCCAGAAATGAATGAGTAGGACTGCTGCTTTGTGTTCAGTAATGTGCAAATTTTTATGAAAATTGTCTTTAAAATAAACTTTTGGAGGAAATTATGTAGTAATGTATCTGGCAAATTCCTAGAGATGCATAAAATGAAGCTGTAGAAGACATGTTTAACTTTCATCCATGGTATGGGCTGTAATTTGGAAAAACCTAACCCAATTGCTAGGTTGTAACTGCTAAATTAAATCCTAATTTGCTCTTAATTTCTGGTTTGATTTATTTAGATGAGAAAAGATAGTGATTTTTGTCTGCTTTTTGTTGCATTTTTTTACTTAAGTGGTTTTGCAAGTCTCAGTCAAAATACAAACCATATTTCTTAAAGCCTTGCAGGCTTTTCTGTTATCCTGTCAAAGTCACAGCTGAAAAAAAGAGATTTCTACAGATTGGGGGTCAGCAGAACCCCCATTCTAGTGCCATTTAAAGTCAATGGTGTTGACTTTAAAAAGAATTTGGAATACCCAGAAAAATCGAGCTGTTAATCCATTTTTCTTCATGTTTCGGGGCCTTCGCCTTTTAAAGCTGAGTTTGAATCTGCCCTCCGTGAACCTGTTCCAAAGGATTACTTTTAAGGTTATGTCAAGACAAGAAAGGGGCTTGTCTTTGGCTCTTGCTGTTCTCCAGTGAGAAAAGATTTTGCAGATCCCAGCTCAGAGTGGCTTTTCTGGCACTGCTCAAGTGAAGTTTCCAGAATTGCAGCTAAGACTGTGGCATAAATGCTATCAAGCATTTTTTATTGCTGATTTTTTGATCATGCTCTCAGTTCTGATCTGGGTTTGACCTTGAGTTATAAGACTTTCCTTTCAGCCTTTCCTCTCAGTATTTGTTTCTATTAATAAAGTATTTGCTTTATTTGTTTCTGTTCTCGCTTAACATAATAAAATTTATACTTTCCCTGACAGTGCTGAAAGCTGGTGGTTGCTAAGATAAAAAACTAAAGCCCAGAGATGATAGGCATAACGTAGCCCTACTAATGTCAGGTGACTGCCTTCTCCTGCTTTGTGATTGACTTCAGCTTTGTGTTGCTGGAAACAACAGCCAGCGCATTTTAATTCCATTTGATAGTGCCATAATCCCATAGATGGGAGTAATGAGAACAGAAAGCCAATTTGCTAAAGAGCCCAAATTGATCTAAGCCACATTGCTCAGCAAACGAATAATTGAACTCTGTGAGTGTCAAAGCTTGTTTTAAACTGTGTGGTAGTGATGGATGATGGTAAGGTTGGTGGTGCTGCACCTTTCCCTGTCTCCTTCGGTATAACCTCTTCCAGCAAGGGTATCTTTTTGTACCACCATAACTGTATCTCAAACCTTCTCTTTTGGCTTTGGCAGCCTCATTCTATACCTAGTATCAATGTTTAAGTATGAAATATGATTTTATATCTGCTCTGACAGCTGTAGCTTCTAATTATAAACTGTGTCTAATTCTATACCGTTTTATTCTCAGTTTCATACCTGTATTTATGTTGCACATTGCTGTAGAGCCTGAGCCAGCTCAGCTGACTCTGGAATTTTTAGCTTTCCAGTGCTATGTCCTTGCTGCAGCCGCAGCTCTGCACGGACAACACGAATCTTCAGTGCTCTCCGTACTCGGTTGTTCTCTTCCAGTGTCTGCTTTGCTCTAGCCATGCTAATACATGAGCTCTGGAGAAACGGAGAGATCATAGTGACAAGGAACCAGGCTGAGCTCTTCTTCCTTACCTGCCCTACCCCCTTCTAACATCATTTTATACTGTAACAGTATGATTCCTTAGTGCAATAGTTTCTTTTTCTCATTTCCATAGAACAAAATTTGCCCTGCTCCTCCCACCTTCCCTGATCACCTATATATGTTTGTGCACTTTCTCCAGATAGAGGCTAGATCCAAAATGATTTAGATGCTCTTTCCATCCCACTTTGGGTATACAGCCATTCAGGCCCCAAACTAATTTAAAAAAAAAAGCTGAAACAAATTTTTTTTTTCCCCATGCCTACATGTCTAGAAGCATTTTCTGGGGTAGGTTTTCCTAGAGCACTCCTAACGTGTGGCAAGGGAATGCTTTACAAAATGCAATGACAGCTACCTGTTTCTTGTGAGGCACTTGTGCCTCATGTGAAGTGGTAATCGATCAAATGCATTGGATAAAAAGCAGACCTCTGATTTCTGCTCCAGAACCCACATTTGTTCTCTTTTCCCCTCTCCCAGAGAGATGTCCTAAATTTACAGGGGAGGGAGGCCACCTTACTTTCTCTGGCTCATTTCACCTTCAGTTCCCTCCTGCACAGTGACCTACGTGCCACAGCTGGGTACGGGCTTTCATGGTCCTGGTCAGACATCTATCCCAGCCATTGGGGTCCTCTCCTGCGTCAGGCAGGGTATGGGTTTCATCCCCTCAGCTTGAGGCAGGCTGGGTGTCTTCCTTCCTGCCCCTCATGACCATCTCCTTTCACCTCTATTCTTAAGGACAAAGAACAGCCCTGGTGCTTTTTAGTGATTGTGAAGGACTTTCAGCTGCTAGCTCTCTGGAGCTAGCTTCAGGGACAGGACACAGAGGTGTCCTGCTTGAGGCTGGGGAGGAGGAGGAAGCAGGGAGTGGGACTTCTAGATATGCTCTTATTCTTGATATTTTCCT
>NW_008825113.1:5324754-5331593 GCF_000699105.1 Pygoscelis adeliae
CTGCTCTAAGCAGCAGCACAGGGCTCCCTGGAGCCTGCTGGGAGGTCTCTTGCTCTCACACGCACCCTCTGTAGCACGCCCCAGCATCAAACTCTGCCTTTTGCTGCAGGATGAAGGCACAGATGGGTCAGGCAGAGCAGGGCTGGACTCCCAGGGGCCCAATGCTCTCCCTGGGTCTGGTCAGACACGAGTTATTTATAGTCAAGAGGGAAGGCTGGGGGTGGTCCATGGTCCGTCCCAGCTACCCTCTCCTTCCTTCTGCTCTTCCAAAGTGCCCTTGTCTGCAGGGAGGTGTCTGTGCCTCCGTTTGGGAATTGCACCAAGCAAATCCATTTTTCTTCATGGACTTTTGAATATCTAAGGCAGGGGATATCTTTCAGGCTGTTCTTATTTGAGCAGTTGCTAGGATTAGGGCTGGAGGAAGACCTTCTGGGTGATTTGGTTGAGCCAGTTTGCGGGACGTATTGTAGCCTGTGGTATCTATCCCATGCTTTCTTCCGGACTGTCCTTGCACTACAAACGGGTCGTCCTGTTCAAAGCTCTTTTACCAGTCTTGTTCAAATTGCACACATACCTTTTGTTTAGCTGGAAAGCTAAACATGATAAAAGCACATGATTCCTAAGAACCTGACAGTTTTTTGTTCTTGAGTTGTTTTTACATGTTTCATCTTTTCAGGCAGAAGATAAGCTGTACAAATAAGATAAGCTGTAAATATTTTAATTGTATGCTTGTTGTGTATACTATGTTAGCTTCAGTCTGTCTGTTGACTGGCCCTGGTCCCCTCAGAGCTCTCAGAGATAAGAGTCCTGCCACACTTGAATCTCTGCAGCTAATTCATATTTGTCCTTATTAAAGTTTCTTTTCCTTTGTCTAAAGGTTGATATAGGCATTTTAATTCTATCCGATCTATTTCCCAAAAGGGACACAGGGTGGCTCAGCCCTTCTGGCTTCTATAGCATCTCATTAGGAGACAGCCTGATGTCTGTGACATGATTGTAGGTTGCTTACTGCTCATTCTTAAACTCCATCTGGTTTTGTTGCTGCTGTTGTCATTTGGGTTCCTTTGTGGTGTGGTTTTTTTCCTGCTCCAGCATTTCAGTTTTAAGTAAAGCATGTAACAAGTTTGCTCCTCATCATGACTGGTTTCAGAACTCCAGAAACTGAGTCCCATTCCCAGATCTGCGTGAAATTACGTAGTTAATGAACTTATTACTGACTTCGTTTATACTAAAGTCAATGAACCACAGCAGCCCTCAAAGGGCCTGTTCTAACATGGTCTGCTACAAATGCAGATAGGCAACATAGGAGCTCCAGGAATACCTTCTGTGTCAGATATCTGAAAGTCCTTCCCCATGATGCATGAGTACCCAGTTTTAGCCTAGGGCGATGTCTGAAGGATGTCTTATTCCAGACATCTACTGTGACTCATCTGCCCATGAGTTCCTTGCCCTTCATTCCCTTTATAGTCAGTGGAGAAAGACAAACAGTTGGGCAGCGTGAGCCTGGAGTGGACATCTAAAGTACTTGGATGACTCTGCCTTGGAAGTGCCTATTCTGCTCTGCTGTTAATTTCTATTAACATATATTAGTTTCCTTTATACTTACTTGAGTTAAATTGCCCTTTTTCTGCTTTGCACCTGAAGGCACTGCGAGCTCTTGAATTTTCTGCCAATCTGCATCCTTTTATGACTGAAGTGATGTCTATGACAAGCAGTCACTAGTAATTCCTTCTTCTGTCTGTTTTCTGAAGTGATGTTCTTCCTAACATCAGCCTTCCTGGAAATCATTCATCTGTGTTGGTTCTGTCACTGCTTTCTCATAACAGTGTTTTTAACTAGATACTGCAGGGAACTTATGCACTGGGGTGACAAATTAGTGCTGATCCCTTTCTTTCCTGGTTTTTTTTTTCCTCCCTAGAAAAAGGCCTCTCTTTGCTAGGGTACCATCTGTGCAACTATAGCCTGACCAAAAATGTATTTAAAATGGTTGCCTACCAAAAGTCCTATGAGAAAAGCACTTCCTGTGGAGGATGGATACCATGGATGGTGTGTCTCCGGACGTACTATAAAACGCAGTATCATACTGTTGAAGTCCCTGAAACCATCACTCTTACAGATTGCTGTGAAGGATATGAGCAAGTTGGACTCTACTGCTCTTTAGGTAAGTTTTAGTCAGATTAATAGTTGAAATAAATGTCTGATGGAAGAGGATTCACTTAAACTGAGACATGTAAAGGTTTAATTCAGTTCTGGGCAATAGGTTCCTGTTCACTGACATCAGTGAGTCTGCAAAAATCTGCAGTAAACTTGGTCCAACATGGTAAGGAGTAGACATGAAAGACTAATTCTCCTGATTCTTGCTCTTTGCCACCCCTAGTCACAAATTCCACTCACCTAAAGTTCCAGGTGAGTATGAAGAAAGTACCTGCTTGTTACCCCTACAAGGGCTCATTACTTGTCCTGGTTCAGGCCAGTATCTGTGGCGAAGTGCAGTAACTCATATAGTCTTGCCTGGTGCTGTGTCTGCTCTGAGTGTGCTTCCATTTACAGTAGGAGCTTTCTTCTCAAAAGTAATTCAGGATGCACTAGGATAACATCTCCTTTGATTTGGAGCAGGGTCAGTTCCCAGGATGCAGACCCAGTTTTGGTGTTAATTGAAAACAACCTGTGGCCTCAAGACAAGCTGGTGCCAACCGGTTTCCGATCAAAACTACGTTAGGGCCCATTTTCTCAGGGCTTCCTTGGTTACCTAGGGCTATGTTGGAGGACTGGAAACTGGCAAACCTTTTGGTGGATCTGATCTAACTTCTGAGTTTTAACAAGACTCTGCTTGGGAAGACTTAATCATCTTTGACTCAAGATGGAAGCTTTTTCCTCTTCCCGCATCAGGGCCACCAGCTGTCAACAAGAAATTGCTAATTTTTAGCAGAACTCGAGTCATAGGTGGAAGGGATTCCTTGGGGAAAAGGAACTTTTTTTTAATGGATAAAGCCACATGCTTTTAAGCTGAACAGGCATCTTGGATTAGCTAGGCCAGCATTGAACTGTTCCAGCATCCAGAAAAGTTCTGCAGGACATAATTTTGTCTCCTATTTTCAGTATGACATTGCATTTTCTACATTTCCCCTTTTCAAGTTATCGTCCTGGGAATTTACATAGTCTCAACACTGTAACAAAAGGTCAAAAAGGAAAGGTCCTATTGCAGCCCTGGTCCTGGCTTTGGGTCATAAGACTTGGGTGACTCAGTTCTATGGGAATGTCCCCGAACCTGCTCCTGCACCACATCATATAACGTGACATGAGAGGGTATGAGCCATATGTCTTGTCACAGGATCTGTAAAGGACAATGTGTTCATCCTACTTTTAAGTTGCTTCAGAGCATTGGAAAATGAACCTCCAAACACTTTTTGGAAGGTATTTTCTCAACACTTACTAGTAAAATACTGTGTCTAAAGGAAAATTCCTTTAACAGAAAGACGGGAACACAGAAGTGGTGATTGTATTTTACTTGTTCTTAAAATGTTTTGCTAGAGAAGAAGAATGAAAGCATAATTAGATACACATCATCCCTCATTTATTGTATCCTGCAATTGTTTGGCTCTGTGGCTGTTGTGGAGTGTCAGCCAGGGCTGTTGTGGAGTGTCAGCCAGGGCAAAATTTGACCTGCAGGTTACAGTATGTCCAGGCAGCCTTCTCAGACTGGCAATGGACCAGCTGTTGATCATATTATTTTCCAAGCAGCAGTTCCATGCTGGGGAAAATCTGCAGGAGATCTAATAGGTGTTGAATAGTCACTTCAGTAAGGTCTTTTTGATATACATGCACGTGCACACATGTGTGCACATATCTATCAAATGACAAGGCTGAGAAGCAGTCGGAGAAAATTGCTTTTTAATTCTGTAGTACAAGGAAATAGCTGTGTCAGCTAAATGTTGAAGAGTCACTAGCTAGTTATGGTTGTCTCTATTTGCACAAGAAACTCTATGAGTGATCAGGATTTTCAAGGTGTTTCAGAACCTCTGAAAATCAAGACCGTCTTCTTGGGTGGGAAAAAAGGCATCCTGCTACCACTTTAAGTATTTTTTCCCAGTATAATTCTATGCCTTTTAAAAGCATCTCTAGGGATATTTTAGGCTTGAGAGCTGTTGATGAGTTTATTTCATCTAATATTAACAAATCTGTAAATCTCTTTTAAAGCTTATCTGCAGAATTTCCGCTCTGCCCTTGCCACATTGTTGGTGGGCACTCTGGGCAGGCTTGTCCATGAAATACTGTGGTGACCTTGACTCTTTTTCCTGCCAAAGTTAATTTGGGAATATTTTAAACCATAAAAGGATTTGTATGGCTTCTGGGTGATTTCTGTGTTTACATTATTCCGGTATCTTTGCTTTTCAGGGCATTAGTCATAAATTCTGTGAATGGTAATGCACTGTCTAGACACAGTCTTAAATAAATGATGAAAAGAGAAACTGGAACTGCTGAAATTACTGCACAGCATGCTGTTGAACTACTGTTATTTTCTTCTTGATGTTATCCATGCTGGCATGCTCTCCATCCTGCTAGGAGCGGAAAGGTCTCCATGACCTTTCACAGTAACCTGCTCCTGGCCACTCCCCACCTTTTCTTCCTAGAAGGAACCACTTACCCTTGCCTGGGATATGGCAGGCCCCGCTTTTCTTATTTCTTTACTGATGGGGAAAAAATGTCTACATCATTAGTCAACTTGCTCTGGTAGTTCTCACTAGTTGCCCATCAATCCATTAGGATAGTATTACACACGCACACAGCAACGACTTCAACTTTTTTTAAATAAAAATTGCAAAGTTAAGTATCTAAAAGTTACGAAGTGCTAGAATTAATTATAAAGGTAGAATTGAATAAAAACAATCTTTGTTTCCTCTCTTTGTGCCTACACATGCAGATTAGTAAACTCTTTTAATTACCTGATCCCACGCTGCCTTGCCCCGAGAACCACATTTCCATGTGCTGCTCGGGGACAATGGAGCCCCTCTAAGGATCTTCCCAGCAGCGCATCATCCTGGACTGTGCATTTGGTGCATGGTTCAGTGCTCTGTTGAGCCTCTCTCTGAACATAGAATTACTTATCACTTCTTGAGGTGAATCTGGGATGATTCACAGACAGCAATTTGTCTTCATGAAGCCTGCGGGAAGGGAGGGAGGTTCTCTGTCTTTCATAGCTGGGCAACTGAGCTGCAGAGAGATTGAGATCAAACCATTTTGCATGCCCACTCTCAGACACCTAGGGTGCGGTTTCGATTTTTTTTTAAATTTATTTTGATTTTGATTTTCAGAGTGCTTAGCGCTGCCTTTAACAACTTGTGCGGTTGGAGCGCAGAGCCTCGTGTCCTCAGTGGTGACTGTGAGTGGTCCCCTGATTGCTAAGCAGGTCCCAGAGCTGCAGGTCAGGTTCCTGGACCTGCGAAAGCCACGGCTCTGAAAGGTTGTTATGAATGTGTTGTACAACACTTTCCCAGCATCTTGCAGGCAAAGACAGGGTCCAATTCTCCAGGCTAATTTCCAGCTGCTTGAATCAATGGTATGGTTACTTCTCCTGGTGACTGGTTTGCTGCCCACCTTCCACCTTACTGCATAAGATGAAACCAGAGAGTCTCCTTATCTGCCATCTAACTCTGCTTGATCTCCAGCCAGGGAGCAAAAGAGTGCATCAGCATGTGATGAAGGCTGGTTTTGCACACGTGTACAAAAATACGTTGAAATAGGAAGGCCCAGACAACCTTAATCCTGGGGATTCTTAACTTGATAGTACTTAATTTGCAATGTTAAGGCCACACTTTAATCAGGGTATGCTTTGCATGCATAATTTCCTAAGGTTTTCAGAAAAACATCTGTAAAGTTAAAACCCCTTCGTTTTAGATGCCCAGGTAGCTCCTCAGCAGGGCTGGGACCTTTCAGAGCCTGCATGCAGATGTTTGCATGCTGAGTCTAACCAGAGTGGCGGGGAGCTGCGGCATGTCCCCTGTGCTTGGGCTGTCACCAGAAAGCCATGGGACAGCGGTATCACCGGAGGCATGCGGGCAGCATTGCAGAATCCCTCCGGGGTGGGAAGGGGGGGATCTCACCTAGAAGCAGGTGTCTCTGGCTGCCCTGCGGTTTGGGTCCCTTGTGTGCCCCTAGCAGCCACAGAAATGGGATTATGGGTATCGGAGGGTACATCCCTGCCAATTCCCCGTGGTGTCTGCTTATGGGCCTCCTGTCTGGGAACTGTCTTGTCCCTTTTTGAGCCCACCAAAGCTGTCAGCCTCCGCACCTTTTGGTGCATACTTTTACCCATTTTGTTGTGGGCTCTGGTGAATACCAGCTCTGCTTTCACCTTACTCCCCGCCTTTGGGATTTTGTAAACCTTGATCGCATCCCCCTCAGCCTTCTCTCACAGCAAGAAGTTCCAGCCTTTTTAGTAGTCTGTCCTTGCAAATTATTTGCTCTATTCAGTTAGTAACTCTGTGCCTTTCCCAACCGCATTAGAATCATAGAATCATTTAGGTTGGAAAAGACCTCTGAGATCATCAAGTCCAACCATAAATGTAACACTGCCAAGTCCCACTAAACCATGTCCCTAAGCACCACATCTACACGTCTTTTAAATACCTCCAGGGATGGTCCCGGGGCAGCCTGTTCCAATGCTTGACAACCCTTTTCGTGAAGAAATTTTTCCTAATATCCAATCTAAACCTCCCCTGGCACAACTTGAGGCCATTTCCTCTCATCCTATCGCTTGTTACTTGGAAGAAGAGACCGACACCCACCTCCTTGCTACAGCCTCCTTTCAGGTAGTTGTAGAGAGCAATGAGGTCTCCCCT
>NW_008825113.1:5334572-5343267 GCF_000699105.1 Pygoscelis adeliae
CTGAAGAGTTTATAGCCATCCATTGCAGCACTCCAGTTGTGTGAGTCATCCCACCATGTGTCTGTGATGGCAACTATATTGTAGTTTTCCTGCTGCACAATGGCTTCCAGCTCCTCCTGTTTGTTGCCCACGCTGCGTGCATTGGTGTAGATGCACATCAGTTGGGCTATTGATCCCACCACCTTTTTTGGGGGAGGAGCCCTAATTCCTGTGTGACCATTCTCAGGCACTTCCATGGTTTCTAACACATCAATAACCCTTGTGCCTTTGCTGCCACGTGGATTTCCATCCTGTACCTTCACTGAGACAGCAGACCGAAGGACCTCGCTAGCACACCATCCCTCAAACGTTGGCGTGCTGTCCCCAGGCTTATCTCTAGTGAGCCTGGTTTTATCCCCTTCCCCCTTCAAATCCAGTTTAAAGCTCTTTCAATGAGCCCTGCTAAGTCCTGTGCAAAGATCCTTTTCCCCCTTTGAGACAGGTGTACCCCATCTGTTGCCAGGAGGCCCTGGGGGAAGGAGGGGTACCCAGAGTCTCATGTGAGCTGTGGGCTCACCAGGGGCCCCTGCCAGCTCTCCACCCACTGCCAGTGCGAGTGCCAATGGGGCAGAGGATGGCCATGTTGCGGTGCTGCCGGTGGGATGAACCCGTTGGAGGTGGCAGTGGTTAAATTTCATTAAGTTTATTCTGAGCATGCAGACTGATTTTGTGCTTCGAAGTCCACGTTCCTCCATTTTCCAACAGCTGCATCCTTGCCAAATTTCAGCCCATGGCTCCTGAATATGTTCTAGTGAATGATATGTCTTTTCAGGGAAAGGTATTAAATATTTGTCAGATGCTGAACCAGCACATGCCCTCCATCCCGATTAACCTCTGGACAGGCAATTGGGATGGAAAGCATCCATCTGAGCAGATGGTCTAGCAATGCTCAAAGAACCCCTAAAACAGAGTCATGTGATGAAAAATGTCAGTCTGCCTTTGTAACAGGCTTTGCCAGGAGCTCTTTCTATAATATCATAGATTTGTCTCAACCTTCTGATGCCCGAGACAAATGTAGGGTTTCAGTCCCTGGTTCTGCTGCACCCTCTGGGTGAAACCTGGCCCCTCCAGGTGGATGGAGAGAGAGGGAGGGGGTTACGGCTGAGCTAATGGTGTCCCTCAGCATCTGTCTTCTTGGAGATCCCCCCATCCTGTGGTTGCAGCAGACCCGTCAGCTCTCATGCGGACAGGCTGGTAACTGAGCTTTCGTTGCTAAGCACTGGGTGCTGCACTTCTGCTTCTGTACGTTTATGCAAATAATGGAGGAGAAAAGCCTATACTTTGTCTGACTGACAGAGGAGTTGGCTGGCTTGCTCCCCAGTGCTGGCAGTGTTGCTTGGTAGGTGACTGTCCCGAAGATGATTGAAGTGGAGGGCGTAAATCGAGTTTTCAAAGTGCATCTGTACAACTAGGCAGAAATGTGATGTGAATCCATCTGTTTCCACTGATGTGAGAATGATGACCTTTTGATTTTAGATAAATGGCTAGTGTGGCACTCGGCCAGGATTCAAGAGTGTTTTCTGAGATTGCATGTGACTCATTAAATCTTTTACACCGCAGTTAAACATGCCAAAAAAAGACCCAAGTGAAAAAAGCTGCTTTGAACCTCAAACCTGCTTGAACTGCACGTGAATCTCAGAGCTGGAGGGACTTAGATGCTTGTGTCAAGCTTACCAAGATCCACCTGGTTTGAATAGTAAGGAGCACTGGTGATGTGCTAACACAGGGAAATCCCTTCGTGCTCATGTCTGTGCAAGCTCCCAGTGCGAGAGGCTGCTTAGCCTCTCTGCATGGGAGGCTGGGACGGAGCAATCGCGTGAGACTGGGAATGTGTGGGGGACTCATCTAAGGGCAACTGAGGTTGTATCACACATTATTGTGGCTTTAGACTAGAAATCGGGAAGAGGCTTTCTAGCAGTAGGACCTGTTTCAGGGAATGGCCCATAGCGCCAGCCCCAGAGCCAGAAGCAGAGGTTGCTGATCCATGCTGGGAAGCAGAGTAATACTACTGGGGCTTGCTGGACCCAGAAGTAACTTGAGTAAGATGGCACAGGGTTGATTTTTTTTCCCTTGTCCTCCCACTGCAAACCTAGGCCTATGACTCAAAATGAACTTTGGAGGCAGAGTTGGTCCTGGGAAAGACTAAGGAGGGCAAACACCCTTGGTTTGCAGGCATGAAGGGGCCCACACTAGGCTGCATTGGGTAGCAGGGCAAATCCTGCTCCCTGTAGGGCAGTCAGCCGTTCATTGGGGTTGGGCGTTGGGGTAGAGTTTCCTAATTTGCTGCCCAGAGCTCTTGAGGGTCTAACACCAACTCTACTTGAAAGATGCTCACAGCCCTGTTAAAGCTTGTGCTCATTGACTGTGTGCACACAAAGTACACACACAGTGTGTCAAATACAGTATAAAAGAGTGTGGGAAAGTGCTGTCCCATGTATTCTGCATGCAAATGTTTGAAATTACACCTGCAGGTAACCTGCATGCTGCCGAGAGGTCTCAACTCAGTGCACTGTTCTCCAGCTTGTGGGTTTTGGCAGGTTTTTCAGCGGAGGTGTGGACCCCCATCATTAAGCTATGCTTCCTTTTCTTCATTACCTTTCAGAGACCCTTGACAAGCATATTTTGGGCCCCCCAAAAGACACAGACCATAGTCGTAAAAGCACTGGTCTTAATAGGCTATTTCTTTATGCAAATATGACTGCATGTCCAGTGGATGACTTTAATTGCCCAGTAAAGGATCAAGAGTTTGTAGGACCAAAAACCTGTAGGCATGAAGTGAATAAAAAAGAGAAATCTTTCAGGTCAATTGGAAAGACTAGAGCTGAGCATTACTTGGAGCTATGTTTGAGAGTGTGGGTGAAAGCAATGTTCGCAGAGCTTAGAAATATTTTCTCTTTTCCTCCAGAGAAGAGTATGTGCTGGCACTGAGCCAGGACCACGGTCTGCCCTTGCCTTGGGATGCAGTAACATTCTGCCTTAGCTGCCCTCTCTGCAGGGCATTGGCTACTGACCTCCTGGGATGGATGGATGGATGGATGGCTGATACGGAGCGGGCCAGGCTGCAGACCACGGGCTCCGTTCTGATCTCCTGCCCCTCTCTGTAACCCACTGAATCATACCCGAGAACAGCATTTTGTCTCTGTTCTCACGTAACTTCTTCAACTACTATAACTAAAGGTTAACTTTGTCGCAACAAAAAGTTAAATGAAAACTCACGATTAATAGCTTAGACATTACCTGTTTCCTTTGATCATTATATATTATTTGGATTAGTCATAGCTGACATCAGGCACATTTTCTATTTTGCAGTGCTTCAGTCTCTCCACATTCAGAAACTATCTATCTATCTATCTATCTATCTATCTATCTATCTATCCATCCATCCATTCATCCATAATTATTAATGGAAAATTATAAATTCAAAATTTCTGTAACAGAAATGTCATGAACGAGAGAAAAATCTGAGAACATTTACACTCTTGAAATGAAATAATGGTATTTTAGGCTGCTATTTTCTCCCCATGAAAACCTCAGAACAGACGCACTTCTGAAATGAGGAGGAGGTGTTTGCTGTAAATTGAATAGCACAATTTTATGGAAACAATTTTCTGTATTTTTGTTCTCAGAAATGTTTTTGTTACTTAGCACTCAATAGATCCAGTGTATTTGCCTCAAGACCTGGTATTTGTCCAATGGAGAATATGGAAACATCTGATTATCCTTGCATGTTCGATACTGAATGTCCAGGGCTTAAAAAATGCTGCAACTCATCCAAAGGAACAGGCTGTGTGGATCCAATGCCAGAGGGTATGTTACTGATAAACTCAGGACTGCTTCTAATAGAAATACGCTTAATTTTTCCTTCTAAGGGTGGGAGTGGGCAGGAAAGCTGTTACCATAGCTCTTCATAAAACAAATACAGGAATCTGCCTTGGATCAATTCCAGGATATTCATTTTCAGTACTTGCACCCGTGAGTGCTGAACCCTGGGTGCTGCGGGTCCAGTGGACCTTGCTCAGGCTTTCTGCCTTCGCTGGCGCCGCTGCCTGCAGCCTATGGTGAACAAGGCCATAGCTGATGGCTGTACATGGGCCCTTCATATTTGCCAAAGCTTGCTTCAGTTTCTCAGAGCCTTCCTGTAGCTCTGTCGCTTTCTGTAGCATCAGACCTGGGATGACTTGGCTCTTTTGTTTTGTATGCTTCAGGAAGAATGTTCTGGTACAACGTGACAGTGCTTGTGAAAATGGATTTTAATGAATTAATCAGAGTGGATTCCCACCTTCTGAATCATTCACGCCTTTTGCACTCCATGGTACGTACAGACACGAACGCTCCTGTGTGCTGCTCGTTGTGTCCACGTTTCTGTTACTCAGTAACCACCACTTGCTCCAGCCTGGGAGGGATCTCGTAGTCCTCTGTGCTGGGCATAACCCTGCCAGCCAGTCGCTCCCCCTTTGCTCCACCAGATGATAATTTTTTTGGGCCCTAATTTATCCCTAATTGGTGAATGTCAGCCTCATCCTCAAGGAGCTCAAATAATATTGATTTATCAGCTTCTTTGGTAAATTTTCCAGGTCTCTTCCGAGGGCAGTTTAAAGACATTCTGAAATACAGGGTTTTTTCCTGCTTAAGAATTGCTTGCTCCAGCTCCGGTGCAGTTCAATTTTGGGTCTATGACCAACAGGGTCCAGATTTCAAGACCTGCAAAGCGCGATGTTTTTCTGATAAGTTTTGAGTTAAACCTTTCAAGAGACAAACCTGATCTATGGCGCTGGGAACTACATGGCAGGTGGACTCAGCAGCGCCAGAAGCTTCTCTGAGAACCCCCAGACGCAGGGGACTGTGTCTGGGTCAAGGGCGTTTCGTTGTCATTCTTGCCACAGAAGCAGCGCTGGGGGAGACAGCAGGGCGTTGCTTTTGCTGTAGGACCGAGGCTCTGCCTCGTGCATGGATTAGCAGCGGCATTGGCAATCACGCATGCATGGCCACGCGACAGCAGCACGGCGTGCCCCTCCCTATCCCCGACACGGCAGATGGGAGGAGTCCGAGGCAAGCAAGAAAAATACAGCCCTAGCAGAGGCGTGAGGCACGCTTCCCGAAAGGAGGGTCTGCAGGAAGAACCAGGCTGCAAACTAAAGCCACGCTCAGACAGGGGGGCTCGCTCTGTCCTTTAAGTGATATTTAGGAAACAGATTGAGGAACTAGGACAAAGACCCTCCAGACCATAAACCCGAAGCATTTCCCTAGTACATATCACCATGCCATGGAGAAAACCAGGCTTGGATGTGGCCTTTGAAAGGTAGCCAAGAGGGCAGTTCCCTATTTCCCTCCATTTTTATTTCTGCTCCTCCCCAGTTTCCAGCTGGGAGTGGGCTAGTAACAAAGGAAACCCTTCATCCATCATCAACTAGCACTGACAGGCAGAAGAATAGAAGGTAGCAGTAGCATGGGGATGTTGCATGAATTTACTTCTTCCTCCTACCTGAATTCACCCTTCTCATATCCTAAAAAAGTGAGAAACCCTGGCCCTGTCGCCTGCAGTATAGTAAGGAGTAGAGGGCAATGATCTACCAAGACTTTCATATCTTGGTCTAAAGCAAGCTATGGCAAAGTCAAACACTCAAAAAAAAGGAAATATAAACTGAAGGTTTGCAATGAGCTACTACTCGGAGGAATGTCTTCTGGGCCCTGTCTGCTCCACTGACTCCTAATGCTCAGCCCACCACCATGTCCCTTCTCTGATCCCTGACCCGCAGTTGTGATGACTTGGTCAGTCCTGGGGTCTCTCTATGGCTCTTAGTCCCAGCCTTCTTGCTCAGTCTATTGCTTTTCTTCTTTTTCTTTCTATTCCTTTTCTCAGCAGTCTTCTTAGTTGCTTAAAGTAACAAGTATTGGACAGCTTTATTACAGATGAATTGTAATAGCATGTCTAAAGTATATTCTGTCTATTGAGATTTTGATGCTTAAGCATTACAAGCCAAAGAGATTTTTCCTTATCTTCCTGGGTTGCATCCTCCTGCCTAAGCATCTGAGATCCGACATGAAGCTCCACACGTCCCTTAGCTTGGCATTTCTGTCCTGTAACTCTGTTGTGAAATGTGGTAATAAGAAGAGCTCACCTTGCATAAATACAGACCTGAATGTTGCCACTTTGCTACGGTGGTTTCTGAATTGGTGCTTTCTACACTCAGATTATGATGCTAATCATTGCATAGGTTATGCCTCACTGGCATGCAGTTGTGCTGATAGAGAAATGAGATACCAAAGTGTTTGTTCCCCTGTTTTCCAGATTACTGGTGCGTTACAGCCCTTGAATGCCTCTGTGCACCATATCCAGAGTAACCGTGCAGATGTATACGCTGGGACAGTGGCCTCCCAGGTTCTCATTGGACTGCATCAGCCAGCTCCGCTAGCGGAGGTTTCTTCTTCCTTGAAGGACATTGTGAAGCGTGTGTATGAAGTGATTGACACAGAAGTGCAAGGTTAATTATTATAATCCTGTCACGGGGGGAAGCTTTTTCAGGGGACTTCATCCATCTTCACTTGGGATTTCATCTGTATGACTATCAATTTGCTTTCAAAAATAGCGTAGTGAATCTTGTAAACTTTGCAAATATGGCCCTAACCTATCCATTATAGGATGGAGAGGGTTGTAGTTAGTTAATAATTATTTCGGAGTGAATAGTTTGGAGGGGAATACTCCTGCTTCTTCAATTAACTTTATTTTCTCCTAATAGCATAGCATAGACCATCTTCATATGAAAAAGCAAAGGTGTTCAAAATTTGTAGCACAATCATTAGTTATATTAGTCAGGCTCTTAAAAAAAGTGTTTAAAGTATTCTTGGGAAGCAGATGCAGTCTGGTTTTATAGACATGTATTACTTCCAGTAGCTTGCATGAAACAAGGAGTATTTATAGTCTGTTAATTACTACTACCTACTTTTAAAATGTTAGGTAAATACTTAAATATATTTGGTTTAAATTATTTTAATCTACTTATTCTGTGTAGTTATCTGAACATTTTCACTCCTGAAATGCATCCTTAAGCACTGTTGTCATCACTTCTTATTCTGTGTTTACTTTTGAAAACTCAGTCCAACTTCCAGTGAAATCACTGGGTAGATCTCCTTCTCCCTGCTGCTGACATCTCTTAGGTTTGGATGACACCCTGCAACTGTAAGCAAGAGCTGCCACAAACTGTCCTCTTATTCCAATGAACTGGAGTAAAAAATGAGAGGGTTGTAACTGAATGGGGGCTAGTTTCGGGGAAGGGCAGCATTCTGATTTCATTGCACTCATATACACCCAGAATTGCTTCAGCAGAGTTACTGCAGGTTTACACTGAATTTATCATATCCAGAGCCTCATCTACACACATTGCAGGTCAATCTTGACGCTGCTATCAATATCTATGCAAGGTGTGTTCTTCTTCTTAGATGTCAATGAATGCTCCTATGTTGGATTCAATGCTTGTCCCGAGAAAAACACCTGTGTAAATCTGGAGGGTTATTACAGCTGCAACCCTCAGCACGAACATGCAGATGTCAACCCTCACCAGCTGATCCCAGGAAAGGAAGGTAAGAAACGTAGGTCTCACCTACAGGAAATACTGAGAACACTTCTGCAGGACTTTGTGGTCTATCGCAGGAGCCACCTGCAAGGCAAAGATTTCTGGAGCACACAGTGCCTCTTCTCCTCCTGTTGGGAGCAGATGCCACATAAGCCAGCTGTTAGCTATTTCTGATTGAACTGCAGCGTATATATTTCATGGTATCTGGCGGTTTCTCCTATCTCACCCTCAGCTGTCTGTACTCACCTGCCAAACCCTCTGGCTTCAGACCCTGGCTGCCTCTCAGAGCAAGTTGCTCAGTGTCAGTACACCTCCCCAGCCTCCTGGGAAATACGATTAGTGACGCTATTTGTACATGAACTCTCCTTCCCATTTTGACTGCGTGGCTGCAGTTGGGGCTCAGTGGTTGTATAGTCCCACCCTGGATTACACAGGGTCCTCTGCTGGAGGCAGACGGAGTTTGGCAATGGGTGAAAGAATACTTTGCGGTACCAGTTCAGCAAAACATAGAGGCATGTACTTACAGTCCACAGACATCAATGGGCCTGCTAATAGGCTTAAAGATAATGAGATAAATGAGTGCTTCCAGATTCAATGCTTTAGTTAGAAAACAATTTTACAATCCTTTAATCTCAAAAATTAAGATAATGTATTACTTTATGCTTTTGTGATATGATAATACATTTATTTTCATTTCTATTTATATTACTTCTATTGCTGCTTTTCAGCTGCGGAAAACATGAACGGTATTATTTTGGATTTACATTGTTAGGAACACTTTAACTCCTTGATAATACTATTTTTCCCCTAGGCATGACAGCATCTACTCCAAATTCGGCATTGGATCTCATTAACGCTAGCAATAGCTCTCTGTCTATAAGTAATTCAAGTCCCTTGTCCATGACTAACCAAGCCACAGATGCTGGGTGCTGTAAGTAACCTTGGATTTGAATGAATATTGTCTTGCTTTTAATTCAGCCACTCTTTGATCTCTTTGTCCTGGGGCTGGTTGAATTACAGAAGGGTGTTCACAGAAGCTGGTAATAGTTTTGGAGTGAATCTCCACCTATGGAAAGGGAAAGATG
>NW_008825113.1:5343287-5350486 GCF_000699105.1 Pygoscelis adeliae
GGGACACTCGAATCGGGATCTGTAGTGCTGTGACCACTGGAGAAGCCCCACTGTTATTCCCATGGCTACTGAAGGGAACTGGCCTCCTGGAAGTGGAGTTGGCCATGCTGGCTTCTTGAGCCACTTGTGCCTGGTGAACCATTCAAGTGCAGGTCCCATCATAGGGCTTGTGCTGGATAATCCTGCAGCACGAGAAGCATGCCAGTGAGGGCTGTGTGAGGCCAGCGCCACCCACTCACCCTGGACCCAGCCCACTGCATATCCCAGGCTTGTCCTGGAACAAGGTACGGGAGGATCTGCTACCGACCACAGGAGCTCCTCCTGGCCACAGCCGCCGGGATGCAGGCCTCTTGCATTCGAGTCTGTAAAGATGTTGGTGGGGTGCATGAGTCAGGGAGGTTGGCCAAAGCTACTCTACACTAGAGTTAGCCTTTGTGAATACTCTCCCTGCTATACATGATAGCTGTCTGAGGGACTATGGTGGGAACAAACCCCAGGAAATTTGTCTTTATATGGGTGACTTCGGCCCTTTCAGGTGAGAGTTATCACAATGCTTTTATAACAACATCCTGTTCTTCTTGTGGGAGGAAATAGCTTTAAGTAGTTCTTTGCCTAGTTCAGAGAGACAGGCTGGATATTCTTGATCTTCAGCCACAACTTCTGATCCAAGCTGAAGCTAGAGGAATTAAACTGAAGTCCCTGTAGAGCAGGGGCAGTATGGCTTTGGGGGTATTTGGCAGCCACCTGGCTCAGAGGCCTGGAAAAAATTGTGTCGTATTGAAACAATTTAAGAAAACAAACTTTTTTCTCAGGCTAACCATTCGCATGAAAGAATTGAAGTTGTGGCAGCAGCATGCCGTGGTCTCTAGGTTAGTGTGGGGGATGATGTTCATCTCACCTGACCCCAGCTGTCTACAGGAGAGGTGTCTAGTCTGGGCTCTCTCTCTGGAGACAGACAGGCTCTGCTGGAGGGCAATTCATCCTACCCAATTTAGACACCTCGTCCTCCTTTGAGGAGAGGAATCATCTCTGAAGGCTCCTGTCTTTTCCCATTGACATGACAATGATTGCACCGGACTAGAGTGGCATAAATAGGTGAGATGCTACCCACCACTCTGCCCCCAGCCTGCAAAAGCTGGTGTCTGTGGGATTTTTCTAGGCATAAATCAAGGCAGCCTTTGCCTGAAGAGGTGCATTGTGATGATTAAAGTGACAAAAGGCACAGCAGGTGTCAACACATGTAGAGTACACCCATTCACTACTCCAAACTTACTTCTGCTGCTTGAACCTGTAGCTCATTGGCTGATTATTAGTGTTACTAGAGATTCAACACAAATAGGTATAGTAAAAGGAAATAAAAAGTGTAAGCACCTAATTAATCACCCTAATGGGATGGTTCATGGATGAGGGTACCTGGTACTGTGACAGGGGCAGAATCTGTCCTGATGTAATGTAAAAAGGAACTTCCCCTATTGATTGTCAAAGTGTTTGTCTATAATGGATTTAGAATAGCACAATGCTTTAAACATGAAATGTTGATTTTTCTGTGATGACTCTTCCTGGGACTGCGATAGATTCCTCTGTGGTTAGAAACCACCGAATCTTCAGCGTTACCAGCAACAGTTTTGAAATGTCCTGGCATGTCACTTCTACTCTGAACCATACTTTCCAAGTCCAAGTGTTAAAGGGCAAAGAGATTATACAAAACTTGAAGACAGAGGAAATGAAAATGGACGTGTCTGGGCTGGAAGCAGGTGTGATGTATTCAGTAGAGATCAGCTATGAAACCTGTGGAAAAACCAGCATCTCCCATCAAAATGTTAAAACAGGTAAATAGCCACTTTAAAATATCTATAATTCCCCCCCTCCCCTTCTTTCTCCACTTAGTCCTCCCTGAACTCCATTTTCCACCTCCTTCAGCACTTTTTCTCTCCTCTACCCCAGCATTTATGCAATCCAGACTATCAGGCAGCAGAGCACTGGCCTTAGTTGATAAAGCAGTGTTGGAGCTGACTCAGACTATTACAGATATTAGGCTAAGGTAGAATACTTTTTTTTTTGTGCTTGGCACTGCATTCTGCTGCCAACCATCTCCCATCAGGCCCCATTTTTCCTGGTTGACGGCTGTGGCCAGTGAGAAATCCAGTCAAGTGGTTTGTCAAGGGCTTAGCTGAGCTAACAAGAGTGCCCAGAGGACGGCCAGATTCGGTTGAATATTTGTGAGTGACCAGGATTAAAGGGAATAACGAGATGTGTAAGAAAGCTTGCAGAATGCCTGCATAATTTTGTTCAATTAGCTAGTGACGCTAGCTCCCTGAGACCCTAGTGTGTTGATCAAACATAATTTTGCTTTTCCTTTACCCTTAAATTATTTCCTAAGCCTTCACACAAATAAAGAAATAAATCTCTCCACATTTTCTTCAAAAAGCAGGCAGTGAACTATTTAATACTGGCCACAGTGAGAATGCTGCTCTTTATGATTATCCATAAGAGCCTTCCCTTTGATCAGATGGGGGATGACTCCAGTTTGGGTCAGAAGGAAATTACTCCCTTTGTAGAGGGAAAATAGGAGGTCTAGTGGTTAACAGAAACAGGGGGCTGGACTTCAGAGTATGAAGTTGGAGCCCTTGAGAAAAAGAAAAGTTTTCCAAAGATCAGTCCAAAGAGTAACAGCCTCAGGTTGTTTATACAGGTTAAAGTGGTTAATAGATTCCCTGGCTCTTGGTTTTGGCTCACGTGCTCTGTACGTTGTCTGCCAGGGCTTACCAGACAGAAAAGTGGCATGCACTGGTTTTTGTTATTATTTTCAGCCATACTATTCACTCTATCAAGATCAGGAAAAAAATAATAATTGTGACTGGTGGACGAGAGATGAGCTCACAGGCAATTCAACCCTGGATGTAGCTCAAATGCAGGAGTTATGTAGGTTCAGGTCCACAAGGGTATGTGTATACCCAGTTCTCACGCAGTTGTAATTAGGCACCTAAATGTCTTTATGGGCCTGATGTAAGTGCATCTCCTCAATGTATAGGAAGCTTGTAGCAGAATATTTGCTTTATTTTCTTGGTTTAATACCAAACTCTCTCAACCATCTCCCCGCCTTCTCCCTCCATCAGCTGAGATTTTGGTCTGGGTACATCAGTTTTGACTGAATCCTTTCCTCTTCTGCTTTGTCAGTGTGTGTTTTAATATTGTGTCCTACAGATGCCAAGATATTTGGTGTTACTATGAGGATTCTCAACTACAACTTCACTGATGATTTCCATAATGCCAGCAGCTCAGCGTATAAAGAATTTTCAAGACTGTTGCTTACAGAGGTAATGCTAAAATACCTGTGTGTAATAATTTTTTTTTCCATTTAGAATTTATTTAATGTAATAGAAGATTTTATGCCTGGCTGAAATATCCCTTGAAAATCATCATACTGTTTCCTGTGACCTTTCTTTATAATTAAAACAAAATTCAACTGACTAAACAGATCAAGCCCTTGGCCTTATTAGCAATGGAGCCAATGAGAATTTTCCCCTGCAGAAGAGTAAAGGAATTAAAAATGCAGGCATGCAACAGGGACTCCTTTCCTTGGATCTTTAGTTTGGCAATAAACTCACACTGAATTGACTTGAGGCTTTTTAATACAGAAAAACACCCACTCTATTCTTTCTCCACTCACCCCCAGTCCAACCATTCTCCACTTAGTCCTCCCTGAACTCCATTTTCCACCTCCTTCAGCACTTTTTCTCTCCTCTACCCCAGCATTTATGCAATCCAGACTATCAGGCAGCAGAGCACTGGCCTTAGTTGATAAAGCAGTGTTGGAGCTGACTCAGACTATTACAGATATTAGGCTAAGGTAGAATACTTTTTTTTTTGTGCTTGGCACTGCATTCTGCTGCCAACCATCTCCCATCAGGCCCCATTTTTCCTGATTGACGGCTGTGGCCAGTGAGAAATCCAGTCAAGTGGTTTGTCAAGGGCTTAGCTGAGCTAACAAGAGTGCCCAGAGGACGGCCAGATTCGGTTGAATATTTGTGAGTGACCAGGATTAAAGGGAATAACGAGATGTGTAAGAAAGCTTGCAGAATGCCTGCATAATTTTGTTCAATTAGCTAGTGACGCTAGCTCCCTGAGACCCTAGTGTGTTGATCAAACATAATTTTGCTTTTCCTTTACCCTTAAATTATTTCCTAAGCCTTCACACAAATAAAGAAATAAATCTCTCCACATTTTCTTCAAAAAGCAGGCAGTGAACTATTTAATACTGGCCACAGTGAGAATGCTGCTCTTTATGATTATCCATAAGAGCCTTCCCTTTGATCAGATGGGGGATGACTCCAGTTTGGGTCAGAAGGAAATTACTCCCTTTGTAGAGGGAAAATAGGAGGTCTAGTGGTTAACAGAAACAGGGGGCTGGACTTCAGAGTATGAAGTTGGAGCCCTTGAGAAAAAGAAAAGTTTTCCAAAGATCAGTCCAAAGAGTAACAGCCTCAGGTTGTTTATACAGGTTAAAGTGGTTAATAGATTCCCTGGCTCTTGGTTTTGGCTCACGTGCTCTGTACGTTGTCTGCCAGGGCTTACCAGACAGAAAAGTGGCATGCACTGGTTTTTGTTATTATTTTCAGCCATACTATTCACTCTATCAAGATCAGGAAAAAAATAATAATTGTGACTGGTGGACGAGAGATGAGCTCACAGGCAATTCAACCCTGGATGTAGCTCAAATGCAGGAGTTATGTAGGTTCAGGTCCACAAGGGTATGTGTATACCCAGTTCTCACGCAGTTGTAATTAGGCACCTAAATGTCTTTATGGGCCTGATGTAAGTGCATCTCCTCAATGTATAGGAAGCTTGTAGCAGAATATTTGCTTTATTTTCTTGGTTTAATACCAAACTCTCTCAACCATCTCCCCGCCTTCTCCCTCCATCAGCTGAGATTTTGGTCTGGGTACATCAGTTTTGACTGAATCCTTTCCTCTTCTGCTTTGTCAGTGTGTGTTTTAATATTGTGTCCTACAGATGCCAAGATATTTGGTGTTACTATGAGGATTCTCAACTACAACTTCACTGATGATTTCCATAATGCCAGCAGCTCAGCGTATAAAGAATTTTCAAGACTGTTGCTTACAGAGGTAATGCTAAAATACCTGTGTGTAATAATTTTTTTTTCCATTTAGAATTTATTTAATGTAATAGAAGATTTTATGCCTGGCTGAAATATCCCTTGAAAATCATCATACTGTTTCCTGTGACCTTTCTTTATAATTAAAACAAAATTCAACTGACTAAACAGATCAAGCCCTTGGCCTTATTAGCAATGGAGCCAATGAGAATTTTCCCCTGCAGAAGAGTAAAGGAATTAAAAATGCAGGCATGCAACAGGGACTCCTTTCCTTGGATCTTTAGTTTGGCAATAAACTCACACTGAATTGACTTGAGGCTTTTTAATGGATTATTGAAATGACGTTGCTGGCATTCATTTCAGCACTGTCTTCTGATTCTGACTGCTCTCAAAGCTCTTTCTTCTTAAGGAAAAGTGACCAGGTCAGGCTTTCTTCTCCAGCCCCATTCACTGCATGCGCACATGCAGCCACTGTCCATGCTCAGGTGTAATCAGCCATAAACAAAACTTGAGTCATGAAGTCTGTTACCAGCTCTCAGCTTCCCAAACAGGGGGGACGTTTCAGACGCAGCAATCTCTTACAGTTTTGCTGTAGAGAACAGGGCCCGTACAGAGGAGCTGGAATCTCCATCCAAAATTAGACTTTCCCAAAACAAAGGGGGACTCATAAACATATGAATATAAATCCGAGGAAAAAAAAAGACAATAATGGAGCTATACTTTCAAAGGCAGCACAGAAGAGGCATTTGCTCGTGAGAAATGGAAGTTGAACCTCCTGACATGGTTTTATTTCCCATAGCTGCAAATTGTTTGCTCTTGTTGTGCAGGAGGATTTTTGTCAGTGAATCTTCGCTGAGGCTAATGCAGATCTATTTGGCATCGTGAGGTTGGGAAGGAAAAGTAGCGTTGCCCATCTGTGTTGCTTCTGCCTCCTTGGGTGTTTGGGAGCACAACATCCCCCTCTCACTTCCTCTCTCCTCTCTTTTTCTTGCCTCCCCACCCTGATCTGAACTTAGACCAGTTAAATAGCTTGTTTGTAGGAATTTTTGGAGCAAACTCTGGCTGAACAGGAGCAAAGCCGTATTGATTTATGGTGCTGCATTGCATGCTCAAAGCCATGTTTTGAGGTGTATGTAGGAACAAAAGGCTCAAGCATGGAGATGCCTTCTGGAGATGTAAGGCAAAACTGCCAACTCCAGCACTGCTCAAATATTGACAGCAGTATGCCAGCTTTAACGTTCAGAGCAACGCCATTTGTTCAGCTGATGTGTCTACTTACCGGATTGATAATCAACCATAATTGTGATATTGCTTTGAAGCTGGGCTGTCTCAAACACATTTTCTTGAGGTTATCCACACCCATTTTTCTTGTCTCTCATCCTGAGATTTCTTTGTCATTAGACTCGGCTGCAGGCTGGACTTGGACTGGTGAGTTTCAAATAATCCCGGGGAGCTAAAGCTATGCCATACTGGTAAACGAAACTTCCTGAACCATTCTGACACTGACACCAATTGGCACAAACCAGCCTGCGTCTGTGCAGCTGGGTCTTCCAAAGTACGGTGGTCACACTCAGATTGCCTGTGGGACTGGCCCCTGGCCGATGCTGTGTCAGACTCTGCCTGGGTACTGCCTGGGGGACTGCTAGCTGGTAGTAGCCAAAATCAAGCCAGAGTCTGCTCCAGCAGCAGTGGAGATGACCAAGTTCCACTGCCTGGGAGTGCAGAGGTGAATACATAGGAGGCTTGGGGAAAAAAGCTTACGTGACATACAGCGCTAACATCAAGGGTCTGATGCATGCAGACTTACTGAGCCAATTCAGCTGTGATGCAGGCAGACAGGGGCAGAAGGAATTCTGGTCCCTTGAGCCAGAATGAAATTTGTTTTGTAAGACCAGTCATCAGATGGGTACCATTTTCAAGGGTACCTAGGTGAACCAAGGAGACTCACACTTCTCTGTGCCCTAGTAACCGCTGAAAAGTAAGATTTCTGAAACATTTTGAAACTTTCTTTTTACATTTTCTATGTTGTGCATGTATAAATCTTTAAAATGGTACCACCATAGTTCAGTTTTAAAAGGAGCTA
>NW_008825113.1:5350515-5357790 GCF_000699105.1 Pygoscelis adeliae
TTCTCTCCCTTTGCTCAGCTTGAAAATTCATTTCCAGCCAACATTTCTGCTTTATACAAATCTGGGAAGCTGAAAGTGCAGACCGAATCCCTGCAAGCCGGAAGCATCATTGTGAGGCTCAGAATCACCGTGCAGGACCCTGAGTTCCCAGTCGATGCCTCCACATTTGCCCCCGTGCTTTCTTACCTGTACAATGGCTCTGCGCTTTTGGTGGATCAGCAAAACACTGCAGTAGAAGGTAATTTTTTAAAAATCTTTTTTTCCAAACAACAAAACAGCATTTGTATTTTGATCACGCACAGTACCACCAGCATTCTTCATGAAAAATGCTTTATAGAGAGACAAAGTATGTGGAGCTTACAGTGGTTTGTTGGAGGGAAAACCATGACACGAGAACTCCTCCATTGGCTTTCATCCATAAGCCCAGAAGGGGTAGGAAGAAGGAGCATTGGCTGTCCCCACGTACCTACAGGCACTGCTTCCCTCCACTGTGTTTAAGGAGGAGTGAAGCCCTTGATTTCCCTATTAATTTTCCTCTCTCCTCCTTGTGAGCAGTTGGAAGTTTGCCATCTCTCTCTCGCACTGAATTGCGGATAGGATTACTGTGGACTATTTGTAGCCTTTAGCATACACATTCTCTCTAGACAGTTTTGTGCTTCAAGGCTGCGGGGCTGTATTTGGGCCAGGGTTTAAGAAAAGAAATCTAACATCTTCACTATAGAAATCCAGCCAGAGAAATTCCCAAATGTCCCCTCAGTGAATAGGACTAAAGAAACGTATGGAATTTATGTTAAACTAGGCCTTTGTTTGATCTTCAGTAATCACCATTTTTATCTTCAAAGGACTAAGTTCTGGCTTCAGGTTTCCCAGCTGGCAGAGCCAGCCAGAGTTCAGAGAGTTGCCAAAGCCAACAGAATGGGTTATTCTTCTTCCCCAGTGCATTGAGCCCTTAAAAGCTTCTTTACTGTGATCAGGGAAAACTCCCTTTGGAGTGGCAGAGCATATGGAGGTTAAGGGGAACAGGACGGGAAAACAACAGAAGAGACAAATTGCACTTGAAGCCTACAAATATCACAGCGGTAGCAGATACTGAATTGCAAGATGCTGATGTGTGCCAAAATACTTTACAAACATTATTGATCCTGGGACCGAAAGAGTGGGGAGGAAGAAGGCAATAGCTCTGGACCATTACTTTAATTTCAGAAAGCCAGGTGGCTTCCAGTAGCACCATTCTTAGCCAGGAGCACAGCCAACTCTTCCTTAGGGCAGAGAAAAGGGGTCTATTTCTTAGCTCTGACCAAACAAGCATTTGTTTGACATGAGTTTCCTGAAGTCAGATGTGGAAAATAAGGCAAAGGAGTGCAGCACATGAAGGAAAGATTTGTATAATGGGCTGTATTTCTTCCTGACCCCTGAGAGCCCTGGGACGTGCCCTTTGGCAGTAAGCCCGCACAGCTCCTCTTGCACCAGTGGAGCAATGCCACCTGGATCCTCTGTGGAGCCTGGCCACCAAAAGGCTACGTGCTTGGTTTAGTGACAGTGGCAGAGCAGGGAATTCAACTTTGAAACAGCAAGGATGAGAAGTCAGAAGGGATAGCACAAATGAAGGGAGTGGAGCAATTGCACCTCTCTTTGTAGACTCATAAATTATTAAGTTTACTGCCATGATCAATAGAGACACTAAAGTGGCTGTCTGTTGTGTGAGGCATGGTAAGGGAAGAGAAAGGGATGCATGCTGAGTCAGGTCCAGGATCCATCTAGCACAATATCATGTCCTCAGTAGCAGCCAGGAGCCAATTCCTGGCGAAGTGTAAGAATATGGCAAGTGTAGACGATACCTCTCACTAAAACTCTCTTAGCCACCAACTGTTTTCAGCTCCAGGACTCCCTGAATCCAAATTGATTTCTTCGGGTTTCTCCTCCATGGGTTCCCCGTGAAGTCATGCAAACCTTTAGCATCTGCAACATCATCCGGCAAGGAATTTCACAGATTTTTACCCATTGCATGTACCTCTTACAGGTATAATGGGTAATCAGAGCGAACACAAAGGTGGTTTTTTAATAGTTCTTGGAGTAGGACTGTTGGTTGAGGTGTGTGTCTGGGGAAGGGACTTGCCAAACGTGAAAGGCCTGAGAGATGCCAAGAGTGCAGAAAGAGAGCACAGAGCACACCTTGCCTGAGATGTAATGGTTATAGAGGAAAAAAGTGCAGCGTGTGTGTGCATGTATGTGCATGAGTGATGTACTAGTGCCAGTGAGCGCTGAGAAGAGAACATAAGTGTTTTGACCTGATGTGTGACTGCATTTGGCCTTCAGAGGTGAAGGAATTTGCTTAAAAAGCCATGCTAAGTGATGAGAAAGGAAACCCTCAGAGACAATGGAGCCAGTGAATGTAAGTTATTTGGCAATTAGCACGGGAGCATCTCTCAGATGAAGCCATCAAGAGTCACGATTACCTCATAGCATGGTAAGGCATTAATGAGAGCACTTTCATTGCTGATGCTTTAGTCATTCCTGCATACTTCTGTATTCCCTCTAAGTGGCTTAGGCTATAACATAGTAGACAGATGCTGGCCATAGGCGCATGAAATTGTCTAATGGAAAAATAATGGATACAACAGTTATCTAATGAAGAAGAAAGGCAAAAGAATTGAAATATTAGCTGGAAGGAAGTAAAAGCGGAAGGCTGTCTGCAAGCAGAAAGGTGAACGCGTGTATGCGCATGCACACACCTGCTCTGAACTTTCTGTTTCTAGAATGGGACTTTCCTTTGTTTCGGAGAAGTAATCACAGTGATTAATCTCTGCATGTTTGCAGAACAAGCACTTATGATAATGCATTGTTCAAAATAATTTTTTAGGCTCTGATCAGAATTATTTGTCCCAAGGCACAGTTTTCAGTCTAGTTTTCTGCTCTCCCTCACTTACGGCCCTGAGGCAGTGAAGGTGCACGCACAAGGGAGTGCACACAGGGAGGGCTCACATGGGATTCACTGAGATTGTTCAAGTCCAAAGCATTAACTTGGCCTTCGCATGTTTGCTGGAACAGAGTGCAAATGGTAACATAAGACTCCAGATCTAAATCCTTCCAGAGTGAAGAGACTCGGCAATAAAATAGGTCTGTAACTCCATGAAAGAAACATCTCTAACTGATTCAGAGCAGCTGAAATTAGACATAAGGAACACCCTTAGAGCATGTTCATGCATTGATGAACCAGGATCTCTTTTCTGAGACTACCAGAAAGAGGGCCACAGTTTTACAGTATTACCTCTGAGAAGAAATCTTTTCTAAAAAGAGTTTTTGCCCTTAGCACTTCCTCAGTTAAGAACTGAAGAGTGCTTCTTATGGGAGTTACTTGCATTTACCTCTTATTTGAAGCAGAAAATTATTTGGATTAAGTCTCTGTTTAATATTCTGTCTACTGGTAGCTAGTGGTAACAGATCCATTCATTACCTGATGTATCTGGAGGTACTGTATGCAGAACTTGGTATAATGTGTGCTTTTGATATAGCTATAGTACAAACCTACAATACTTTTTTCACTTCAAATAAATGTTTACTTCTAAAAAAAATATTAAAAAAATCTTTACCGAGAGAAAATATTTTTCAAAGTACAACGACAAAGGTTGATTTTTACATGAGAGAATCACAACACAGAGATAGAGTTCTGCATCACTCAGAGCTTGGCTGTCAGGTAACTGATGAAAAAGGAAGACCACATTCATAAATTCAAAAACTGAAGAAAGGACTACTTTATGATTATTTCTAGCTTAATGCAGCCAGAAGGGAGGCTGTCTGACCGATGTTCTGATTTTCTTCTTACAGACTGGGATGAATGTGCTTCTCACGCCGAGAATGACTGCTCTGTGTTTGCAGAGTGTATCAATTTGATGGGCTCGTACCTGTGCAGATGCAAGACAACCATGGATACTAATCCATCCCGACCTGGAAGAAACTGTGAGGGTGAGCAAAAGACTGGCATGTAGTTTCTCTTTGCCATGAAAGGTTGGAATAAGTTGCGTTTTTCTACCTCTGCTTTTATTGCAACTGTTCATATAGCACACAATGTGTATATAGATGCACCTTTGCAGTCTCTGGCTGAAGGAGTATATATGATCTGTCTCTGAAAATGAAGGTGCACCTTATACGTGCCTTCAGATTAAATCTCTCTGAGATCCTTCTTGATTAGCCTAATGACTGACTGCTGAGAAACATGACACATACTTTTTCCTCTTTTGGTATGTCTGAGGCTAATTTCCTCACACTGTAATGACCCATGCCCTCCCAACCAGAAGAGGAGACCCAGGAATCGGATCTGCTTCTTTGTGTAGGCACCAACCAGATTCAGCACCATAAAAATCACATATGCTACAATGTGTTAATGAAATAGCCAAGACCTGCTTTTGTAACGCTATTACGTGTGGCTGAGTGGTCTCAGCCCCATTTTCAGCTCAGACCTTGGTGCCTCCTCATCCAGTTTGAGGTCCCATTTCAATGCGCATTTGCTGTGTTGTAGGTGAGATTGTGGACCCTCTCACAGAAACAACGGCTCCTGAAGTAACAAACAGCACAGAGTTTGTTCCTGAAGAAGGAAACCCTGCAGCCCCCGCTTCCCCTGCCACCACCAAGATGGTGGCAGCTGTGGGCTCCGAGATGAGCACCCCCGTATACCTCCCTGCTGCACTGCCCCTGGGTGACAAGCCAGTGCCCCATGGTCATTCTCCCACCAGTGCTGCTCAAGCCCCTTGGAGAAAAGGCCTGGCACCACAGATGGGCTTTGGCAGGGACAACAGCCCCACGGCCACGGGTGTCGCAGCCAGCAAGGAACTGCCCATGACCACAGGGCGGCAGGCGGCCGTAAGTCCATCACAGCAAAGCTCTGTGGCAGAGGCTTCCCCCGGTGCCTCACAGCGAGTGGCTGCTCTCACAAATGTGCCTATGGGCACAGCTGGGCAAGAGCAGCTCATTTTGCCGTTGCTGCTGTTTCCAAATCAAACGGCCTTTGCTACCACTAGAAGTCACACAGCTTTTGATGTGCCTCAGGCCAGCTCTCAAGGTGGTCCTGGTACAGCTCTGCCGGCCAGAGGGGATGCTGGCGTTCCCACCCTCAACGCCACTCTCAGAGCACATGTAGAAACGGAAAGAGAGAACAGCTCTTGGTCCGAGAAATACGCTGCAGCCCTGGGGTCACCAGCTCTGCCAGGCGCCTCTCCAGCTCCCAGCCCGACGCCAGGCCCAGCCATGGACCGCAGTGAGTAATTTGGCTGCATGAGAAACACAGCCTCACTCAGAGTCTGGAAAGATGCACAGTTGGAATCTGGTCTGGGATGAAGGCATCTGAAACTAGTTTGTCTGTGTCAAAATTATTTTCTTGCAGGAACTGGCACTTTTTTCTAAATCAGCATGTCAAAATAATTTCTCTTTCTGGTAATTTGGCAGTTAGTTTTATCGATGTTACATTTCTTCATCTCAAAGCAGATGAAGCAAATCATACGGTGCGCTGAGCGTGGCTCATCGAAATGTATGCTGCTTGTCCTTTTGCCACACGTCGTGGTTTCTCCTGCATGCTCTGGCACCAGGGTACTGCAGCAGCAGCCGCCTGTAGAGTTACCTTAGAGACCCGGGAAGGCAAACAACCTGCCTTCCTATTCCTCTCAGCAGAGCATGGATTAGGCAGAGCCCCGCAAATCCCCTGTGGGGCAGGAGCTGCATGGAAACCTGTAAGCCTCTTTTTCAAGAGCTGTAATTGAGAGTAACTGGGCTGGCGGGGAGGGCTTCGTCTGTTTGGGTTTGGGCAGGTGTATTGCAGCTAATTAGGGGATTTTTCTGTTGATTGGAGCTGAATCATATTTCAAGGTTAGAATCAGATTTGGTCTTTACAGTTTTGTTTGGGGTAGGAATGCTGCTGTCTCTGCCTATCACTAAATGTATTTTTTCTTTAGTGTGTTAGTAAGTGGTAACTATTTCAGTTTTGTTTCTGCTTGTCTTTATTCTGCCTCTCATGCCCTCCACATCTCTCCGATCCCAAACCGCACTCCCCTCTGCTCTTTTCTCTTCCCCTCCCCTATGATCTCCTGTTCCTGGGGGTCTCCACTCATCCAGCCCCACTTCTGGTTCTCCCTCATTCCTTTCTCCCTGGAAAACCTCTTTTTCAGCCGTGTAAGGCCAGCTCTGCTGCTTCTCCAGCCTCTCTTGTACCACCACTCCTGATCAGCAGTGCCACAGTGTCTGCTTCTCCTGTCCTGCTAAGCTCTGGGCCGCCATGCCGATGCCCCTGTTCGGCTTTTGTCTTCTCTCTTCTTCATGTTGTACCTTTCGCTCTGCCTGGCATTGGTGAGACCTGGGAACAGAGCTGGGCAAATAACTGATTTGGGACCTCGGTGGAGGAAAGAAATAATTTTGGACCGAACAACATGTTGACCTGAATTGAAAAGCTCCATTTACTGCTTTGCCTTGTGTTCCCCCTGCCCCCTTTCAATGTAGGGAAGAGTAAAAAAAATGTGGTTTTTTTTTTTTAAATGAAAACAAAATATTTTCATTTTTTTAAAAATATAAAAATAGCTAATTTTAACTGACAAAAATCCCAAAGGTCATTTTGTTCCAGCTGGAAAACAAATTGAAGAATTCTACACAAAGTTCAGTTTATAAGAACTTGTTTTCCTTTCCTGATGAATAAAATATTCAGGCAAGTGCTGCTGCTGGGAAAGAAACTTGTGAAGGAATTATGCCTGGGGAACAAGAGGAAGTGCCACTGTAGTGGTATCTCACTAGCCCGGGGCAGGAAATTCAGGGGGCAAAAATCCATGTTTGATGAAGTTTAATATATAGCTCCTCCTTGTGGCGACATCTCTGACCTGAAAGGTCAACCTCAGCCAACTCTTCATAGTCTGTCATGTCTTTTAAATACTGATTTTTTTTTTTTTGTTCGAAAATTGTTCAGAACATTTTCCCCTCTCACCATCAGATAACTGAATGTGGTTTATCTCCTAAATACCTATGTTCACATGACAGGACAAGCCATAGCAAAAAGCAAGCCCAAATCCTTTGATCTGACCAGTGGCGGTGAGGGTTCCTTTGGGATCAGAAGTATGCTGGGATAAAGGAAGCCCGCTTCAGTGGCTTGCTTTAAGCAGGCATGACTTTCTCCTCTCCCCTGCAAAGCTTTACTTGATGACTATTTCTTTTTTTCTAGTACCTGTCCCAGCTCAAAGGATTATTGTCCCCAGTGTGACTAGAACCAACTTTGGTGTAACACGGTCCACAGAGTTTATGCAG
>NW_008825113.1:5357844-5383558 GCF_000699105.1 Pygoscelis adeliae
ACTCTGACAGTCTCAGAGCCGGAACCTGGTGCCTTATATACTGTTGAAATCAGGACAGGTGTGTGTAGGGAGGAAAGCAAGCTGATACACCAGAAAGTAAAGACTGGTAACTTGATTCAGAAACAATTTTAAACTGAATCCTCAGCCAGATGGGAGAGTTCTTGAAGTCTTTGGTGAAGACTATCCTATATTCATATAAAACATTGAAACGTTAGATCTTGGTATGCTAGGAGTGATGATCTATTAGCAGCTGGAGGGCAGTGTGAAGACAATTGGCTGGCAATGGCCACGGTGTTGGGTGATGGCAGTCAGCTTGCCTGGCTAGCCTCTAAAAGGATGCTCGGGGTATGGACCATGTCTTGAGAAGCCCTTTCTCTCCTGCTTGTGATCACCTTCAGTGTCTGTAGTAACAATGCCAAAACCAGTGATAGTGAGAAATGACCTAAAACATTTGAGACTACCTTAATGTCATTCAGCAGATACAGCTCCAGGGAGGAGGCATACACCCTGTTGGGATTCATCTCATCTTACAATAGCTGCCTAAAATGTAGATGTCTAATCTCACGCAGCGGTCTAGCCTTCCTCTGACGTTGGAGGGAGGACCTTGGTGCTGGTATGATTTGCCCTCTGGAGGGACTGGTGTCGCCCCGTTGTGTGTAGGGGGAGCTGGGACAGATAGCTGAGTCTAGGAGAGCAATTCAGGTGCCTGAACATGGCCATAGAGCAACATTTCAGATGCCCCAGAGCATCCAAGACAGAGCTGGCAGATATAAGACCTACAGGAGGCCTGTGCCCTTCTTGAGAGGCATCCAGGGGCCAGAGAGGGCAGACTAAGGTGCTGGATGCCTATATTTAGGCATTTGGGGTTTTGGCTACATTTCAGAGGGCTGGCCTTCTTCTGTTACAAGTTGATGCGTACCCCGTGTGGCCAGGCATGCCAGTGACTGTCACACACTTGTCCATGGACTACAGTCCATGGAACATATATTTAAATTGTCTTTTTCTTACTTCACAGCTGTCCAGAAACTTAGTGGCACAGTACGGATAACAAATGTGAAATACTCTCCGGGCTTTAGCAATACAAGAAGTGAGGAATACCAAACCTTTGCACAGCTCTTTGTGGATGAAGTAAGTGGCTAAGAAGGACATGACCTGCTACCGGTCTCAATGAAACCACGTGTATCATCTTTATCCCACGAAGGCTGTATGCCACATGTGCGTCCCTTGACACACCTGTAAGGTTTGAGTCCCCCTGACTGCCTGAGACTGCAGGATGAGCGTGCAGCCATGTTTTAGAGCGAGAACAGGATTTGGGGATTCTCTGGTGCCTCCATTTCCTCTGCTTCTCACACCCGATTAATTTCCTCCAGGGATGTGGTGAAAAGTTAATGGATATTTGCAAAGCGCTCCGATATCCTTGCCCTGCACAGCGGTATATTAATGAACTGTATGATTGTTATTACCCTTTGTCATAGTACCTTAAGGCTGACATTTCTTATGATCGTCCTTGGTTTTGTAGCCCTGTATCTGGAAAGGGAGTGGTTTCTTGGTAAGTCCCCTCTGTCCTCACTTCCAATTACAGCACAGGATATCAAAGTCCACTGCGAGATCAGCTTCACCTTTAATGCTCTCTCAATTCTCAGGCATTGCCTTTGACAGTATTACTCTCCTAATTTCTTAGTGTATTTATCAGAAGTTTGTTCCTGCTGGTGTTTACTCAAACACATCTGCGCTTGGAAAGCCACTGGTTATGCTGGGCTGCTTTATTGCCTTCCCTATCTCCCCTTAACTGCCTGTGTTTTTAGAGGCCTCGATAACTGTGATGATAAATCCATCTCTGACAATCATATGAATTTTCAAATCCTGCAGAAGCCTCCCCAAACTCTCACTGTGTACAGAGTTACAACCTGTCACTGAAGTACAGCTGTCCGCAGCAGGTGCACTGACAACGGCGTGTGTTCAGGCAGAGGTCAGGCCAGTGTGGAGTTAGAGACGGCCGCAAGGAGGGAAAAGCGTGATCCGTTTAGCTGTGCATGATGTTTTCATGGATATCAAATAAGTTTCCCACTGGTGGTTCCCAGTTTGCACCTTTCTGGATGTGTTAGCGGAGCACAGCTTTCTCGGAGTTGTTTCGGCCCCAAGCTGTCACATCAGAAAAACAGTCACAAGATGAGAGTGACGTGATTAGCAAAGTGAAAAGGGAACAATTTTCCACTGACCTCACTCTCATTCAGCATCGCTCTCTGCCTGAGGCTATTTTGGAATAGCATAGTATTAAAATGGACCAAAATGAATATCTTTTCTTCATGGACTATTCAGTCATATACCTTAATCCAGAAAATCATCGATACAAATATATTTGAAACATTTGTAAAATGATTAGGTAAAGGAACTAAAGTAAGTTTTTGTGTCAGTTTCACACAGTTCTCAAAGTTTCAGGCAGAAGATGATCACTTGTGATTATAAGGAACTAACTCCTTTTTCTAGCGCACACACTTTGTGGATCAGCCGTCGAGGTGCGTTAGCATTGATTCCAGCTACTTCTGAGCCACAGTATATAGGCTATAGTATCATAGCTACTGTACATGACAAAATATGTTGCGAGTGTTTTATTACAAATGTTGTGTTTCTAGATGCCAAAGAAAAGGAAGTTTAGGAAAACAAAAAGATCTGCATATTTTCTTTTCAGGTTATAAGGGCCAGAAATTGATCCTTTAAAGTACGTGAGGAAAGTTTAATGGGCTTTAAAAGCACTATCAGGTTCCAGTTAAATAAACTTTGCCAGAGATTTTCTTTTTAAACCTCTTTGGAGTCACCATCTACGATTCAGAGGATTTATAAATCCTCATGTGTATAATGTTCTTTAGTGTAGAGCTGCCCCAGCACTTAAGTGCCATGTGGTTAAATTGGCAGCACAGAAAATGGAAATACCATCCTTTAAATAATGTGTAGATAAGAATGAGGTAAAAACTTGATGTGACAACTTGCACTGTCATTGTCCAAGCTAGTTTCACCATCCTCCTTGCAATGCAACTGAAAAACAACATAGCTAAGGGCGAGAGAGTATTTTAGTCTTCTTGGGCTTTGCTCAGCCTGTCTTTTGCAACAGCCAAGAATAACATGGCTTGTCCTTAAGAAAATGAATCAGGAAAACAAAAGGTTTGAATTGAAAATACATTCACTGAGGTTTATTAAATGCCTGAGTGGAAAAGGTTGTTTTGAATTTGGGTGTCTTAAACTTAACTGATTGACAAAAGTGTGAAACTAATAAATGATATTGCCTTATCAAGGTGACCCCCTCATTTGGAAGTGACGTAGCCTTTGTTTGGTGTAGCTTAATGCACTTAAAATGATTGCAGCTAAAGCTACCTGAACGTGGAATGAGTGTTGATACAGGGATTAAGGTAGTTGCGTTATTCCAGTGTAATTTCACTCCTTTTGTTAATCTGAGTTTATCCCCAACTTGGGACATCCTTAAAGCTGCTGGTGATGGTGACTGGGCAGATGCGTGCTCTAGCACCTTCTCTCTGAAGGTGCAGCCAAAGCATGGACAGTGGGGAGGTTTTTTTTTCTCTTTGAGTGAAAAAACAGTATTTATGCAAGGTTCTGTTCAAATTAATGTACCTTTTACTTTCTTATTTCCAGTTTCCAGACTGCCAGTACGTTACCTGCTCTGCTGGCCACGCAGGCTCCTGTGCAGGTACCCACAGTAGCTCCAATGAGCTGCTGACATCTTGTCTGGAACCTATGGATGGGTGGACCCAGAAAACCCACCAAACATGCCACAGCCACCCATGGGGTGAGCCTGGCTGCCTGAGCCTGCCACTTTCCTTTTGCTCAAAAAACCTATTGGCCTCTCCCATCCCGTTAAATCGGTTTTAGTGTGGCTTCCATCTGGCCCTGAACTTGGACTTTACCTGCCTCCTGTTTTTCTTGCCTGAACAAGGGACATTCCCTTCCCTCGATGCTGGTGTTAATTTTGCTCATGTTCTCTCCCTTTCTTGTGGTTCTTCTTCTGGCATACCAATTTCTCCTGGTCTGGCATTGCTAGTGTTTCCTTTGTGTGCTACAGGAATTGTAGATACAATGATGGATCCCAAAATAATTTATTTGTCTAGTGAGAAAACCTCATACTCAAGGGTATTATATATTGAATATTTTCCTTCTAAAAAGTTTACCCTTTCTTTTCTTTTTTTTTCTAGCCCCACTTCATCAACCATTATTTTGATAACCTAGGGTGTGGTACCTGTCGTGAAATCATGTAGCTTTCTGGATAAAGGGTTTTGTAGTGTCACCTAGTGGCTAAATACATATACAGGGACTGTCCCCCTGACACTTTTCAAGCTCCGAGTCCTGCTTTGTGAGGAAAAATATGAATAAAGACAGAAACAAAACAAACAAACAAACAAAAAACAAGACAAAAAAAATTCCCAAGGCTTAGGTAAAAAGAAGCACCGATAAAATAAAATCTTCAGGAGACAGACGAGAAGGGAATACTGGTTAAATCAGGGATGGGCTAAGAGGATGTCACAGGTATGTGTATTTAATGTCCAGAAGTTCAGACAAAAACTATGAAAGATGAAAACTTAGGGCTGACCTCCAACTTTTCAGTAGATGCTTGTGAAACAGCAGGAAGAGAGAGAAGGGGCCCAAGAGTCCCCCGGCTTGGTGAAACGGGAGATTTTGGGTCTGACAAGGACAGCCTTCGGTCTGCCCAGGCTTTCGTAGGGACGTTAGCTCTTTCCATCTTCCCGGCTCTGCCTGCGTGCCCCGTGGGGCACTGCAAGGTTTGCTGTGTGGGACCTCCAGGCGCGTGGGAGCCCTTTCCAGGTGCATGCAGGGGGTTTGCTCTGTGCAATGTTACCTTGCCACCAAGTGCATGCAACACACATCAGCTCTGGCGACACAGAAAAGGGCTGCAGCATGCCTGAAAAATCTGGGGCTGTCTGCAGGGCTGGAAAATACATAGTGGGCAAGTAAGTATGGGCTGGATAACACACAGCAGGCAGGTAAGTCAGGCTTGGCACGTAGGTGCGCGAGAGCTGTGGTCATCTGGCAGAATCCAGCACAAAATGCATGAGCTCTGTGCATGGGTGCAAGAGAAATGAGGCTGCTTCTCCCATCGGCTCCCACCGCTGACCCTTGCCTTGCCTCTTCCCTGATCTCTCCCTGGTAGGAGTCACCGCCTGCACCCCTGAGCATTACACCACTGCCATAAGCTCTGCCTTAAACTCATGGCTGAAATCCAGCCCTGCTGGTCCAGATATTTCCTGCAGGAGATGTGTAGAGGAAGAAAGGGTTGGAAGTGACCGCAAAGTAGCCCCTCCTGCCCCCTTAATTCTCTGGAAAGTTGAGCTAGGGAAGGAAGTGAGCGATGTACCCTAAAGAGGAGGGCCTAAAGCAGAGCAAGGTGCTGGGAAAGAGGTGCGACTCGCCTGCACAGAGCAGCGACGTGCCAGCTCTCACCTGGGCCGAGTGCTGCTTGTCTGGCCCTTACAGTGCAGTTGCTCTGCTGCTCTGTGCCTTCTTCTCTGCTGGCATCTCCTGGGAGCCTGACAGCCATGGGAGGGCAAAGGCAAAGAGCACATATGCTGAGAAATCACAAAAATTTAGGTGTTTCTGTGGCTGTTTCTATCTCTGTGTCCTACATTGAAGCTAGCGGCTGCTATGTAGAAGGAAGCTGTATGTATCCCAGGCTCAGGAGGGTTGACAGGGATGGCATGGGATTTGTCCTTCGTGTGCTGCTGGGAGCTGCTTTCTTACCGTGGACAGTCTCCTGTTGGACTTTTGCTGGCAGTTTCTAAGTGCAATTTTAATACCAATAGCTCAGAACAGCCTGTACTACATGCCTGATGCAGGCTTGAAAGTTATGTCCCACACTTTCTGTTGCTGCACTATTTATTTGTGTGGAAGAATTTAAAAAGACTTCCAAGCCGCACATGAAAGTTGCTAAGAAACACAGAGGATCTGTGAGCATCTCCTGGAGAAAGGGAGAGAAGAAAATATACAATTGTAATGGGAGAATTCAGGATGCTGATGGATGGTACCGCACAGCCTGTGCTTACCCTGGCATCTAGTCTTCAGGTATGAGCTCTTCCTGCATTGTGGTTAGATGTTGGGGCAAGACCTGGCATGCAAACCTCTGTGAGTGTGCCCTGTTTTCCCTTGGGACATGCAGGTAGGCAGGGTGTCCAGCACAGCTTTATCGGGCCCCTTGTCTGGGCAACTAGAGGAAAAGGACTGAGGGGAGCACTTGTGGATGTTTATCAATTTCTCTTTGTGGTGAGTTTCTCAGAAATAGGTCTCTATTTCTGTGTATAATGTTTTCTCAACTTGTTCTTTAAAGCTGAATTAATATTAGCCTTGTGTCTTGTCTGGGGTTGGTCCCATGAGATGATGCCGTCTGACCTGCGTCTGCTCCTCCTGTGGCTGGGGGGGGGCCCGGGGGGGGAAGGGAACTGTGCAGGAAATGCAAAAGCTGTTGCACGTGCCCCCGGGCTCCTGTGTGTGCCCGGGTGCCCGACCCCGTGGACTGCCCTCCTGTGGGAGGAGAAGATTTTCCCAGGGGCAGCTGCCCTCCAGAGGTACCACCCAGCCTTGGAGGGTGGAAAGGGAAGAGGTCAAACATGCAGCTCCAGTCTGTTTATCTCTTTGAGAGGGGCTGGTGTTTCCATCTGGGCTGGATGGCGGAGAGGCTGAGCAGCCCAGCTGACGCAAAGCTTCACACAGCGTTGTGTTTTCCCGTTCCACAGAAAGCAGACCACCCTGCTCTTCAGTGTGGTAAAGGAGGCTGCTTCCCGGGCTATCGTGAATAAGGCTCAGTGTGCTTTGAAAAAGGTGGCCTTTTCTTTCTTAATCCCCTATTGAATTCCAAGGTCACTGTGGACGGACCATGAATGTTTATTTTATTGATTTCTCTAGACTGCCCTAAGTTCAGCAGTGATTGGATGCTGCAATACTTTGAGGGTGACAGTTCCTGTTCAAAATAGTGCAGAGCCACCCCCTAGCCCTGCTCTTGGACTCTCGGGGAGGACCCTGAGTAGGGGCTGCGTGCCCCAATGACAGTCAGAATTTGCAGAAATAATGTGAGGTTCCTCGGGGGATACTTTAATGAAATATTTCTGAAATCAAATTGAGGACTGACTTGATGCAAGGTTGAGTTGTGTGGCAGTGCTGATGGCATGAAACACCTTTCTGTTTTCTTTAGCCTGGTCCGGGCATTTAAAAAGAGGGAAGTTTACACTCAATTATGAGCAGGAGAATTTTGCTTATTGCAATTTTTCTTGGCTCTGGTGAGAAACCACCTGTGAAGAAAGGCTTGAGGGTGGTGTGCTCTAAGCTGTAACATACCTGAGTTAAGGGAGCCCTCCAAGATATGTATGCAGCATGGAGTGTCAGGAGGCCTCTCCACTTCCATTGGCAGCTCCTCCTCGTATTGTGTTGCCCCCTCTCCCTAGAGGCATTTTGAGAGGCAGAACATGGGAGCTTCCCTGCAGCCTCCTCCCTCCCTTGCTGTTACCAGAGGCAAGGACCTGTGCTAAATGACAGACAAGGTATCGTAATTGCTTAGCTTGTTTAATATTCATGGTTAAATATATACTGTATCCTCCAGCTGCTGTAGAGTGGAAACTTTATAAAGCAAAAGGTCAGTTTACTGCTGCTTCCCTCCAGAGTTTGAAGCGCAACTGTAATGCATAATGCTCTCTTCTGGGCAGTGTACAAAGCCTAAAATGTAATTGCTTCCATCTGTCCATCTCCACACGCATTTTGTTTTTATTCCAGGTACATAAATCTCTGCCCCTTGAGGTTCTTCAGCAGATGGATGCTGGTCTGATTAAAGTGTTGATAACGGGTGTTACTAATGGGAGTACAGTGGTAAGTTTCAATTTACTGATTGCAGAAGATGTGGATATCTACTACATCATCACCACTTTTCGTGATGCCTTTGAACACAGCTCCTATTTCACAGTTGACAAGAGCAATCTCTCCATAAACGGTAAGGAGCAGCTTGTATCCCAATAGTTCTTCAGAACTAGAAAGATGATAAAGCCTATTATTAATCTGTATTTTCTGAGGTGAAAGTATCTGTAAAACAGGCGGATGAAAAACCATTCTCTCTCCTTATATTGCTCCTGCTTATCCATCCCATAAGCTTTTTCAGAGAACATCAAAAGGTGAAATAAGAAGTGAGGTACTCCTGATCCAAAAGGACAAAACCAACTGATCTTTATGTCTATAGCTAGCATTAATTTTATAGAGAAGAAGATACAGAGACGTTAGAAACAGTGGTCACAAATTGAGGGTTTTATAAGCTACCAGGACCTGGAAACAGGTCCCTGTACACAGACATAACTAGCTCTGTTTAAAATAATTTCAAAACACATTACCCTCTGCTTTGCATGTGATAGAAACCTCAAGAAACAAATAAATGAACACGTGAATTCTTCTGCACTGGGAGTATGTGTTTTCCTCACATACCTGTGGGTCGGGAGTTCAGATGAAAGTCAACACCAAGACCAGCACAATGGCTGACTGCACAACTTCTTTTCCTTTATATGTAATTTAAGTTGTTAACAAGAAACATTAGCCTCCTGACTAACTGCTGTTGAATTCTGTTTCACAAGTCTATGTGTCATGTCTGGGAAAAATAACAAATTCTATATCCTTAACATGATACGTTTGTCCAAAGAATATTGTTATAAGCTGTTAATTAGAATCTCACGCAAAATGACTTCAGAAGCACGTATATGGTCTGCCCTGAACATTCTCTTTGCCTGTTACCTTTACAGCTGTGAATCTGGAAAATTACATATCCCATTAATGAGTAAGATCATGACTATCTCGTGGTAGTGCTTTGTAGAGTGCCTGCCCCCCTCGAACCTGTGCTAAAACAAATGGTTTCTTTCAGGGACAGGTCCCCATAGAGCAGGTGGTTGGTGCTGCTTTCTGAGTCCCACCTATGGTGTTACATCCTTATTTGCACAGTTACAATTAGACCTTGGGAAGAGAAAGGGAAGTAAAGCATATTTTTCCTTTCAAGAGTGAAAATTTTGGCCAGGTAAAAATTAAGAAAGCCACTAGACTGCAACTTGGACCAGTCACACAAACCTCCTGCTTCACTCATGCTGGGCATTTAGTAACCATCTCCTCACGAGTGTGGAACGGAGGAGGCAGCTGAGGAAGCCCCCGGGGTTAGAAGCATCCCCCTGGGCTGTTGATCTGTTTAGGAGGATAGGAGCTCTGCAGCAGGGTGCCTACACTTCAGTGAGTATCTGCTGACCGTCACTGGTAGCACAGCTCCTGGAGGGTTTTGTCAGTGCCTTGCAATCAGCCCTCTAGTCTGTGCTTCCAGTGCTACACCTCTTCTAGACCCAGCAGCGGCCTGACACGTACAGTAGCGTATCACACCTAAGAGGTATAATCCCACCATGATATCATGATGATATGACTGTGCTCCAGTTTCAGAACCATCACATTTTCATTTATACACTCTCCACCTTCGCCTTTTGCTTAAATATACCCAACAGATTATGATGAGTGCAAAAGCGAAGAAGATGACTGCTCCCCGGATGCATCGTGCCATAACACACTTGGGTTTTACCAGTGCAGCTGCAATGAAGGATTTGCTGATGTGCATCCAGAAAGGCCTGGAAGAAGCTGTGAAGGCAAAATAAAATTTTATTATCTAATGGCTAACTGGACGCTTAAAGATCAGACGTGGTCTGATCTTTATTGGATCACGGTAACACTTGCCACAGGTCTTGAAATTTTGCCAGGGATTAATTTGGTTCCTTGTTTTCAGCTGGATCCTAATGGGAAGTCTTGCAGCGGACTTTAAGTATTTCTGACTGTAATACTCTGTCACGAGAGTTTACTATATCAATATTTAATGCTGCCTTTGTAAGGTTCTTTTAACAGTTCTGTTTTCTCATATTTGCCATTAAAATTAGATAGGATTGTCAAGATTGTTAGTTATTTTCATTAGCAGTAGCAGAGGGGACAGCAGAGATACTAGAGAAGGTAACAGAAAGAACTGGGTATGTGGTTTGACCTCTGTATAGCAGCAGGGATGAAATGCTGGTATTACAAACTACTTTTTTGTATGAGTCAATTCATCTAGCTTCTCTCCTTCCTTAAATCATTTGTTAGCTGACATTTGTTAGGGTCTTTAAGCTCCTAAAATCTTTTAGGCTTCTTCAGTGATTTGTATTTGTTTTTCTAACCACAGTGATAAGCTACTCTCTGGCTGAAGTCACCAGGATTTGTCAACTGATACCAACCTCTGCTCAGTTTTGTTTAACCAAGATATTTAGCATTATGACAAAGAGCTTTTAGGAAGTTCAGCTCTGAAAAAGCTAAAACTTTTCTTTATCTTCCTCTTACGTTCAGATCAGCAGCTTTTTAATTTGGGGCATTTCCGACAGCTGGGGAGTTCCAGAAGGATATATATGTACAGATTTTATATGTTGCTTGGAAAATAGATGCTATCTGTATGTAGAACCCATAAAAATTATTTAAGAGAATTTTTGTGCGATGAGACACATCCTTTGTGTTTCACCGCAAATGGAGTTTATTATCTTGGTGCTCTGTAAGTCAGTGGTAGATGAATACTTAGGATGTTTCTACCAGCAGAGAGCCATAGGGTAACCCCAGAGCCTCTGCTGGATGTCGGGTGTTTGACATACACATTGATCTCAACCTGTGCTTCCCCTTTTCCCCTGCTTGCTTTCTTCCTGAAACCATCAAAGATTGCTATTAACACATTTGTTCAACTCCCCACTGTGTCTCTCAGGACACACGTACAATGTGGGCCTGCTACATGAGGTTTGTCTTGCACTTCCCCCAGAATGGGTTTTCCAAAGTGCTCAGGGTCATAACTTTTGGGTACATCATTTGGTCACAAATGGGGCCAGGTTTTTTAACAAACTCTGCTCCTGTTTGTATGCCACATCCAGAAGTGTGCAGTCTCCTACAGTACTAGGCAAAAAAATATGAACACTTGCTGAGCAACTTACAGCTGGGGATGTCTTGCAAGCACTGATCTTCCAAAAGCTATACATAAGTGTTTTGCATGAGCACACTAATTATTGCAGCTCTCAGGAAATAAAGGGCATCAGCTTTACTCACAGACACTATGTATCTCTTGTGCTCTTTCTTAAAAAAAAGCCACAGCTTTGGCAGCGAGTAGAGCAGGTTAAAAAACCAAAAGAAGCTAGTTTCCTGCCAGTAACTGTGAGTTTCCTCCTAAGGGTTTGCTCTTACCTTATAAAATCAATTTGAATCTGTAAATTACAACACCACCTTTATTTTTGGCACTCTTCAGCATTTCCTATCAGGCAAGAGGCAACACTGATGGATAAGAAACCTGTACACAACACAGCTTTACCTGCAACATCTTTGCAAACTTCAACTCGTGTTTCCTCCCCTGCTTCCCTGAACTTCTCTACTGCTGAGCACAAAGCTCTGGAGAACACCACGTTCTCCAGCGTGGTGCTGCCTCCTCTCACCACGGATCCTGTGTCAACTCCCGACGTTTCTCCTCAAGCATCTCCTGTCCCCCTCGTTAAACCTGCCCAGGAGGTTTCCATTAAAGATGCGGTGAGAGTGTTCTGTGAAATCGAGAAGATTGTCCTCGCTGTCCAGAAGAGATTTTTACAGCAGGAGTCTATCCCGGAAACCTCCCTGTACCTGGGGGAGCCTCGCTGCAACGTGAGCATCAGCAATGGCACCCACGTTGTGCTGCAGGCAGGCTGGAGCGACTGTGGCACTGAAGTTGAGACTGTAAGTCCCCTGAGCCAGTGAATGCAAAGAAGCCCCGGAGTATTTTTTTTTTGATCTTGGGGTTAGGGTGAGGAGGGGGCCAATGGCAGATCCTTAGCTAGGAGGACAGTCTATTAGTTGCTGAAATGTTGGATGAAGAAATTTCTTTGGAGAAAGAAAACCTCTTCCCGTGAGTGGAAAGTTACCCCACTGTTTGGGGAGGAGGGCAAGCAAGAAAGAGAAGGGGAATCTTTGGGGTCAGGCAGCAAAACTCAAGGGCTTCTCCAAACTGAGAGTCACTTCCCATGTCTCTCTGGGTTCCCTCTGCAGCTGTCAGAAGCTTCTCTTTTCTTAAAAGCAATTTCGTTATCATATTTAGGCAAATACCCCAATTGCTACCAGTAATGGGGACAAAGAGTGATGGCTCTCTCTTTGGATCCCAAACCAAACGCTATGCTCAGGCCATGCCAAAGAACAGAAATTCCCTTGTGGAGCAGACTGAGGAAGAGGAGGAAGGCTGGTGGATTTTCATTGTCTCACTGTAAAGCAAATAAGATACTAGAGGTTTAATCTGTTTGATTTTTGCAGCCAGGAGAATGGAGAATTCCTAAGCACTTGAAGCTGGTATGCCTGTAACTCTGTTATATCCCTGATGCTCACAAGTTGTGGTTTCTTCTTTCTGTGTTCCAGAACATGACTAATACTGTAGTGAAAACCATCCTTCGGAATGATGTTTCTGCTCAGGGAGTAATCCACCATTTAAAAGTTGCCAGTCCCGTTCATTGTGTGTTTCAAAACAATCTCTTGACTTCCTCTGGATACACTGCAGAAGGGTAAGTAACAACTCTCTCTGCTTTGAAATGCTGTTGTGTGGCTAAGCGCTGTGTCCCTATCCCCAGGGACCTTAGCTCTATCCAGTGATTATGCCAGGCAGTCTGCCAACCTGCGAGTCCCATGCTCAGGTGACTCCTGTTATGGGCTTCTGTCCTGCTCCATCTAATGTGTCAATAGATCCAACAGCCAACAAGGTTGGCAATTGCTTGGCTAAACCATAGGTGAAAATAAACCTTTGGGAGCTACCGGTGCAGGTTCGGGAGCCAGAATTCCTGACTCCTCTTTGCCTTCCTGGGCAATCACGTGTAGCAATAACAGTATTCTCCTGCTTTTGGAACATAACAATGATGTATCTTTTCAACTGATGTAGGCATGCAGACTGCTATGTGGGTGCTGAGCATGGCAATTTTTAAGCCCCACAAATCCTTATTTGATCAACTTGGAAAAAAGAGAAGATATGTAATGCACATGCTTTTTTATGGAAGGTCTCATCTTCAAGTACGATGGAATCTAATCCACCGTTCACAGAAAATCAAACCCATGCTCACAGAAAAAGTGGCAGCACAAGCTTTGGTCTGATGGTGAATGTTCTCCCTTCGTACAAGTGCACCTCCTTTCTCTTGCCTAGCACCATGCTTAAGCTACCATCACCAAATCCACTTTCTGTTTCCTAACCCTCCAGACATTGTATTTTCCTTTCTATCCCTCTGCAAAGTCTTTGTCGGGCCCCTTCTCTCTGAGCTCTATAATTTTCTCATGTCCCTCACTTACTCTTCAGATTTGTCCCTTCTCCTTAATTTTTTTGGCTCTTCTCTTCTTCACTAAGCTTTTACCCTCCTTATTTTGAACTTTAAGACAGCTCATATTTTTGTTCCCCTTCAGCTCCACTCAAATATCTCTCTCTGCTCTATTTATTGCCAAGACATTCCACCCTTTGGATTTTCCCACTTGCGTTTCCACGGTCCCTACCTTCCCAACTAAAAACTCGATGCATTTTCACCCTTTCCTCTTGAACAGTGTCCTAACATCCTGGACTGCAGATTAACTCTTCGCTACTTAAATGTGCAAGAGGTGGAGAAACAGGCACTGATTTATAGAAACACACAGTCAAATTTGTGGTTTTTAAAGGAGGTTAATTGTTGTTTCAGAGTTTACACCATCTTTGAGGATTTGCATGGATCTGGACACTTCAGAACAGAAATGCAGTTGTTTATTGGAAACTCCCCAATACCAAAAAATTTCAGTGTCTCTGCCAGTGATGATGTTCTGATTGAAGTGGGGATCCAGAGAGCAGACAGCAAGCTCAAGGTGGTCCTCACTGACTGCTGGGCGACTCCAACTAACAATTCAGTGGATCCCCGCTCATTTGCTTTTATCAGCAACAGGTACAGCAATGCCACTTGCAAATAGCATGTGCCATACCTTAGATCTTCCAGTGGTGCTGACTGCTGAAGTGTTACATTTTAAATGCCTTTTATGTGTGTTCTCATCATTCATATACACTGTCGCTTACCATTCTGACTGGTCACCCCTTCTTTGAACCAGGGAAGTAGGTATGAAAAGAAAATGTTGTCAAAGGGTAATGTGGTAGTTGTTTGAGTTTGGTTTGTCTTCCCCATAGCTTTGTAAAGGAATTGTACTTTTGACCTGAAGAAATAGGTGGTTTTGGCAGTCAGTAGTGAAAGAACATTGAAAAGTGTGTGCTTTATCTCTCTGTGGTTCAGATATTACCAAGAGCTTATGTGACTCTCATCAATGAAGGTGTAGGTTAGTTGAATCCTATCTGTTGTGACTCACAGACAATATTAATGCAGCCTCTGGTAAAAGAGGAGGTTTGTTCCCATCTGGACACCTGATCTCACCCCGACGTCATATTCCCTGGGCTCACCCGCCACCTTAAAATACAGGATAGTCCTTTTGCTCAGTAACAAAAGCTATTCCTTTTAGCATGATGTTCTTTCACTTTGTGTTTGGTGAAGCCAAGTTTAAATCCTTCTTTCTGTCACTCTTTCTCTTCTTTTCCAACACTCCAACCACTTCTCGAATCTCCTATTCTACCTGGATAGTGTGAGAATAAAGCAGCAAATAGCCCCTGCACTGCTGGAGAGTTGCTTCGTGGTGGGTCTGGCTGCAACTTTCTAAAGGAGCCTTGCAACCTGAGTTATGTGCTATGACCACAGCATGCCTTCTATAGCCCTAGCTGCTATGTATGTTTTTTCTCTTCCTTTTCAGCTGTCCCATCCCAAATACGTACACCACACTGCTAGAGAATGGGAATTCAAGCAAAGCACAGTTTAAGATGAAAATTTTTTCCTTTGTCAACAATTCTGTGGTTTACCTACACTGCAAAATACGTATTTGTATGGAGACACCAGGAAGCACCTGCAGGACAGTAAGTGTTTTGATCCGATATGCTATTTTTCTCCGACATGTCATATGCAGTCCTGCTATGGAATTGAAGGAGTAATGTTTCCAAACAGGGTTTAAAATAGCTCTTGAAGTTTTCCTTCATTCTCTGGTGAGAGCAGAGAGGAGTGGGGAAGAACTACAACCATATGGAAGTGTCCGCTTTTCTTCCTGTTCCTCATCCTCGTAGTTAAAAGCATGGAGCTTGCACAGAAACCGGGAAATCAAAGTTGGGGAACCTGAGGACTGAACCTTTTGCCTCTGCATAAGGGTGACTATAAGGCGATGAACAGAAGTCACAATGAGATAGGCTGTTCAGAAACATGTGAGCTCAGATGGACATGTCACAAAAAAGCAAGAACCCACATCGGCAGTGTCAGCAGGTTCCAAGTTTTAGGATATTTTTCTGTCCCTTTTTTTTCCCCTAGAGATTTGCTTCTCCAGGTGAGAGTTTAGGTGCCAGGAAAGGAAGCTCGGTGGCATTAAGTTTCTAGGGCTGTGACTCTATTAGAGTTTATTATGGCTTTTTAAAACCATATTGCTTTTGAAAGCAATAAACCAAGCAATGTTCTGATAACAACTTCAGTTTCTAATTCTCTGTGCTCCAAAGCATTGCTTTGTGTCTTTTTACTTCTACGTAAGTGATACACACTTCTTCATCTAAAAATGTGTTGCTACCATAGAAATAAGAAAAAAATAGATTTTGCTGATGGCTTTTTTTTTCCTTTATGGCAGACACACAGGAAGTCTCCTCTCCCTCTGCCAACCTTCCTGTCTCTTTTTCTATCAAGGATGTTTTCATTAGCAGTTTGGTGTTCCTCCATTGTTTAACACTTTCCTCTAGTTCTAAATAACTCCGTTTAAGCCCTTTATAAAGCAAACGATCTCTTCCTAAAAGATTAAAAATGGCTAGCAGAAGATACTTGTTTCCTTTCTCTAAGTATAAACCTTCCTCCAGAACAAAAAAAAAAATAGTAGGAACAGGAAACATGACTGACAGATGGAAAGATGGCTCCAGTTTTCACAGCTGAATTTGTGTGTTAAAAATCAGTGCTTCAGCAACCCCCAGCCTATGCCCTCCTTTGGAGGAGGTGGTGCCCTCCCCGAGTTCCCTGTGTGTCCTGCACAGCTGAGGAGGGACATGGTGACGGGTGCAAGGCAGGGGAATAAGAGGGATGGGCAGGACAGGGATTGTGTGGGCTGGTGTGGCTGCTGTAAGGAATCAAACAGTTGCTTTGCTAGGAGCCGCTGGGTTTGCTGTTAGAGCAGGCTTTAGCTGTACGGATTAGAGTTTAGCAACATGGTTAACTAAAGGACTGGCTTTGAGCTGAATTACAGGGGTCTGTGATGGGGTAATTCCGCTAGCCCAAGATGAGGTTTGATTGAGGTTGACATCTGCACAGCAGAGTTATTCAGTGAGGCCCTCTTCTTTCATATATTTTATATTATTCATTTCTCTATTATTCATATGTGTATATATATATGAGATATATTGTTCTTTCTCCTATGCAAAATTTACCTTCTATGAAAAGTTAGTGAATTCAGTATCTTAGATTGAGATTAAAATGTTATGTGGAGAAGATAAGTACTAAGCACATCTACACAGGATGACAATGGTTTTTACAAAGAAAGGAAGGGGAGCTGCAGGAGGTGCAAAGATCAAGGAAAATTGGAGCAAGAACAGAGTATATTTGGAAATAATGTGAGATGGCTGGGAAAGTGCCCAGGGCCTGGGAACTGACTCTCTGGTCTGCCTGCTACTCTGGAGAATACTGACTCGCTTCAGGGCAGATTTGCTTCAGCTCTTTGCCCACAAAATTGAGACTTACATCTTGTATTATTTCTTCTTGCCCAGTCTTTTATTCTTTGTTTTCTTGGCGGAAGAAAGTAAGGTGCTCTAAAGTTTAGAGTAGAAAAAAATAGACAGGCTGGGGAGCAATGTAGTAAGAAATGAGTAAGAAACATGACTTTGAATGGGAAGAGGAGCGATGTGCCACCACCATGCATATGTTTGGTGGAACGTGGCTGCTCCGTGGCCACATGGAACCAAAAAATCATCGACATCAGGGAGCAGCTATGTAACCGTATTCTCTAATGGATCCGCCTAGCTGGGAAAGCTATTCAAGGGTAGTCCAAAGTCACAGCTACATGGGTATTTTTCTCGGGCCTGACCCAGCTAAAGACACTGTTGCTGACAGTAGATTGTAGAGGTTTTTCAGTGTAATGAGGCTGGTAACACTGCTGAGACGTTCTTGTGTAGACAAGCTGGTAAGACACCCTTGCGCTTCACTGCTTTCTTTTGCCGATTATAGTATGGTACTGCAGTTTCTCTGTTTTTATGTGCACTTTCAGGAGAGCCACAGTATCTTTTGAATAACCTAAACAGGCTACGGCTCCAATCAGAGACCTTTAGGTTACAGCTTAAAACAAAAAGGTAGCAGACAAACTGAATGGTGCTACTGAGGAAGCGTGCAGAAGATGAGTGTGCTGTGTATTCTGCAAGTGCTGCTCACACAAAGCTGAAGCAGCTGATCCCCAACCTTTCACGGGTCAGGGCTTTCAAACTAGTAGTTCCCAGATTAGTAGTTCACATGTCACTGAAAAGTTGTGCGTTGCTTCAAAATGACACACGACTTGGCAGGGGCTGAAAGTTGCTGCTGCTTTTGCTGGTGCTGGTTGTAGTATCTGCTGTGCCTACCATGGCAGTAGAAACATCCAAACAAAAATGTTTGCAAAACCCTGGCATATAGAAATAGTGAGAAGTTTATTCTCCCATAAGGTTTCTCTAAAACAAACAGGAAGTTAATGAAAAGAAAGAGATTGTCTGTGTGAAATGTCTGTTCACAGCAGTGTTTTCCACTGTGACTAATTACAGGTTTTATACTGAAGTTTCCCTAATGTCATTTCTTTTGAACTTACATTTGGTGCTCATTTCAGTTTAAGAAAGCATAACATTAAGAAACAAAAACCCCAATGGGTGAGAATAGCACTGGGCTTTCACATACTCATCAGAAGGCTTTGTATTTTTAATTAGTAAGCCATATTACTTGTTGGAATTTGAATTGATTGTTGCAGAGATGCCATGCGGTTCGATCCCTGAAGACTGGTGAAACCATTGCTACGTACAGAACATCCTGGGGGCCCCTATGTAAATCGGCTGGTGAGTTATGAATAGATGCTTACAAAAAGGGGACACAGAGTAACTGTCATTTCAAGATTCTTTTTCACTGGCAAAGGAACCTGAAGGCCTGTGGTACAAGCTTTTCATGCCCCTCTGCATATTTTTCTGAGGAGCAGGTGTTCTTACTGAAACCATATGGCAGTGTGGAAAAGCATGTGCCCTCCTCGGTGAAGTGACTGTCAGATTGTCAAGAGAATGTAGAAAGGAAAAGGATAAAGTGCTTCGTGTAGCTGTTTGCACAGGGTAGCAAGTACAACAGCCACAAAATCAGTTATTACAATTGTAAAGTGTGAAAGCAGCTTGAACCTTTTAGATTGCAATCAGTTTTTCAAGTGTTTCCCCTACACTGTTGTTAGACCGCAATTATATTGAGCTCTGAAGTCCAAAATCAGAGGAGATAAGAGATCGTATTGTTGTGTTTCCTTAGACTCCCTGGTATTGACTTCATTGCTACCGTGAGGGAAAGTGGCAGAGCACAACAGCTGCACAGCACCTTGGTTAATCTGGTGGAGCGGTACCGTACAAGTTACTAGAGAGCGAACGCCAGCACTGTGTACAAGCAAGGTCTAATTTGTTATGCATCTGCCTCTTCTGCATTGCCCTGAGTGCTGTTTTCAAGGGCACCTGTGGCCTCTAACATTTTCAGTCATTTGGCCTCCTCCAGCCATTTGCATTCGTATCTTATTAGCGTAAAACACTCATTGAGAGTATTTGTACACACCAATATCAGAGTTTTAACACACGGCTACTGTGAATAGACAGAAGTCACCCCCTTTCCTCCCGCTGCTTGCCTGTTTTGCCAGTCACTTAACGCTCTTCTGACTGTGGAGATAAGTTAATGCTGGCCTGTTAGTGGGTTCAGGGTATTTTTTAGTTCTCTGCTGTGACCATCACAATGTTCTTTTGGACATAGAAACTGGCTCTGACTTAGCATATTGTATTTTTCTTCCATTATATGCAAGTATTAGTCTGTTAGGCCTTCGGTGTTCATTTCTGAATTAGTTTTTTCAAAACTTAGCAATTAATACAGCTTTCTTTGTGCAGCACTTACATCAAGTAGATCTCACTCCCATTTTCACTGGAGACACCAATGCATTTCTAATATTGAAAAATGGTCATTACACAAAAGGAACTCTGGTGAGGGAAGCTTTATTTGGGTTGTACTACACCGATTCCTAGGCAAAGGTGGCACTACTAGATGTTGTCTCCTATTTCCAGTTTGGATACTCACATTGCATTTTAAGTGTGAGGCTAGACCTAGACAGTGATATGCATCTCTGTGTTGAAGGAGACAACATGAATTATGATGTCAGCTAAGCTGCTGCGGTGAAACATGAAAAAAGCTTTAACTGCTCTGCCTATACTGCTTGGCCACATGCTATAGCAAAGACCACTGATGCACGTCCTCAGGAAGGCCTGTTCTGGCTGTGTCTGGCTACAGGCTGCCATTTACACTGTGCATCTTCTTTTTTGTTCCTTTGTTTCATACTGAAATTCAGAAATAAGCCTAAATATATTATGCAACACTGCTTTGGCCTCTGTTGGAATGATGCCCTGGATGTTATGTAGCTTGGACACTGCTATTGCATACCTCTGTGGCTGCCAACAGTGCCCTTTGGCCAAAGAGCTTGTCTCTAATTACAGGCATGTATGCATTAGCATTTGTCTTCTGTGCACCTCAGGTACTGCACAAGTGCTTGGCTAAGTAAGAGCTGTCCTGAAAATGTATGCAGACAAATAGATGTTTTTGTAGGTGCATCAAGCATTTACAAGAATGAATTAGAAATGTGCAAGAGTACATGTACAAACATGAATAGAGGCATAATGTTAAAGGGAGAGGGGATTCTGCTTGCAGATTTGGACAAAAACATGGAAGTGTCTACATGTGAACCAGGCAAAGATATTCTGTCGATGATCACTGGAGCCTAGGGAGACAGCTGGCAACAAGGGACCTGACTCTTGCCCACACATAGGCATTTAGTGCTCATGATCCATGGTGCCCCATTCTTTCCTTCTCCTCAGTGTCTGGGTGCTATTCCAAAAGACTATAGGTCTCCTGCAGGTCCCACGCCATGTCTGCCAGACCCGTGCAGACGTTGTAGACGCCCTTGGGCTTCTCAGGTGGCACTAGATGCCTATGCTCAGGCTACAGACATGAGCCCATGGTGACCACTTCAGTGTGACTCACTTACCTGCCTCCACTGACTGCCCCAGCCAGATCTCTGCTGACTAGAATGGGAGCTTAGAGACCCAGCACACATGGAGAATCCTCCCCTAAATGCTCTGTGTTTAAGGAAGTGTTACATATGAGATAAAAGCAAATCGAGTGGTTTTTAATAATCATAGATGAATGGGGGCAGTATTAAGATGGGAGAATGCTTCACCTCTAGGATCATTCTAAAAATAAGGCAGCATTTCAAAAAGTCACCACTGCTGATCCTTTAATTCTTATTTTAACAGAAAATTGTAGAGTCAAATTCCAAAGACACATCACGCTCATGTCTGCGGGGACTCTACACTTGTATGTAAAAAGAGAACATAGACTGTAGCTCCCAGACCTTTCCATGAGAATCACCCTCCCCAAAAGGCTGATTCACTTCTGTATCACAGCTCTGTGCTCCAACATGCATGTTGGCTAATTTGTAGGCAAGGCTTGTTTCTTACCCCAGGAAAAGATTTAGGAATTTCAAAGCTTTTTTCTTTCACCTCTTGTTTTCTTTAGCATCTGATTTGAAGAGAGAGAAGGAGGCTGGGATGAGAGCTGGATACATCATCCTCATTGCCTTTGCTGTGTTTGGTTTTGTGCTGGGAGTTGTGAGCCTTTTCATTTTCCAGTACCAGCGAAAGATGGGAAGATACAACTTCAGAATCAAGTCTGACAACTTCAGCTACCAAGTGTTCTACGATTAGCGATTTCCAGGTTACCAGATCTAAGTACTGGATTCTGATCAGTTACTTTTTTTAGCTGTTTATCTTTTCCTGAAATGGTTAAATACTTGCAGATGAGCATCCTCTGTTTAAGGGTATTTGCACCTCCTGTCGTGTTTGCTGTGGGTGAAGGTCGTAGAAGTAAAAATGAAATTCCTACTATTCTTGCCTGTTTTGAAGTGCTGCAGACTACAGAGGAGGAAGACAGCCTTCTCTTCTTCATCTTCCTTCATGGCTTTGGTCTCAGTCAGAGTAAATGACACATCGCTTTAGAAGAACACCAATAACCATTTCCACAAAAAGCATATCACTTTTGGTTCTGGGTCATGGATTAGTGTACCAAAGGAGAGAAACATGACCACTCTCTTTATAAATTTGCTTCAGAAACTAATTTGCTTCAGAAGTTATCCCTTTCTGCAAAAGCTTGGGTTTAATTTTTTTTTTTTTTTTGGAGGGGGTGTTTTTCAAGAAAATAATGGCATGTTAGACATAAAGAGCTTGAAATATTGATAATTCATAAGCAGTGCTTACAAGTGCCTGCAGAGTATCTGAAGAGACAGCTCTGAGGAGTGTTAACCACTACCACATGTTCTGCCTCTGCAACTTGGGAATTTAACACTTTTCCAGAATACCATAGGATTCAGCACTTTTTCTGTAAAATGAGTGTGTTCTAGCTGCTCAGCACCATTTGTATGTTTGTCCCTTTAAGAGGAGGAGAGAGAGATGAGAAAGCTGGCTTGGCGAAAAAGAACACCTGACATTGCTTCACAACTCAAGGATGTTTACTGATGATCTGATCAAATTCTGTTCCTGGGAACAGGCTTATTTGACATTGTTACCAGAGTTAGTCAGTAACTGTTTCCTGATGGAGGCCTCATACATGACAATGCAGCTGCCATGACCACAGTAAATTCACTAGAGACATCATGATGGTTTTTGCAGATAATTTAGTTTGCTTCACTAAGTATATTGATGCTTAATATATATCACAGAAAGGACAGGTAAAACTGTATCCCAGCTATCTGCTTGTAAAGTCTTGAATAGTCACTATTAGCTCTGTTTCCCCTAGTCTTACATTACAGAGACCACCCTCTGCAGTCATCTATGGGCAGCTCCTAGGGAATCGCTGTAGGTGAGGGTGCTCTGATTGCTCTGATTGCTTCCCAAAGGCTGGGCAGGGCTGCCTGTCTGGAGCCCGAAGGGAAGGTACCCAGGGCTCCTTGGTACAGCTCCAGCAGCTGTAAGTGATACAGGTCCCACTAGGGAGCCATAATCCATCATAAAGGGCATATCTAGGTCCATTAAATTAAAACCTGTATATGAAGCCTCTGAGTCTCTCCACAGAGAGAAGAATGCCTTCTCTTCATTTGCCATTCTGCTCTCATGAGTGGTCATGGTGACTGCAATACTTGATAGTAATGGGAATTCTCCATTGTGCAGATGAGGTTGTAGCATAAAGGATATTGCCAGGCTCATAATGCTTATACATCATGTTGGAGTCTCAGCTAATGGCTCCTTTTAGATGCTGGAACTACTCAGCTCGTCTTTCCTATGTATTTACTTTCTTTGGAAGGTAGTTGATTACCTTTCTCAATCATGATTAGTTTGTTTTTTATTTTTTCTAGTTGGATCATGTCTTGTCACATGGAGAACTGAAGCTTGTCTTCACTCAGCATTTGGCTTTCATTACTCTTCACAACGGTGGTCACCACTGGTTGCAACACTTACTCTTCCAAATTAGTGCCACATATAAAAGGCTTCTAACCCCCTCTTATTTTTATTTTTATTTTTTAGCAATCTGGCTCTTCCCTCATGTCCTAAGAACTATTTGTGACTGCAGCTCCAGGTTGAAGTGAATTTTGGTGGTTTTTTCCATGGATAAAATAGAAGGGAAAAAAGAAAGACTTCATGCTTCTCTAGTCAAGTTCCAAGATTTGGCTCTCCCATTGTGCCACGTTGCTACATGCCCATCTTAGCATCACCTGTGCCATTACTATTGACAAGCTGCATGTTTCTATAAATATTCCAGGAAGTAAGTCAGCAAACCCTTAGAGAGATCTCCTTTTCAGTTTGTAATTCACTATTTACTTAAGGTGAAGTTGAAACTTTGAGCTGCAGCAACATGGAAGACCTAATTGTGCAACGCCTTAAGTATACAGAAGCTGGAGAACAAGTATTGGATTTGGCACCAAATAAAGAAAAGGCACCACGAATCTGGGGCTTAACCTACTCAGAGTGTTCTTCAGCATGAGTATTGAGATTTGATTGTAAATTCTTTAATCGACAAGAACTCAGTGAAAAAAAAAAAGAAAAAAGAAACCGTTTTTGCTACTGGCAGCCCATGTTTTTCCAAATAAGTCAATTGGTACCTGTGTATTCTGTTTAATTAGGCCACAACGATTGTGCAGTCAAGCCACAGAGTGTGCTGCCCACCTAAGTGTGAGCACTCCGATTGCAACACAATGTTATAAATTTGAGCTGAATTTTGCCTGGCTGCAAGACCCTACTGTTAGTGCAGCAGCAAAGGTTTAGTTTACATGCTCCATTGGATCCAACAACAGTCTGTTCAGCTGGATAAACTGGAACAAAAAGCTTTTCCACAGAGTAAGCATCTCCTGCAGGACTGTTTCCCGGGGTGCTCTTCACTCTGCTGCCCCAAACCTCCACTTCAGTGAGTGTGTTAGAAGATGGAGGGTAAAGCGGCGTGGTAACTTGTCCCCAGCACCCCTTGGTTCTGATTGCTGCATGCACTCCTCCTACACAGTGCTAGAGTCTGCCGTGTCTGGGTCACATGCAATTCGGTAATTTACAGTGAACAAGCTAATTCCTCTTTATGCTCAATGGACACCATTATAAATAACTCTTAGTGGAAATTGGTCATTCACTTGAACTCACAAATACTCTTAGTAGCCACAGCATTTAGGTACTGATTTTTTGGTACAGAATAGCACTGGAAAGCTGCTTTTCTATCCCCCTAGTCCAATTTCTGTTAGGTAATAGGATTACCTGGTAAAGGACTTCTACATTTTGCAAAAGGTCATACTGATTGATCTTAGAAGTTATATATACACCTTTTAAATACATCAACAAATTGCAGAATAATAATTTGCATTTTGCTTTTGGTTCAAGTGAATCTATAAGGAGTAAAAATCTTTGACTTGTCTTTTCCTTGCTGAAATATCAGTTACCAGATCCTGATATAAAAAAAGCTCCATTTGGTTGCAATGCATTAGTGAAACTGCAAATTAACTTTGCCATCTTAGAGTCTGATGAACATAACCATTAGCTTTTTATTATGTAGGAGTCTCTTAATTTTTGCTCAGTTTGCTCTCAAATATATAATATGTTTGCCTTCTGCACACAGTGAAAGGATAAGCTATTTTACTATAAATATCTTTCTAGTTTTTAGTACTTACAATCCTGACCTGCTTGAAAGTGAAAGGACTAGAGACTGATTTCTATTGCCTAGCCAGCCTACTGGTTTCAGTGGAGCTATGCCATTTACAAAAGCCGAGCACTAATCTTCAGGATGAAATGCAAAACAGTAGCTTGTATTTGATACCTTGCATGCTCAGCAGAAACTGCCATTGTGACTGAGTCTGTTTAGTGGAGTTTTGGCGTCTTAATAAAAGCACTCTTGTAACTTATTGTTGACTTTTGTGCTGTTATATTTTCCTCGTATGATTTAGTCACAGGTATTAAGATGTGCATTGTGTGGATGTGGCAGCTTCTGAAGAACTGCTCAAGTATGAGTATAATGTTCAAACATCACTCAAAACACGATACGTGACCTTATCCAAACCCCAATGAACTGCAATTACCAACAACTACGTATGTACACTTACTAAAGGTCTCTTTCTTCAACATTACAAAGGGCAAACATATTTTTAGTTTCATGCTTTGCAGCAAAGACAACCAAAAGAGTATTCAACATTCCCAGTCCAATAATAGTATTGCAGCAACATGGTGATCCAATCTGAAACTAGTGTCACACCAGCCTCCCCGGGCATTTGATTTGTACAGTTCCGGCAGCTGCTCCGAAAGCAGCATATTCAGAGCTTACCCTTGATGAAGCTTACTCTGAGGGCATTAGTGGACTTGTCTGGACCTGAGTGTGAAGAGCAGGGAAGAGCACCAGCACTTGCTCCAACTGCTTCCTTTCTCATCCTTGTGCAAAAGTGTTGCACAGCTGCCACCCATTTTCTTTATTTGTAATTTTTTTCTGTGCTATGTTTCAGTAGCTAGCAGTCCCTATTTTCTCAGCGCTGTGTCCCTTTGCATCTCCTTTTCATGCTGAGGCACAGAACAGATTGTTCAATTGAGGTACCATAGAATCACAGAACAGTTTGATTTGGAAGGGATCTTAAAAGATCATCTAGTCCAACCCCCCTACCATGGGCAGGGACATCTTTCACTTGATCAGGTTGCTCAAAGCCCCATCCAACCTGTCCTTAAACACTTCCAGTGATGAGGTATCCACAACTTCTCTGGGCAACCTGTTGCAGTGGTTCACCACCCTCATAATAAAAAAATTGTTCCTTATATTCAATCTAAATCAACTCTCTTTCAGTTTAAAACCATTGTGCCTTGTCCTGTCACTACAAG
>NW_008825113.1:5383584-5384463 GCF_000699105.1 Pygoscelis adeliae
TCTCAGCCTTTCTTCACAGGAGAGGTGTTCCATCCCTCTGATCATTTTTGTGGCCCTCCTCTGGACCTGCTCCAACAGGTCCATGTCTTTCTTGTACAGGGGACCCCAGAACGGGATGCAGTACTCCAGGTGGGGTCTCACGAGAGCGGAGTAGAGGGGCAGAATCACCTCCCTCGACTTGCTGGCCACACTTCTTTTTATGAAGCCCAGGATACAATTGGCTTTCTAGGCTGCAAGCGCGCGTTACCAGCTCATATCCAATTTTTCATCCATCAGTATCCCCAAGTCCTTTTTTGCAGGGCTGCTCTCAATCCATTCATACCCCAGTATGCATTGATACTGGGGATTGTCCTGACCCAGGTGTAGGGGCCTGCACTTGGCTTTGTCAGACTTCATGAGGTTCACACGGGCCCAATCCTCAAGCCTGTCAAGGTCCCTCTGGATGGCAAGCCTTCCCTCTATCAACTGCACCATTCAGCTTAGCGTCATCTGCAAACTTGCTGAAGGTGCCCTCAATCCCACTGCCTATGTCATTGATGAAGATATAAATAGTATTGGTCCCAGTACGGGCCCTTGAGAGACACCCCTCGTTACTGGTTTCCACCTGGACATCGAGCCATTGACTGTAACTTGTTGGACACGGCCATCCAGCCAATTTCTTATCCATCAAGCAGTCCACCTGTCAAACCCATATCTTGCCAATTTAGCGGCAAGAATATTGTGGGGGACCTTATCAAAGGCCTTACATAAGTCCAGGTAGATGATATCCGTAGCTCTTCCCTTGTCCACTGAAGCAGCCACTCCACCATAGAAGGCCACTAGATTCGTCAGGCATGATTTGCCCTTGGTGAAGCCATGTTGGCTGTCTCTAATCACCTC
>NW_008825113.1:5385497-5389486 GCF_000699105.1 Pygoscelis adeliae
TCCACCAGGGCATGATCACTGCAGCCCAGGCTGCTACCAATCTTGACACATCTATTTAGTTCATCCACGTTGGTAAGCAACAGGTCTAGTAACACTTCTTCTCTGGTTGGGCTGTCTATCAGCTGGATTAAGAAATTATCCTTGGTGCACTCTGAGAGTCTCCTGGATTGCTTACAGCTTCCTGTGCTGCTTTTCCAGCAGATGCCAAAGTGATTGAAGTCTCCCAGCAGGATCAGAGCCTGCAAGTATGAAGTAAGAACTTTTTCTCAATAGACTCCCCTTGATTGGTCAGCCTGTAGTAAACACCAACCATAAGGTTTCCTTTGTTGGCTTGGCCCCTAATTTTTACAGTGTTCATCGCTGTTTTTCAAAGGCAGCTCTGTGCAGTCAATCAATTTTTTACACAGAGGGCAACCCCCTCACACCTCCTTTCTTGCCGGTCCCTTCTGAACATTTTATAGCCATCGATTGCAGTGCTCCAGTCATGTGATTCGTTCCACCACGTTTCAGTGATGGTGATTAGATCGTAGCTTGCTAGCTGCACAGTGGCTTCCAACTCCTCCTGTTTGTTACCCATGCTGCGTGCATTGGTACAGAGGCACGTAATTTGGGCTATCGACCGGGTCACCTTTTTAGAGGAACACACCCTAATTCCTTTGAGGGATTTCACAGGTGTTTCCTGTGAAGGAGGAGATGTATGAGGTGCAGTAGGATCCCTCTGTCTCTACCGTTTCACTCCATGTGCTGCTCAGACAAGTTTTGATGGCTTTGGAGGGCTCATTTTACACTGCTGTGGTCAGTTCCCCACATCAGTGATCAGGCAATTTCACCAAACAAGTAGTTCTGAGACCAAGGAGAAATCTTCTAGAGGAGCAGCACTGACCATCTCCCCTTTCCAGTCTGGTGTTGCCCACCTTTTTTTCTGTTAATAAAGCACTGGCTCTAGATAATTATTTGAGACAATGGATGAAAAATATGTAGAAATGAAGATTTAGTTTTGACCTCTTACATTGTTTCCTAAGAAGCACTTTAGACGAGTGGTATGCCTGCCTAATGTCTCTATTGTTCACTGAGAGCACAACGCTGCTGACACCTGACACAAAACACTCATCGTTATTCCTTTCTCTCATATTATAATGTTGCCAAACTCTGGTCCCAGCAGGGTTGGGAAAAAGCTGAGATAATTGGAAAATTTCCTTGTCCATTAAAATAGAAGAGAGCTGACTTTTTAATGCCTGTTTGGAAAGTTTTCTTGTAGGCTGCGGAAGGAAACAAGTTAAAGTAACTGAAAATGTTTAACTGCAATTGATTTAAAAACATGATGTTGGCTACAATCTGGTAGAAAGCCTGGAGCACCGAGCCGCCTAACGGCTTCTTTGATTTGCTCCATAACATCTACTCTGCCTGGGGGTCTGTCCTGTAAGGCTTGTGGCAAACCTACAACTGAGTAGTATCCTCTCCGTAGATGTACTACCTTTCTTCAAGACCCCTCTCTTTTTTTTTTTTTTTTGCAGATTTCTCTTCTCTCCTTGCTATCTCCTGATCCTAGCAGGCCCACTGTGGACAGTGCTGCAGCCTAGAGTTTTCAGGGAATCTCTGCCTGTTTCTTCAACTCACCTCCCTCTGGCTGTGTGGACAGCTACCACCTTATGCTAAGACACGCTTGGGTACATAGTCTGGATGTGACACTGTCTGCCAGGGGGGTAACACAAGAGACTTGTCAATGCAGCACCTTTCCACATGCAGCAAATTCCCCTGAAAGTGCTCTCTGCCTCTCCTGCCCTTCTTTCCCAAAACAGAGATTTTTCCTCTGAAATCCACAGAAAGAAGAGTTTCAGAGACTTAACACAGACACAAAGACTTGTACACTAAAAACAATCATGACACAAGTATAAAAGAGGAATCGAGAAAAAGCCAGAACATTTGGAGATGGCAAGGAAAAGAGCAGTAAAGGACCAAAACAATGAAGTTCAAATGCTGTATGGAAATGTCAGTAATAAATCACTGGTGTAGTGCTTGTAATGGATCCTGAAATGTCCACTCACACTGTTCTCTTTAAATCTGCTGGTGCTCAGCCCTGCCTATAATGAAGGTTATAAAAGTATTGGGATGGTTAGCGTAAATGCGTGTTGCTGCCCAGAAACTGGATTTGTTGAAATAATAACTGTAAGGAATGAAAAAATATAGTAGTTTTATCAACCTACCTTTGTGTGTGTTTGGGTGTGTGTTAGCCAAATTCCGCATGTTTAGGAATACTGCAATTATACAGTGCAGAGAGCTTGATTTGATCCCACTTTTCTCCCTTTTTCTCTCCCTGTCCTTTCAGAGAAAGTATTAGTAGAAGTGTTTTTTCCTGTGCAAGTTTCTCACATATAAAAATATTTGATAACTTCTGGAAAATTGCAAGTATTTGTAGGCACAGATGAAATAATAAACCTTTATTTAAATAGTGATTTTCTCCTTTTCCTGCTTTACTATGGAAGTAATCAATTTCAAAAGAAAAGTGGCATTTCTATTCCATGATCTTTCTGTTTAATCCTGTAAAGAACACAATGTCTTGACAGTTGCTTTTCTTTGACTGTTTGGTGTCAGCTCTTGCTACAGGTAACTCTGAGGAGGATCAGAACCTAAGGACAACAAGAAGAGAAAATATGCCCCAGTTAGTTTATTGGTGGTGCAGTGACTATTTGGCACCTTGCTACATGGGACATTTTACTCATTCCTCACCTGGATGGAGCCTTTGGGAAAATCCAAGGGAAAAATAGGAAAGCTTGATATACGCATTGAGGAGTGTTGGGGAACTCCAAGTATGGTGGCATTATGGAGCTACTTTCACTGATATTTGGAAGAGGATCAGGCATGGTACAGTAGGTTATGGGGTAGCAGTATTCTCAAGAGGCTGACGCAAATCCATCCCAAAGCACCAAGAAACCTTGTTCACTCCAGGATTGTGAAGGTGACTCTGAATTCCAAGAAAAGACTGCCTTTCTAACAGAGACATTTGGGTAGAATATTCATTTAGGTAAAATCTTTCCAGCAAACAATATCACTATATCCTTGGGAATGTGCTGGCAGCTAGTAACACTATTGACAGTGTGGGTTCTTCATGGCTTATGTTCAGTAACGCTTAAACTCTTCAAATCTACTCAGGAAACATCTGGTTTTGCCTCTTGTACTGCCTAGATCTTTGATATGAAATGCCGCCACAAACAATGCTCCCATTTATTAGCTGCCTTTGGAATCTGCAATTTGAAAGGATGAAGGAAGTGCTTCACATCAATATTTTGGACAAGTATGGCTATTACTAGTACATGAAGATAGAAGGGTCTTGTGTTTGTTCTAGTGCCAACCTTGAGAGACTAATTACTGAGTGTTATATATGAATAGCTTTCTTAAGCTTAGTCTAGCATATTTAATTGTACACTGTATCATACCTGCTCAGTGAGAACGTAACATTGTCCACTGAGTTACTCAGCAAAGAATGTGAAAATATGGCTGAACTGGAATTTGGAATGGGATGTTTACTGAATCCAACTTTAATTTTTACAGAGCAGCTTTTGCAGAGCACAGGACCAAACCAAATGCCACAGCTCTTGCCTATGTCAGTAAGGCATAAGTCAGGAGTACAGTTGAAGGAGATGCTATTGTCTTCCGGAGGTGTTTTCTTTATGTCCCAGAAAGATTTTCAGCTGATAGGTTGTTTGAGGCTACATTCTGCAGTCCATTTAAAAATCAGCTGACTTATTCTCAAGAGATACTGGATACTGCTGCCAATTTCCTGAGTTTCTCAGCATTTATTTGACTACCTGTTCTCCTTCTTTTCACTTGTTTGGCTACAGCTGTGACTAGCCATAGGGCCTGCTGCAGGGGCTGGGATCATTGCCTCCTTCCTAGCCCAGGACTCAGGGGCTGCTCCAGCCTCCTGGAGATCCCCTAGCGTCAGCTGTTCGGTCCCTGACCCCCGCCCACGCTCGGCCGGCGGTGGGCGG
>NW_008825113.1:5389602-5390917 GCF_000699105.1 Pygoscelis adeliae
AGAGGGCAACCCCTCCTCTGCCTTCCCACATGGAAGCTGTTTTTCCTCCCGCCAGCTGTGTTGGGTTTGTTTTTTTCACCCGAGTCCTGCCATCGCTTTGCTGTGCGCTGGTGCCAGCGGTGGGGGAGCACCCAAGGCGGGCAGAGAGGATGGTTGAGCCGCTGGGGAGGCTGAGGCCCAGCCAGGTGGCTCTGCCAGCTTGCTTGGAGGGTGTCTGCTCACTGCTTGCCGTGGTGGGGAGGTGGACGGGAAGTGCCTGGGGAGGCCCGGAGTACGAGATGTGAGGGGCTGCTGGCCTGGGGCAGGACAGACACAAAAGGGTCTTTTTCATCTCCCCTCTGAGGACCTGGGAGACGTTTTTGGGGACCTCCCCCCTTGCAGGAGGCAGTGCCAATGGAGGAAATGTGTAGCGAGGGTTTTGTAGCAGGAATCGGCCGGCTCGCTGAGAGGCAGGGATGGGGAGAGGTCCAAGACCACAGGCAGGGTGGAGGCAGCCTTGGAGGTCTGTGTTGCCCCTGGACTCGAGGGTTTCTCTTTTCAACCATCTGCTCCACCATGAATGCCGCACCTTGTCAGGGCCGTGTCCACGGAAATGTGATATTTACAGTATGGGATTCTGCGTGGGATTTTGTATCTCACATCCCCTTACTTTGACAACAACTTCTTCATTCCAGGGACAGATTTTAACAGTGCTCATTATGATGTAGCAGAAGATGTGGACTGCCCAGGTGTTTGGCATTACTATCACAAGTCCTAAAATGTATGTATGCATGGCTGGCAGGATAAATTGCACCATACCACCTCTGGCAGGTCTTAAATACCCTCCGCAGTCCCTTCAGAGGAAAAGGCAAGAAGCTGATATGCTGAGCAGGGCCTAGAGCCTGCAGCCAAGTAATATGAAGAAACTGGTATGAGCTGCCCTTCTCTGCAGCTTGGTTATCTATGTTAGCATTTGGTATGAGGATCCTCTGTCCACTCAGCATGCAGACCCTGGAGTCTCTAATTGCAGCTAGGCACCTCTGATCTGATTGTACTGGTTTTCATAGAAAGTGGACAGACAAGGAGGAGAAGAGAGTGATGATGGTTCTAATCACTGTGTCTAATCCCATTTGCAGGATACCCTAATAAGCATGTTTAGAATCATAGAATCATAGAATCATAGAATCATTAAGGTTGGAAGAGACCTCCAAGATCATCGAGTCCAACCGTCAACCCAACACCACCATGCCCACTAAACCATGTCCCTAAGCACCTCATCTACCCGTCTTTTAAATACTTCCAGGGATGGTGACTCAACCACTTCCCTGGGCAGCCT
>NW_008825113.1:5391114-5391865 GCF_000699105.1 Pygoscelis adeliae
CTTGTTCTCCAGACCCCTCACCAGCCTCGTTGCCCTTCTCTGGACACGCTCCAGCATCTCAACGTCCTTCTTGTAGTGAGGGGCCCAAAACTGAACACAGTATTCGAGGTGCGGCCTCACCAGTGCCGAGTACAGGGGCACGATCACTTCCCTGCTCCTGCTGGCCACACTACTTCTGATACAGGCCAGGATGCCGTTGGCCTTCTTGGCCGCCTGGGCACACTGCCAGCTCATGTTCAGCCAGCTGTCAACCAAATGTCCTAGACTGACCAATTTTGTTGAGTCCTTTGTTCAAAGGTTAGTAAAATTGCTATCATCAACTGATAAATCAACAGGCATGCTTCTCTGCAAATAGTATGGCTGTGCTAATGAATGTGGATAAACAAGTTGCCATGGTCCAAATACTGCTGTATCCCTGTCCTCTTCATTGCATTCTGCAGAGGGACCCCCAAGCCAGAGGAGAGCATGTTAGATCCATGACCAGGAGCAGAATAACCAAAACTATAGTCACAAAACTATGACCATGCTAATGAGCGCTGATGAGTGTAAGAGGCTCAGGTTCAGGATCATACTGCTTTCAAGTCTGAGCTGGCTTCTGCTCATGTGGAGGCACAAAGGCCTTACTGAAGTCCAGGTAGACCACATCCACAGCCTTTCCCTCGTCCACTAGGCGGGACACCTGGTCATAGAAGGAGATCAGGTTGGTCAAGCAGGACCTGCCTTCCATAAACCCGTGCTGGCTGGGCCTGAT
>NW_008825113.1:5392270-5411810 GCF_000699105.1 Pygoscelis adeliae
AGGCCTGTAGTTCCCCGGATCCTCCTTCCGGCCCTTCTTGTAGATGGGCGTCACATTGGCCAGCCTCCAGTTGTCCAGGACCTCCCCCGTTAACCAGGAGAAGAAGTTAGCAAGGGGACATCCTGAGGCTGCAGTGATCCAAAGTTGCAGTTGAAGATTGGTGGGGCTGTTAAAGTAGTAACCTTGCATTAGCAAGATAAATCTCTTCAGCTGAGAAAGGCTGGTGTGGAAAGCATTTAAATTTCCCCTTCATATCAGCAGGAGCATAAACAAGCCCTAAAGCTCATCTCTCATACTTATGTTTAATTCTTGCCCTACTGTGTAACACTGAAAAGTCAGTTGCCTCCTTTTCTTTTCCAGATTTCATAATTACAAAACCAGGGGGAGACAACTGTACTACACAAGCCAAGGAGAGGTATGAGTAAGCCAACATCAAGATTAGTTGTGTCATTAGTTCTGTCCTACACCTGTTCATTTTTTTTCCAGTTTTGATCAGCTAGAAGGTGAGTGGGAACTTTCTTAACTAAAACTGGAATGCATTTATAGTTCTACCTTTTTGAGGTATCTTGCCATGTGATTGCATCACTATTGAAAACTGCTTTTTCATTCCTGATTCAAAGCTCTCCCCTTTCCCCTCTTCCCCCTTTCTCTTGGGGTGGACAGATTCCTCTCCCCCTTCAGCCGACAGTAGTTTGGCTGAAAATACTTTGGAAAACTAGAGTACTGAGCTTCCGGCAAGGCTGGAGTGTAGCACGTAAATTCACTACACCAGCCAAATGAACCCACCTATGGTGGCAAGAGATACAGTTTGGGTAGTAAATCTCACCAGAACCCTCCATGGTTTTGTTCTCTCATCTTCAGAGAGAAGCTTGGAGAAGCGAAGATTTTACTTACTTGGAGAAAGGGGGGAAAGCTTTGGGATGTTAAGGGAGTTTCGGGAGCCAACCAAAATAAGTCAAATCTCAGGCTTCATGGCATGAGTGGGTCCTTTCTGGGATCCTATGAGAGGATGTCTTTGAATGAATAACTTAGCAGAGAGAAGATCAGCCTAAGAAAGAAAACACGTTTTTCCAGTCAGAAAATGAACCTCTAACCCTGCTCTCCCCCTGCCCCCTCTGTTTCTGGGATGGCAGCAATATTAATAACAATTAATTCTAAGGGACATGAGTCAAACAGGGTTTGGTAAGTGTTGCTTCCCACTGCTAGTATACAGGAAACAAGCAAAACCAGAAGCCCGTCTATAGATACAGACAGCTAATTGTCCTGTAAAGAATAAATTTATATGCAAACAGGAACACCAATTGGCATGGACTAAGCAGTGCCAGTGTGGATTAAGCTATCTGTTTTAACACACCAAATCAAATAGACAGTTTCTGAACAAATAAAGAAGAAATATGGGTACATATTTATGAGTTCGATTCATGCATGCACTGACTGATCCAGAAAAATAGACAATTTTTTTTGCTGGGTCATACCTAATCTTTGTGCTGTTGACATCTCTTCTCATAGGCTCTTTGTGTGAGTCGGCATGACTTCCACTCCGATGTCGGTCACAGACGAACGTGGGGGAATGGGGAGGAAGGAAGGGTGAGTGGATTTCACAAAAACATGTCCAGTTGGAGAGTAATGGTGTCTGGGAAACAGTAGAGGCCTCATAGTTGTTTCTGAATAGCAATCACCCATTTCCCAGAACTTTTGACGGTCTTAGTGAAGACACCCAGTAAGGCTCCCTGCCTTCCCTAAACACAAAAACACCCCTTTTCTCTATACTAGTATTGTAATCTTTCTTTGCATTGGAGTAGTGAAAGGAGAAGCCCCCTTTCCAGGATGCACTCAGTTTAGAATTAGTGAGATAAATGGGAAAGGGCAGAAGCTTGTCCAGCTTAAGGCACCTTCATGTTCATCTAACCACACTTGCACTGTAGACAATCCAAGTACATCTCTCTTGGTTAAAAAAAGGACATCTTGAGTTGACATCCTTTGTCAGTACAAGAACAAAGCACAGACCAGGCCAATGTCTTCCAGCAGCACAGGATGACACAGTTTCCATCTCCCTTTCCCTGCCTGAAGGACCCAAACCAAAGCACTGTCTACAGAGCTAGGGGGAAAGCACTCTGGGACAGTGTGTGGACATATACTCAGAACTAGCTTACTGGCAGACTGTTGAGAGGACTCTCTTTTGTGCCTATTGACCAGGGACATTCTCAAGCCCCAAAATGTCACATGCACAGCCTTTTAACTGTCTTGGTAACCCTTTGCTGGACTTGCTTCAGTCTCACAGTATCTTTTTTGTACTGGGGATTTCCAAAACTGAACACGACTCCTACTGTGGCCTCACAACTTCCAATTAGAGGAAACAGTTGCTTGTCTTGACCCATCTGTCCATACATCCCCAGGCTGGATACAAGGATGCTGTGGGAGAAATTATCAAAAGCCTTGCTAAGGCCAAGGTTAATGACATCTGCTCTTCTCTCCCTGTCCACAGAGCCAGACATTTCATCATAGAAAGCATTCAGGCTGGTCAGGCACAGTTTGTGATCAGTAAATTCATGCTGGCTGTTCCAAATCACTTTCTTTTCCTTCATATGCCTGGAAGAAAATATTTCCAGGGGGATTCGCTCCATAAACTTCCCAGGGACTGAAATACAGCTGACCAAACTGAAGTTCTCTGAATCCTCTTCCTTGCTGTTTTTGAAGAGGAGCCTCACATTTGTGTTTTTAAGTCTTGGCAGTTCAAAACTGCTTATCTCAGACTGCCCAAAATCCCTCTTCACCTGCCCTTTTTACGTAATTAATTGGATGAGCTAGGACAGTAACGATAACACACTGCAATCCACTGCTCCCAAAGGAGTATTACATTGTCGAAGGTAGAGGCACAGTGTAAGCACAGAATATCAGGCAACTCCTCTCCCAAAGAACCCACATCTAAAGGACTTATGATGCATTAGGGCAGGGAGAGGTCAGTGAGATAAAATATTGATGAAGTTGGCCCAGGACACTGAAGTTGGACCTGGAATGAGCATTCAGCAAAGGTGTGTGCAAACCCGTAGCATACTCCAGTGCAATTGTGACTCCTTCACTGTCTCCAGTGAGGTTTCTACTCACTAAGAGAGGTTGCTATACAAGTCTGAGACTTCTAAGGCAAGTGCTGAAGTTTGTGTGTGAGTATGTCAGCCCAGACCACAATATGTCTAGCATGCAGACTTCTGTTCCAGACAGTTGCAGAGCTCATTCCTAACTGCTTGGTCCCCTGAACCTCTTTGCCAACCTGACCTTGTGGAGGCCTGCTGTGCTGCTTACTTAATCCTAGATATTGTTTTGCTCTGCTTACTAAGAGATCTGCTCTCTGATAACACTTGGAGGGAAGAGACAGAGACTAACTTTGTCTTCCTTGCTATTGCTTTCTAGAGAACACACATCATCTGAACATGCCAGTGGGGCATGTTTTGTCCCTAGTCGAGATCCACCCTCTTGTGCTTGGAGGAGTTGGGCTGTAACTGAGCCGTGGTTTCTTCCCAAACTTCCTCTCAGGTAATGTAGTCTTAGTCCTCTCCTTCCTCCCTCATGTGTACCTTGTGCCAACGAAGTGCAGTCAGCCACAATGTGCCACTACAGTAATGGATGATGGAAAAGCCCTCAACAATCCTGCTGACAAGCTATGCCATGAGGCACGCACATGTCTCAGCTCCAGGAACAAGCAGAAAAGAATGTACTGAAGAAAAAACAAACACAGATCTGCAATGATAAGATCAGAACTGGCACCTACATTTTTTTTCTCCTTAAATGAATGCAGGTTCTGACCTTTGTAGGTTAATTTTATAGATTTGACATTAATTTTCAGATAGTGTTTCTTATTTGGATAGCCCATATAGTGAAAATTGGAGTCAAGTTTATGAAAATACTTTCATTTAGCCAACAAGTCCTGCAGTTAACTAAGAAACTTATAAAGAAGTATACTTCAAGAGTACTTTTATTATTATATTTATTTAAATTCCCCGTGTGTGTACTTTCCTTTTACACTTGCATATAAATCTTTCCTCGTAAATTCTTTTCACATGCTGTTTCAGTCACTGACCGGATAAGCGGAGGTTAGAAAGCAGTTTTTACTTCACTATTAGCACTGCAAAGTAAGTTGTACACTCAGGATTACGCAATGAAGGAGAGGCTCCTTCCGTGACTTCTTTCCCCATTCCCTTTCACCTCACCCACCAGTGTAATTTTCCCCACGCCTGCTACTTAGCAGAGCTGAACAGACAGCTTTCAGCAGCTTGTTGCAAGACTAATTCAGAATCATGTGGTTTGTGCAGCCAGTTTTCACTTCTTGAGACTGAGTTCACAGTTCCTTTCGTGTCTTCAATAGTAACTGGAAGAAAATGTTGACAGAAATGCTAAACAAATATTTTTACTAATTTGTGTTACAGTAAAGCAAGGAGGCCAGACTGGCTGTGGAGTCACTGTGCTTGGTGCTGACACTTTGTAGGACATGACTGTCCCTTCTCCAAAGAGGTTTCAGTGTAAAAAGTGACAGTGGAAGAAATAAACATTATACGAAATACCCAGTCGCTGATCTAAAAAAGATTTATGTTTATTTTTAAGCCATACAGTAATATGTCTCCATAAAGTAATATGTGTCACATCATAGAAGAGGAAGTTACTTATCAACAGCTAGTGTTCTTTGTGGTTTATATTTCATATGTGCATATATTTATATATTTCCTATGTACTTGTATACTGGAAAGACACATATGCCATAAAGACCTTAGCACTGAGGCTTTTTCATTTCAGCAACTTCTAGGCCCACCTCCCCTTATGTTCCACACAAAGGTGCATACACCACCCTCCACCCAATCTATTTTACACCCTGTGGTTTCTGTTCACCTGCAGAAACCTGTTGATCAGAGAGACAGATGGTGGAGAATGACTAATAAATGTGTATATGGACAATGCATCTCAAAGTACTCTAGTTATCAGTAAGCAACCTTTTCTTCCTTTCTTGAGGGAGCATTTATGATTTATTCGCTATAGGTACAGTGCTCCCTGTTTAATCCATCTGGAGATGAGGGGTTCATCTCAGAGTCTTTAGTGAAAGGCAATTGTGAGAACTTTCTGTCAAATATTGTCACATTGATATAGCTCTGAAATGGTGCACTACTGGGTAAGGTGAACTAAAAGTTTAAGCGTCTGTGCGACACTTTTACATCATCATGAGCTTCTACAGGGAGGCCACAGAAGTATCCTGACCTCTTCTGCAATATGCCATGATTGCTGATTGTTGATGCAGCTGTCCTTGTTTCAGCTGGGATAGAGTAAATTTTCTTCCTAGTAGCTGGTACAGCGCTGTGTTTTGGATTTAGGATGAGAACAATGTTGATAACACACCCATGTTTTAGTTGTTGCTGAGCAGTGCTTACACTAGTCAAGGACTTTTCAGCTTCCCATGCTCTGCCGACTGAGAAGGCTGGAGGTGCACAAGAAGCCGGGAGGGGGCACAGCCAGGACAGCTGACCCAAACTGGCCCCAGGGACATTCCATACCATGTGACGTCATGCTCAGTACATAAACTGGGAAAAGCTGGCCGGGGGGGTGCTGCTGCTCAGGGGCTGACTGGGCATCGGTCAGCGGGTGGTGAGCAATTGCATTGTGCATCACTTGCTTTGTATATTCTTTTTTTTTTACTTATTATTATTGTAATTATTATTTTATTTTATGTTATTTCAATTATTAAACTGTTCTTTTCTCAACCCACAAGTTTTCTCACTTTTACCCTTCCGATTCTCTCCCCCATCCCCCCGGGGGGGGGTGTCAGCGAGCAGCTGTGTGGTGCTCAGCCGCTGGCTGGGATTAAACCACAACAAAGCTTAGTGATTTCATAGCAAGTGAATCTATCATCCAGTTTGACAGTCTGAAAATAGAGGTTAGTATCAGCATGGACACAAACAGCCATGAAAATCCTCAAGTGGGTTTCTGTTGTGTGACCAAAGGACAGTGCTCTTCTAACATCCAGGGCCTGCAGTGATGCCCTGGCTCTGGATGCACAAACCAGTGAACTGTCTGGCTCAGGTGCAACTTTTGGAACTTGAGGGGGATCCTCAAGGAAACCTTGTCTTGAAAGATGACTGTTAGAGGGATCTGCCATCAATACCTGGATTTTCTCTACTTTCTTTGCTGGAGAAATAAATGCCAGAAAATCTGCTTCATGAAGAGAAAAAAAAAAACAGTTCAACGGTGGCTAAATGCGCTCTGAAAGCTAGGAGCTCTCATTTTAATCCCACCTTACTATTTACCCTTTGGGAAGACTTTGCTGAGAGTGAACCAATGTCAGACACTTCAGTGATCAGTCTTCCTGCACAGGGGCAGAGCTCACGTACTGCTAGCTTTGTTATGGTATCATCTATTGTAATCTGATAATGGGAGTCTAGGAGCTTGTCTCTACCCATATCTGATCAGTTAGAAATTGTGGGGTCTTGAGTGAAATTTGGATGTCAGGCAACATCGCACAAAGAATTCCTCTGTCCCCTCTTAGTGCAACAGGATGCCTGTAGAGCCAAGGTTCATACCAGGACTAACAGGAATGTCAGCCTCATCTTACATAAAGTGCCTCAGAGAAACAGATTCTAGTACATACTGTAACACAATTTCTGTGTTGTCAGTCATTTAATGAATGTCCAAAACTTGAACGCATTCGGTGGAATGGCTGGTTTCACACCATGACTGTAACACATAAATCATGAGGAAGTGTTGCAGCTTTCTTCTCAAAACCAAACGGGGGATTTTCTTAATGTAGGAATATAGTATTATTCCTAAAGCTTCTCTATTTCTGTTCACCTACCACATAGTAAGAATTTCTACCTACAGCTCTCCCCAACTTGTATTCCTATTGTACAAGTAAATAAACAGGATACATACCCTCACATTGTTTAATCACTTGAATTTATTTGGATTCTAAGCTTTCTTCAGGGAAATAGAAAGCTTTCCAAGTGTTTGAAATTTCAACATACCAGTTCTCCACCTCTTATAGTACCGATTGCTCTGCTGCACTCATTCACTTGAAAGCTATCCTTGGAGAAGAGGACAGATTTCTAGCCTCTACATAGTGGTATTCGTCGTCTTCAGGAACTCTTCTGTGTAAGTACTTTGAGCCAGATATCTAGCCACTCAGTTTCTCTGTTAATAAAATTAGGGAAATGAAGCTTAGAGAAACCCTTGGAGCAGATGCATTATGAAATGTAGCCAAATCGTGTTTGCAAAATGTTCTGAAAATCTCAAATGCAAACTTTAAGGTTGTGTTTCACAATACATCCAAATTCAAATGACTTTGCCAATGTCAGCACTGGCTTGGAGGGCTTGGAGTTTGCTCTGCTAATTGTTAATGTTTAAAATTATTTTAAAACTGTTTTATTTGCTAGTGATCATAGATACTCTTTTTATCCTGTGCACTCTACACTTGAGATGTTCTCCTGACTCAGCTCTGTGTTGTCAACCTGTAATCCAGCAGTACCTGCTTGATTGTAAACATGTACTTATGGCCTTTCCCCCTTACTTAAGCACTCTAGTGCCTTCCTAAGATGTAATCCTCACTATCAGCAATGTGTTGCAGGTTATCGAGATCCCTGAAGTGGCTATGGCATTATTAGTAAACTGGTATGACTTTTCAAAGTCATAGCAGTAACAGTGAGCACAGGGCATTCAGTGTTTCTGCTAAACTACCAATGTTTCAAAAAGCAGCAAAACGCTTAAATACTTGAGGGATTCAAAAGGAGGTCTGTAGCCATAACTAGATTCAAAAACACAATCTGAAGAAAAGTTTCAGGTATTGTGTCTGATGTTTGGTTTGCACTTTCTCAGGCTTATTTCCTTTGTAGGGCTCATATAGGAATTTGAAGAAATTTTTTGAAAGAATTGATGCTTTAGAGAAGGCTCATTAGCTAAATTTGCTTAGAGTAAGGTCCCTTTACTGCATCAACCGTTTCTGGGAATATCCTTGCTAGATAAAGATGCCATCTTATTATATGTGTATTTTGAAAGCTAGGGACAGATAAGGCTGTGGAGGAGAAGGTCTCCAAAGTCAGAAGGTAGACTAGAAATTTATTAAATTAATATCCCTCTGGAGAGCAAATCGGACCAAATTAAAGAAAGTGAGGAAAGAAAGAGCATTCTAAAGAATAGAGACACAAAGAAATAACAGCAGGGGACAAATCTTAGTCATTGGTCTCCCGTTGGAGTCTACAGAGGAAGGCAATAACAAGGAAACAAAGCCTTCCATTGTATTCAGTCCTGAAACTGAACAGAACAAGAAATGGTCCCTCCCCTCCCATTAATTCTGGCAGGCCCCAGAAGAGTAATTTGCATTCCAGTTAAGCCCTTGTTGTTGTCATATCTGACTTGCAAAATGGTTCCTTCCAAATAGTGTTGGAACAGGCATGGATAGCTGAAGCCTAGCTGCCCTTGCCTTGCATTTATATTAATCTAGAGAGGACCTTGATGGCTTTGAGTTGCCCCAGAGCAACATCGCAAGCAAATCAAAAGTCATTCCTTAAGCTAAATCATCCTTCATGAACTTACGCAGAGCACTGAAAAATTTGCTATCCTGGTGGGGATGGTAGCAAGCCAAGGTTGTTTAAGCTATCTGTACCCCAGTCACAAATGCCACTGACTTCTTGTTCCCACAGCTGTGTTGCATAGGGTCACTTTTGTGTAGCTCTGGAGTACAAAAAGGGATTGTGCTGCCATGCCAGGTACATTACATTGAGCAGTCATTACAGGCAATTAAGTTTTTTCAAAATCCACAAAGCTTGGGACTGTTATTTCATAGGGAGTAAAAAAGCAGCTGGAAGCATTCAATAATCCACATACTCATGGAATTAACTTTGTCACTAATTATAGTAATTGGCATTGACATTCTGTTGTGGTACTAAGGATAGGCAGAGGGGTGGGACAGTCATATCGTATATTTATATAGATGTGCACACCTTCAGGGTAATGCGTGTTATAATGCATATAATATTTATATTTGTATAATTATATGAAATGTAATAATTATCTCATTTTTGCATATGCTCACTCCTTTGAATATATTCATTATGTTGTCATTTACCTGATCTATGCCTTCACTTACTTACTGTATTTAAGGAGGAAAAAGCACAGACTTTCCTTGGGATAATTTCTATATAAGGGCTACCTGTCTAGAAAAAAAGTCTGTAGCTGTCTTGTTGCCAGCAAGCAAAAGTAATAATTCTTTGTGAAAGAAAAATTAAACTAGTGAAAGAAAATTTAAGCTAACAGCCTGTGGGTTCCTCTACAGGCTGGACTAGTGAGAAATACAGTGTCAGTCACTCTACCTGACTGTTTAGAAGGGAGCAGCTCCATGCAGCTATCTGTGCAGGGGGATCCAACTCAGACTGTAAGAACTCAGCTGAATTCCAGAGGTGTTCAAACAGGGAGTATTCAGCTGCTACACACAGTTGGTTAAACCAAAGGTATACAGTGACTTCTTGGAAAAAAATCGCTTGTGCAACACAGCAACTAATTAATGTTCAGCATTTAGTCCTCAGGCAAAAGAGATCCCTACATACCCTTAGCATGAGTACGTTTTATTCATAACGGTCTCATCATAACGGTCTCATCATAGACTAGGGAAGTGATTGTCCCCCAGTACTCGGCACTGGTGAGGCGATGTACAAGAAGGACATTGAGGTACTGGAGCGTGTCCAGAGAAGGGCAACGAGGCTGGTGAAGGGTCTAGAGCACAAGTCTTATGAGGAGCGGCTGAGGGAACTGGGGTTGTTTAGCCCGGAGAGAAGGAGGCTGAGCGATAAGAGACCTCATTGCTCTCTACAACTACCTGAAAGGAGGTTGTAGCGAGGAGGTGGGTGTCGGTCTGTTCTTCCAAGTAACAAGCGATAGGATGAGAGGAAATGGCCTCAAGTTGTGCCAGGGGAGGTTTAAATTGGATATGAGGAAAAATTTCTTCACCGAAAAGGTTGTCAAGTGTTAGAACAGGCTGCCCAGGGAAGTGGTTGAGTCCCCATCCCTGGAAGTACTTAAAAGACGTGTAGACGTGGCGCTTAGGGACATGGTTTAGTGGTGGACCTGGCAGTGCTAAGTTTGCAGTTGGATTCGATGATCTTAAAGGTCTTTTCCAACCTAAATGATTCTATGATTCTATGATTCTATCTTCTGATTCTGGTCCCGAAATCTTCTAGATCTTGCACTCTTGTTAGTGAGACAATGTTAAAGGCATCATTGGAGCCTTTCCCTGCAAAAATCAGAGAAAAGCTTCCACAAATGTCTTCTCTGAACAAAAAGAGATAACACATTCTCACCAGTGGCATCTATGCTTCTAAATAAAAGTGGGCCAGGGAGAGAGTTGACTCACTAAACCTTAGATCTTTCACAGTACTTAACTGTTAGCTCACTCCCTGGTTCTCACCAAGACAAACCTGCTTTAGAGGGATGAGCTCTAACCAGTGTAATTTTGAGCCAGCTGTTGTCTCCGGCCTTGGCGTCCAGGAGCAGTCCATAGCTTCTATTTAGCAATATTTGTGTTGATGGTGATCTTTTGGCACCTCCTTTTCTTTTTCACTTCCCATTTCTAGTAAAACAGACTCCTTTTCTGTAAAACCTTGACCTTGTGCCTTCTGTGCAGCCACATGAAGCTAATCACAGCTCTTTAGGAAAAAGGCAATGGAAGGCTGGAATCCTGATCCTGGCTGTGGTGGTATTCTCTGCATTGTTTTGTAGCAGAGTTAATGCTTTCTAATGAAAGGTGTGTAGGTATGAAAAAGGGTAACCTAAGACGGAGCAAGGTTTTCTTGCATAGTCATTACCTAAGTTATATAAAAGAAAATGATCAACATAGCGGAATCCCCGGCAAAAATACTGCTCCATTGAAAGGTCTTTAACTTTTTTTTGCTGGCTTGAGAACAGAAGTGTTGAAAAAAAATCTGTTTAGGCGAAAAGAAACTCTCCCTGAGAAATGCACTGATTTCACTGAAATTGACAGGGAGAAGTTATCACAACACTTCCTTCCAAAATACTGTCAAATAGGTTTTATTTTGCCTTTATAATTTTGCATTTTAGATAATATTGCAATTTAATACCGTTGGGAAATCAAAGTGTTTAAACTCAGATAACAGTCAAACCAAGACCATTCAGCCTTACTGCAATCAAAAGTTTCCTTAAGACTGAAATTTTTTTTCAGAACACTTTGTATCACAAGTTCTCTGGAGAGAGGTAACATTTTGAGTCCTGAGCCAATATGGGGTAAAAGTTCAAAGTCTCGAAACAACACAGAGATTCCTGTGGCTTTCATACCTGCTGGTACTTTTGGAAATGCTGAGCCCAAAGAATTTTCAAAATTGGGTGTCTGACTTCTATGGACTAAGGCTGGTAAGAGGAGGAAGTGAGTTATAAAATACCGTTCTTCAAAAAATCATGAAACACTATCTGTAGCAAAAAGGTGCGTGGGTGGAACAATTAGAACTAGCTCAAAATGTTTCTGCACAGTTGTTGGTTTTGCACCAGGATTTGTTTCACAGAAGGCACTGAAGCTGCAACATGACGTGACAGCCCTGCCATTCTAATATCTGGCAGCTGCCAAGGAGGGCCGTCCCACCCTCTTCTTTAGCTGTATGCCTTATGTGCCCAGCAGTTGTTTCAAATTCCATGATTCTGTGGCCTCATGGAAAGTCAGTTCAGCTGGCAGATACTACTAAAATGGATCCTTCAAAAAAGATGAAAAATCGTCAAAAAGAGCTTTCTGATAGATCAACTAACTTGGTCAACTCCCTCTTGTGGCTGCGTTATTCAACCAATGTAAAACCAGACAGCAGGGGAGCATACAGCCCCTTTCAGCAGCAGTTTCAGCTTTGCTATAGCATTGAACTACATGCTGAATGTAAGCAATCATCTCCTCTCTGTTTGCTAATCTCAGCAGCATAAAAGAACTGCCCCCCAGTGAGCGGTAAGCCAGAAGCTTAGGATATATACATGTTCATACATGTAAGCAGTAGTCCCAGCAGCTACCTCTTCTTCAAAGAATAGCAGTTTAAATAGCCCATATAAAGAAAGTAAGTCTTCATTTTGCAGGTAGAGGATGGGACCATATGTTCAGGGTCTCAAAAGGTCGTTGTGGCAGATCTGGAAAATGACCTAATTTCAGAGAGGCCCAGCTTGATGTTTTAATGAAGAGGTTGTTATGAAGATGCAGCTATGTCTCTGCATCCGTAGGAGGTTTGACATGCTACATAGAGTTACAACTGTTATGCTACAGAATGTAGATCTTCTTCTACACATGGGGAACGTCTCAGTGATGCTAGGAAGTCATATTTTGGAGAAAAAATAAAACATTTCAGAATTAGGAGAATGAAATATGAAGAGGTAAACAGCCGTTGGAGCAATGGGTGTCAGTAGCCACATTGACAGCAGCCTGATCTCTCTGTCTACCATCATATTTCTGTTAGTTTGTGAGAAAGGCATTAGATCCCATGCAGCAAGCCTCCAAGACAGGAGGATCTTCCTTGGGAGTCACCGTTTTAGTTTTGGATGCCTACTCTATGTAATGAAGTTATATTGTTATTGCTGGCAATAATCCCTGACTGAGTGCTGTCTTTTGAATTCTGCCCTGGAACCCACAGCTAATTTCTTAATTGTCATCTGTAGTTTATGATTAACATGGATATTTGTTTTCTGGCAGTGGGCTATTTGCATGTGTTTCTGAAGCAGACACTGTGTCAGTGATGCTGCTTGGTGGAGAACTGGACTTTCCTGTTTGGAGTAATTTTCTCTTCTTCCTTTTCCTGTCCAAACCTATGGGGACAATTTTTCTACACAGCTTTACGCAGTGCTGTGTTAGAAATTTCCTGATATAGCTATAACCAAACTGATGCATCTGCACAGCACAGAAGAAAGTCAAGAAAAGTTGCTAATGAAGTCACAGAAGCAGCATAGTCTCATTAGTATTATAGTGCTACCTTTTTTTTCAGGACTAATTATCCGTAGTCAAACATCAAGATTAGTTGGGCTTTCCTGATTCTGGTTCTAGAGCCACCTTGGCTGGTCCTATCTCAGGGATCTCTGTGGATTGCTACTGGGTGAGGTAGATATATTCTCTGATGGTGGTGTGCTTTTGGTTTTGTGCCCTGCCCAAATGTAGAACATACCTCCCCTCTCCCAGAAGACATATGTCCTCTCCTGCACAGAAAGCTTCTCTCTATTTTCTGCTATGCTTATTTCCAGAGTAAAGCATTTTGACAAATCCATGGGATATCTGTTTGGAAGCTGCAGAGTTTCCAAGTTAGATTATGAACTCTGGGTATTGATTTGTTTCAGCTGTATCTCTGATTCTTTATCTGTGCTCCTTGCTATTGTCCTGGTATTTTGTACTTCATTTTTCTTCCCTTTGCTCTTTCCAGGATAATGCAATGCAAGTCTGGGAAGGAAAATTTGGGTTTCATCTCATCAGAGCTAGTTAAAGCACACTCATTACCTCTGCGGCTCTCTACTTGGCACCATGCCTCATTAGGCCTCCACAAAAGGGACTACGCTTTGCCAATTTTAAACAGGAATAGTTTCTAGGAAACCCATTTTCTTTCATTGCCAGCCTGGCACTTCTGGTTTGATGACACTTGTTTTTTTAAAGCCTCAAGTTCCCATAGGAACATAGGGCTTCAGCATTACTAGTTCTTCTGTCCTAAATGTCCAATCATTATATAGCAGCAAAAAGTGTCTCAACATGAACTTCAATTTCCCCAAATCTATGAGGCAAATTAGAGGTACCTCTTGCCCTTGTTTGTTTCCTGTTTGTTTCTCTCATTGTTTTTTTAAGTCAAGATCACGATTTTTCTTAGCCTGATTGGGCTGAGCTTTGGAGAGTTAGGTATGGGGAGATGGAAGTCGAAAGAGTTCAAGGCTCCTGTTAATTGGTAGAGGCAAGGGGGAAATCCAGCTTGTTTCAACCAGGTCTTCAGTATGGATGATGTGGGAGCAGGGACCCTGTTGGAACATGGTGTGCTGTTTAGGTCTCTGGCCAAGACATCTTACACGCTTTGAAGGCCTAGTGCTAATATAATCTAATTTCCTTATACCTGATTAACTTTTAATGCTCCTCAGCATTATTTGTTCTCTGGAACACTTTAAACACTCATGGCCAATAAGTTTTGAGTGCATATTTAAACCCATACACTTTGAATGTTTTTGGACTTTTGTGACCCGTAGAAAATACATATCATATCTGTGCTATTTGGCATCACATCAAATTAGAAATGCATGAATCAGTTGCAAATAGGAGAGTTGTTGAAAAAAACCCAAACATTCTCTCTCACACTAAAATTACAAAATGAGAAGGTAGTTCGTCTGGAAGCAGTTTTAGACAAGGAAGAACCTCACTTCTGTTCATGATTAATGAGAAGGCAAACATAAAATAAAAACCTAAGAGACAGTCCTGAATTAATATATAATAGGTTGATATTGGAACAAACCCAGTGATTTCCACTGAATAATGCAGCTTTACATTGTTCAGGTGGGCTAAACTTTCTGAAATGAGGTTCACACATTAAGTAATTGAGGAGAAAATTCAGTGATAAGGCACTTCTTACACAAGTGTAGTTGTAAATGACACAGAATGTCAGCTGGAAATGTCACTGACCCACAGCTAGTATTAAAAAAATAATAATAATCTATCCCTCCAGCAAAAACCTCTTGAGTCACTGTAGAAGGCAGGAGGGTTTGAATATCCAAACTCCATATTGTGGCCGCACTTTGTAACAGTGCAGGTACATCCTGCTTCTAACTAAGGCTGTTTCAATTACAGGCATTAGTGTATGGGAACAGGTTGATTACAGAGCTCCTTTTGTGTTATTCCAAGGAGATGGTGGAACAGGTTTTGATTTTTAACAATGATGACAGTTATGTGGCCTCACAAACATTCCTATATATGTGGAAAGTACAGTTCCTACCTAAAAACCCCCTTTTCTTTCACTCCCAGCTCACACAGAGCAATACACATCCACACTGACAGTACTGATATGTTTTTGGAGGTTGCCATGGTTTAACCTCAGTCGGCAACTGAGCACCACACAGCCACTCGCTCACTGCCCCCCTCCCCGGTGGGATGGGGGAGAGAATTGGAAGAGTAGAAGTGAGAAAACTCATGGGTTGAGACAAAAACAGTTTAATAATTGAAATATTATAATAATAATAATAATAATAATAATAATAATATACAGAACAAGTGATGCACAGTGCAATTGCTCACCACCCGCCCACCGATGCCCAGCCAGTCCCCGAGCAGCAGCACCCCCGGCCAGCTTTCCCCAGTTTATGTACTGAGCATGACGTCACATGGTATGGAATGTTCCTGGGGCCAGTTTGGGTCAGCTGTCCTGGCTGTGCCCCCTCCCGGCTTCTTGTGCACCTCCAGCCTTCTCAGTCGGCAGAGCATGGGAAGCTGGAAAGTCCTTGACTAGTGTAAGCACTGCTCAGCAACAATTAAAACATGGGTGTGTTATCAACAGTGTTCTCATCCTAAATCCAAAACACAGCACTGTACCAGCTACTAGGAAGGAAATTAACTCTATCCCTGCCGAAACCAGGACAGAGGTTCTTGGATATGTTAGTTTGGTACTACAACACGATAAAAGAAGTTAAAAACAGTATTATCCTCTTCCCCTGACTTGTGATTTGCCCAAGAAATTCCATCTTTGACTAATAAATGGGCCAGTGAGAGTCTGGAAGTGTTTGGTGATGGCTGGCAGAAGGGAGCATTAGAAAATTGAGTACCTCAAAATGGGTTGTTTATCTTTCAGCTGTGAAGCAACTAGCATTTCTCTCCAATAATTTCTGCTTGTGATTCAAGTTGGCTGAGGGGCTTAGATGCCCACAAGAGTTTTGTTTTTCTCCCCATTGTATCCTTTGATTTAATATAAGATACTGCCTTTGTCAATTCAGCTGCCCTCTGTATTTCTTTCAGCTTCGTCCTTTTTTTTGAGAAGCTAAGGCCTTGGTAAATATGGGCTTTTAACAACATGTTCTTAAGCAGATGGAAGTTAATATCTTAAGGGTTTTTTTGCAATGTAAAGTCCAGAGTCTTTGAGCATCCCAAAGGAATGCCAAGGTTTTAACAAGTGAACTATATGGCATTTCAATCTTGTTATTTCCTTTTGTATCTTCATCTCCTACCTCTAGCTGTAACCTGAGTTTCCTCACAAGCTTTGAGAGACATATAAGAAGTAGGTGGTAAGTCAAATCTTGAGTTTATAGGTTGGTAAGATGAGTCAAAAGGCATTTAAAAAATTTGAAAAGGGTCACCAGTTTGATACTGGGAACTCTCACATCTTTAAGGCATGTGGTAAAACTTGTCCTGCGTTTGCCAGAAAGCAGCTTTTATGGTAAAATATGTGGCAAGCTGAATTAGAAGTTAGTTTGCTTTTGGGGCATAAATTGTCACAGGTGTAAAAAGAGAAACTGCGGAATCATGGCTCCCTAACAGAGAGGCTTACTTGAACCTCAGCTCTGGCGACAGACTGTAGTGAAACAACCAGCCACCCTACTGTATCTATTCCCCTGAAAAAAGAGGTCTTTTTTTTTTTTAAGGTTAATATGTAATTTCTGTATGTTAGTAAAAATGGGCTTATGCTACTAAATCTGAACTTGGTTTGTTCTTTTGGTTCATAAAGGACTTCTTTCATACAAGTTAAGTGTCATTGTACACCAAAAAGCAGTGGTGCTTCTTCTAAGGTAGTTAAAAACCTGACTTAATAGACTTTGCAGCCAATTTTCTGTGGCTGACATTTCGTAGAAGATGATCCCGGTTAAGAAAGGTAGGGAGTGGCATATCCTGCCCTTTCCTTGATAGGGACAGATGGCTCTGGTTTGCAAGCGCATTGATGCTCGTACATTGTTCACAGATGAGTAGGACCTGAAGAGGTCATAATGATTTGTCACTGAAAAGAAAGAAGGCAGGTATGGTCTCATTGGGGTGAAGTTGTGACCCAAAGCAGGCGACCAGCAGTGACTGTCTGTATCAACTACCTATAGTTAGGAGGAGCTTACCTGCTAAAGAAAATGTGGATAAACTCGGCTAAGAATGAGAGGCCTGGTTATCCAGTATTTTCTACCTAGTTCAAAGAGGTAAAGTAGCAGAGATTTACAACCACTCCAACCTCTTTACAATATTGGAGAACCGAATGTGTTTGGTGCATTTCTAGCAGTTTGTCATTCTAATACAATAAAAATACAAGTTAGAACTGAATACTTAATCATTTACTCCTAAATAATTAAAAATACAGGGAAATGTGGAGGAAAAAAGTTTTATCTTCTGATTAGGGCAAGACTTTTGGACTCAAGGCTCCTCGGTTCTGTATATCAGCCTATGCATTGCCCAGGCCCAAGGTTGTTTAAATATTCTGTTTATTGAATATCCTGAACAAAAAGATGTTCGGGTGTGATGCACTGCTCACCGAATTCTGTTCGTCTTTCCTTTTGACTCACTACCCTTTGGATCACATTCAGACTTTGTTCCGTTAAAGAAAAGCAAGCATACTTCAACAGAAAACTTTGGAATTTTTATAGTACACGTCAGGTGTGAGAATTTCATTACATTGGCTGTGATCCCACTTGTGTGAAGGATTGGCTGAGGCCGAGACGTAACAATGCAGCCTCACCCCTGCTTAAATTACTGAAGTCTTCAATTCAAAATGTCAGTTTCACAAATGGAAAGAGTACTGCAAGGAGGTAAAAACTCAATATGGGGACTTGGAATTACCTTTGGCACTTCATTTTCTCTTTTTTTCTGTGTAAGTTAAAATCTATTTGATTATTTACCATTGCCATATATTTAGAGGATGTCTTTGAGACACATTTGAAATTATAATCTGGGGGGGGGCTGGATGGCTAAAAATCAATATAAAATGCAATAACTTTCAATATTTACAGTTACTTTTTTATTTCTCTTGAATGTGTAGTATTTCAGCAGGTATTTTAGTAGGGACATAAAGCTGCAAGTAGATAAAAGACTGAGAGCAAAGTGTTTGGAAAACTCTCATCTAAAAGATGAAACATGCAGTGTCTGACCAGATTTTATGACTTTTTTTAGCCTTAAGCTTAGTTATGAGACCAATGAATGATCTATTTTGCCAGTTTTTCTCCCCCGAGAGACTCTTTAGGAAAAGACTCATAAGAAAGTGCGGACTAGGTTGTATTAATTATGCTGTGTTCTCACTGTACTGCAAGAGTCTTTTGAAATAACATCTAGAAATACAAAGGTCTGCATTATTTTATTCTTACTGTCTGGTTTCATGTCATTCGATGCAGATGAATATAAGTTTCTTGAGTGATCAGTACTTGCTGTTAATAATCCAAGGCATACAAGCTGTACTGGGATGCAGAAAACATATCAGTCTGTAGGAGGAATTTTGCAGAATATGTATTGTTACATTAGAAGCTTTTATGTGTATACCAAATGATATGGAAATACCACTTTGGTTTTACAGGTAAGTAGAGTCAAAAGAAATTAACTAATGTGGTTCTTAAGAATTTGATAGAGCTACTCCAGACGTCCCTTCTCAGGGACGTCTCCTCCCTGAGAATTCTTTAAGTTTTATACAGCCAAAACCAAAGACCCAGGATAATAACTAAGTGTTGTTAAGGAGTAATATTAACATGAGACAGAAGACTATGTCTGTGTTTTTAGTAGGAACAAAACCGCTCCTCAAAATCAAGGTTAAATAACTTGAGCAAGTAAATGAAATAAGCCTGAAATAGCCCGAGTATTTAATCACAATGGAAAAAGGATCTGATTTTCCCTTTAAAGACATTTCGGGAGTGTTAGAAATGTTATCTTCATACTTCTAAACTAAAGTAGTTACGATTTATTCATAGTTAGAAGTACAGGTAAACACAGGAAAGCAATGAATGTTCTCCCATGATTATTATTATTTAGGACATCAACATAAATATATGCACAGAAAAAGCTTTCTCTCCTGCCTGACAGGAGTAAATAAGAAAGACATAATTGCCTTGCAAAATAAATAAAAAGAAATAATAAAATATACACAAACAGCTGAGGAGAATGATGCTGAAAAAATGCATTCCGTACATTATTAATTTTCCTTGTTAATTCTCCAGACATTTTAGTTTAGAGAGACCACAGAATCATAGAATCATAGAACCATTTAGGTTGGAAAAGACCTTTAACAACATTGAGTCCAACCATAAACCTAACACTGCCAAGTCCACCACTAAAAATGTCTCTAAGCGTACAAGAAATCATATTTAGAGGAAGAAAAGAACATAAATTGAAGACTATGTGGATTAGCAATATCAAAGCATATAATAAGGTAATTTCAATCCCAAAAATGATAAAGAAAAAAATTATTCCACAGGGAGCCTCTTGCCTGTTGCGGCCACAGGCTCTGCGGCCACTCATCCCAGCACATCCCACCCATTCACAGCCATGAGCCACTCCTCCTCCTCTCCTGCGGGCTCCTCAGCTGCAACTCCCAGCCCGCAGCGAAGCGGCACCAGCAGCACCACCGCGGCGGGC
>NW_008825113.1:5412029-5412308 GCF_000699105.1 Pygoscelis adeliae
CACCCCCTCCACAGCCCTGCCTGCTGCCGCTCCTTCCTCCACTCCTGGCATTACAAGCGTTGGGTCGGGTGCTGTGATGGCAGAGGCCACAACACACAGTCAGGCTCCCAGCGCGCCCAGCCCCAAGCCATCGGCTTCTGCCTCTGGCACGTCCCCCACCTCAGATGCCTCCAAGGCCAGCCTTTCCTCCACGCCGGCCGGCAGTGTGGAGACGCAGGCCACGCATCTCACCTCCAGACCCCTCACGCAGGGGCAGGCCACAGAAGAGGCGGGGGGCGG
>NW_008825113.1:5413031-5424068 GCF_000699105.1 Pygoscelis adeliae
CCCTGCCTCTGTGGCCACCCATGCCACAACTCCTCCCGGTGAAGGCGAACGTCCCACCATGAACCAGGGGAGCGGCACGACGGTGGAGCCCAACGCCAAGACGTCCCTTGCCCTCCCTGCCACATCGTTGGCAACCCCCTCCACAACGCATAACAGGACTTCAACATCTCTTAATCCTTCTTTTACTGTACCTTGCTGTGAGTATTTTCATATAGAATTCTAAATTTGGTTTTCTGAATTTTTGCAGGAATTTAGTATAATTTTGTATTATTTTTGCTATGTTCAGTTGGAATTTTTACTGTTTACAATTTGTCTTTTAAGTGTGGAGTTTAATCCAGGATCATGAATTACTGCATCAGCATACATTTATCAAAAATTGCATCTCTAGTCTGGTGTTGTATTCACAATGACACACCTTCTGCTTATGCAGTGTGTTGTGCAACAGACGGAAGATGCTGTGTAGTTATGTTGCATAGCTGAAGTAGTATCAGTGGAAACTTTAACTGTTGTTTATTTGAATTTCAAAATTCCCTTTTATGGAATATTAGAGGCAGTTCCTTCTTTGGGAGAGTTGCTCCGAATTTATTTGTGCTAACGCTGTTCTTGTTTGTTTCAATAGTAATTTTCTTCTAGTGAATTTTTAGTTTTTGCCAAGTGGCTATCTGCCTACTTGAAAGAAAATGCAGTAGTGAATCTTACTTCTTTTTTTACTGGATAATAAAGTAAAGCAAAGATGGAAAAGAGGAGAACGCATTCTTTTTCTATTCTGCACAAAAAAAAATTAAAAAATTGGGGATATGATTTTCATTTTTAGAGCATAATAATATTCTTCCAGTTTGAATACAAATCTAAGGGGTTAATCCTACCTGATTTGGAGTCGTAGTGTTCTCATGGAATTCAATAGGAGATATGCACATTCATGATAAGGTGTAACTTGGTCTTTCACACCTTTATAAAAACATTGCAGAGACTTTTTTTTTTCATTAGGCAATTAGTTTTGCATTAATACTTTATTCCTTAAAGACATACAGACTATAACTACAAGTCTTACAGGAATTTCCTTTTTGCTTTTTAGCTCCTATCACTTTCTCCATACAGTTGGAGAACGTGACCAGTACAATGATACAGTTCAGCTGGAAACCTCAAGGTGGCACAGGAGACAGTCCTTACAGAGTGCATCTGTGGGGAGGCTCTTGTGAGATGAAGAGGCGCCTAAATACAACAAGTACTGCATTTGAAAATCTGCTTTCTGATCATGAATACCAAATATCCGTGGATGTTTCAACTTGCTCTGAGAATGTCAGTACCTCCTTGACAGTTCGGACAGGTATTTCCTCAGGAATCTTTTCTTTTTTCCATTAGCAGACTAACACATATATGTTAGTGAAAAAGGGCTGAAGATGAAGCCCTTTTTCATTGAGCACCTACCCAGACATGAAAAAGCTATATACTGAAAGGAATAGGTAAAGGGAGGCCAAAGTTTCAGACACTAAAAGACAGCCTGCAAATTTTTCATGGGGCTAAGATACAAAGCCTCCCTTGTCCTGCCAAATTCAAAACTTTACTGAACTAGAACCACAGTGGTTCAACATGCCAGTCTCTTCCAGCTCCATATTCTTTACTTCCCAAGCCTGTCCTGCTCCTGCATCTTTACATGCAAGTTGTGCCCACTTTTGTGTTCCCAGTCACATAGCAGCCAGCAGGTTTAAAGCCACAGTCCCCCCGTAGCCACTTAGCCTAGGAAAGCCCAGAGTCCTGCACCTCCTACTGCTTGCTCACTTTGCACATCCCAGCTTCTTCTTCAGTAGAAGCAGCAGCTGCAGTATGGCAAATGTTTACAGTAGGCTATGTCAGTGTAGTTAAGTTCACAAGTGAAATAACTATTCTATTATCTGTTACCTGGAGTCTTGCGCTGTCCTTCCATGGGACAGCATCTGTGATTCTGGGAGCAACTGTGCCTGGTACATGAAGCAACATGTTGGAAAGAGCAGAGTCAATGCACTGCAGGTCAAGGGCAGGCCTCTTGCAGGGAATGGTGTTCAAAGCTGCCTTGCTGTGAGGCACGTAACCCAAGGGCATGGTGGTCCTTCCCCTCCACATCATGTAACATCTTGTCCTCTTCTTTCAGAGACACATCAAGTAAAAGGTGAAGAATACAGCGGTCATTGTGTGGTACAGAGTATTTATGAGTTATATTGTGGCCAACAGTGGTGCAGGGAGTTAACCTGTCAATGTTCACCTCTGGTCTTCTCTTATCCTTAGAAGTACTTAGCTGAGGAACCATTTTTAAACAATACCTATACTTTGGCTGGTTATTCTGTCTTTAATATCTCCACAGCTGCTGAAGTTTTCAGTGGAACCACTAGGATTACCAATGAAGTTTTCATGCCTGAATATCAGAACAAATCAAGTACAGCATTTAAGGACTTTGAAACTAAGTTCATTGAGGAGGTATTTTGCTCAGGAATTCTAAATCAAAATTTATTTTCTGTTGAGCTCTTCCTAATGTAAATAATCATGAGGATCTGGGTATGAATAATCTTAAGTGTGGATAGGAAAGATTGTGTGATGGTTAGAAACAAAGCAGCGCTTATTAAGGCCATGCTTCTCACTTAAATTGTGGTCCTCTGAGGCCCTGGTTTAAATGAAATTCTGTCTGCAAGTTATGCATATTCTCCTACTATGAGAGATGCTTCTAAATGAATTATGGCCAGCATACTGCTCTAACAATTCTTTATGTTAAAGGAGGAAAACAGATAATAACTTAAACTTTTTACCTTGCAGATAAAAAACCATCTGCCACAGAAGATCCTAGAATTAATAAAGGAAAAAAAAATGCGTATCGTAATTAATAGCATCAAGAATGGCAGTGTGATTGTGGTCTTCAACATTGTGTTGGATGTAGGAGAAAATATAACAAAACTAGAGATTTCAGATGCTTTTACAGAGGCCCTTAACATGAGTACAGTATTGAAAGCTGATCTTAAAAAGACTGTTATAGAAGGTATGAATTTTTTTTGTCACTGTGAATTCAAGTAGTAGTTTATATTTCACTGACGGTAACATCCAGTGAAATGGGATTTAGGTGGGGAAAGGCAATTGCAAATAGTATTCTGTTTATCTCTTTTTCCAATGCCGACTTAAAACCTTGTTCTTTTCCTGTTTTGTTTAACTTCACTGTAGCAAGGAATAGTTGTCAGCCAGGATTAAACGACTGTTCCCAACATGCTACCTGCACTGCTGAAGGAGCAAGTTATTCCTGTCAATGCAACAAAGGATTCACAGATAACAGTCCCCAAGTTCCAGGGAGAGTTTGTCAGCAAAAGCAGAACATACCCTCACGTAATTGCTTCATATAATTTTTTTTAAAAAAAGCTTTAAAAAATTGCATATAAGGTCTTTTCCCTCCCCTGGCCCTCCCTCAGGTAATAGTTCATTATGAGTCACTGTGAATTCAAGTAGCAGTTTATATTTCACTGACGGTAACATCCAGTGAAATGGGATTTAGGTGGGGAAAGGCAATTGCAAATAGTATTCTGTTTATCTCTTTTTCCAATGCCGACTTAAAACCTTGTTCTTTTCCTGTTTTGTTTAACTTCACTGTAGCAAGGAATAGTTGTCAGCCAGGATTAAACGACTGTTCCCAACATGCTACCTGCACTGCTGAAGGAGCAAGTTATTCCTGTCAATGCAACAAAGGATTCACAGATAACAGTCCCCAAGTTCCAGGGAGAGTTTGTCAGCAAAAGCAGAACATACCCTCACGTAATTGCTTCATATAATTTTTTTTAAAAAAAGCTTTAAAAAATTGCATATAAGGTCTTTTCCCTCCCCTGGCCCTCCCTCAGGTAATAGTTCATTATGATTACTTACACTGGCCTTTGATGGACTGGATTTTATGTGAGAACGGGTACCATAGTTAACTATTTAGGCAAACAATGGAAGCATATTTTCTGGGCTTGTTTTTTGAAAGTTGTTTATGAAAATAAAGAGCATAAACTTGGTGAAACTTTAAAAGAAATTCTACTCACTGCCTCCAAATTGCTATTTTACAGAACAGATGACTACAGTCCCTCCAAAAAGTGCTACAGGAAGATTTACAGGATCCACAACTAATTCCAGTTTCACTACCACATTTGCATCAGGACCTTGCAGTAAGTAAATATTTAATACTGAATACTAGAATAAAAATTATCCAAGATGAGTTATTAAAATCAGATGCAATATTCTTGTTCATCAGTCATATCAGTTGTGAAGTAAAATCCCTGGATATAACTTCAGAAAGGGAAGCCTGAGAGAACCACTGAAAATACATAATTATACAAATATCAATCAAGGCAGTTTCTACACCTCAGTAAAGCCCTCCTGGACCCAGTGAGGTTCCACTGGGTGCCCACCTCCAATGATAAACCACTGTGATTGATAGGTGATTTTTCTTAATGTTATTATGAAGCACATTTATTAAATGCCTATCTACTGCTCTAAACTTAGGGTTTCCTGGTGGGTTTTTAGTAATCCACCCTCCTGACTGTATCAGTATGAGTCAAATAACAGCCCACCTCAGAATATTCATCAGAGCAGCTGCCTTGTCTGCTGTCAGAAAGACTAGAAGCAAGTAGAATGTCACCCATTTGTGTTTTGAGGCCATCAAATAAAATACATTAATGTATGATTTACACCTATAGAGCAAACAGTTTATTTCTGCTCTTGTGGAAGAATGGCATGAAAGGCTGAAATCAGTCCTAAGAAAACTCACAAAGATTTATATTGATTTAATTTGTAGTTTTTTGCTTCAATATTAAATGTATAGAATTGCAGAAGTGAAATGAACTGCCCTCAGCTGCATGAAACTTTTTCACTTTGCAGTGCCAGTGTCCATCAAAGTTCAGAATGTGACTGGAGAAACAATACAATTCAGCTGGACCAGTGGCAGGAGAGGCAGCCTCTACACCGTCTCCCTCGTAGATGGAAACCGGGAGATAAATAAAACCACTACAAAAGAGACAAAATCTATGTTTAAACATTTACTTCCCGGTCATGTATACACAATATCTGTGGCAGTATTATCTTGTGCTGAGAATATCTGGACTTCAATCAGTGTCCGAACAGGTATTTCCTCAATCATCCTGTCATTTCTTTTTAATGAATATACTCTCAGAATATCTTTTTACAATATGATTTGGATTTGATTTCATAGACTATTATTCCTGTAAGTCATCTTTATTTATCTGACTCATCCCCTTACTTGGATAGGACTACTTGGATTAAACAGGAGTTTGCAAGAGTAAGTGCTTATTCTGTAAAATTTCTGACCATGCTGTATTGTTGAACCACATAATTCTGTACACAAGTCAAGAAATTTTGGCTGTAAATTTGACAGTAAATATTCTGGTAATGTGAAGTTTAGGTTGTACATGCTTTTGTGAATGCAGGCAGTCCTTAATTGTCATTGTTATATTTTTAATTTCATCCTAGGATATAGACATTAAGACAGACTGTTTAATTGTATCACTAAATCCTAAAAAGTAGAACATATGCTATATTTTTTCTCAAAATTTCAGATACACCTGGAAAGTATCTTTTGGGAAGTATATACTCCTGGATGCTTACATCCTTTCCCTCAGCCAAATGCTTTTGACTAATCATATCATGTACAGCGCCTCTCAGGTGACATTGCCTTTCTTGCAAGCCATTTAGGGACTGTACGTATAACCTGGATCCAACATTTTAGCATCCAGGGCACTCAACAATACCTTCTTAGTTGAAATGTCTGTGCACTTATAGCCATCGTGTCATGGGTACCTCTCCAAAAAATGTTGCAGGCAGACAGGAACTTGCTTTTCTTGAAAGATCTTCCTCTGCCCACCTCTGACCACACAAAAGCTGTGTAGTGCCCTTAGAGCAGTGCTAAGCCTGAGATCCACACCTGCCTCTTAACAAGGTTTACAACAAGTGGTCTGTTAAGTATAGCTATGTAGTTACAAGGTAAAAACTATAGAGGGTTCTCATCAACTTATTTATAAACCATTTTGAAAGGCCTTAGGCATTTTTCCTCAGCTATTCCGAATGGAAAGCAGTTCCAGAATTGCAATGCTCTGATGTTCTGAAAACATTATCAAATTGCCAGCCTAAAAGTATCCATGGCAAATCCATACCCGCTTGCTTCTGTGCGAATATTGCCCTCTGACTTAAACAGTTCCCCTCTCTTCCTTTCCTCATATTGTGTTCTCCCTCCCTGATATAATTATAAACTTTTCCTACAGACAGTGCTCTCAGCCTTTGTTTGCTAGACTAGACAAGCCATTCTTTCCTGGTTTCCTTTCCTAAGAAGAATTCTTCTCTGCCTTGGAGGCCCCCGTCACTCTGCTCTTCGTTTTTTTGAAATAGAAGTCACCTTTCTTGAATAGTAAGAAGAATAGTCCCAGTAACTGGGACTACACACAGCCATCCAGGCAAGCTTGGACCATTGTTCTTACCATATCATTAGCATTCCCATCTCTACTGGAAATGTATTGAACGATGCGTCATACGACTACACATGCTTTTTTCATAGCTGCATCACAGCTGTCATCTGCCTAGGCACTGAAGTCCTTTTCTCTTCAATGCTTGTGCTGCCGGGTTAGAGAAGACATTTTTTATTAGTAATCCCTAAATGCACAACTTTCAGCAAATGTCATCCAAGCGCTGCTGCTCCAGCCTTAGCTTCATCCAATTCTTTCGGGAAGATATCTCAGTTCTCCCCTGTGTTAATGACACCTACTAACTCTGTGCCATCAGCAAATTTTACGAGCAAATTCCTGCATTTTCTGGCAAGATCTATAATGGAAATGTTGAACAAGTTCTACACCCGGACTGATTCTCAAGGAACACCACATGTAATATCCCTCTAAAGCAAGGTTTCTTCTTTTAAAGCTACCATTGCCATCTCCCCATTAGCCAATGCTTTTGGATGAATCTTTTTCCACTAAAAAACTACCACTTGGCACTGTATAATATTGCTTTTCTATCATTGGAAGAGAACTGAAAGTCAGCTTGTCAAAGGAAGCTACTAGGCTATTCTGGCACGATCCACTTCTGATAAAACTGTATCGCACTTTATCATACTTTCTCTGTGGCTGAGAAAATTTTCATGATTTCTTTTAATATCCTTTGAAAGATCTAACTTGACTTTTGGCAATTGTTACTTTCTTCCAGCATTTCTTGACCTCTAAAACATAACTCTCTTTGTTGCAATCTTTTTTTCAGTTCTGTAGTGGATTGTTTGATTATTCTCAAAACCCTTCTGGGTAATTATTCTAGCAGTTACATGTGGGATTCCTTCATACAGACTTACTCTCTATCTTAGGCTTTAGGACCACAGAGCCAAGGAATTATCATCATAATTTCCATTCAAATCTTTCAATACTTCAGTCCAGTGGCTTTCATTTATTAGTTTCCCTATTAAAAAAAAAAAAAAGAAATTTTGTTTCCTTTTGTAATCTGAAGCCATGTGCCCTACCAGAAAAGTGTTTGTGAGCTAATTAAAAAGACCAGTAAAGACCAGGTCATCTGGATTTTATGTCGAGTTAAACATTATGTTCAATTCTGTGAGGAGAACTAGAGCTATACCCAATGAGCTAACCATATAAAACCTGCAGTACCACCCTTCACCACTATTTTGACCCATTATAAATAATCCAGATTAGTCAATCCAGACAAGCATACTGAGTTTTTGAGACTCCACGATGCATATTGTTTTCAAATGAAATTGCAGGTGACTTGTACTTCCGAGAACTCTATCTAGTTTACCTGAGTTGTACAAGCACCTAACAGCACAACTTGTATCTTTAATTCCCATAAGAAATAAGAGTTCTCAACATTATCTCAGTAAAGTTCTCAAATACCACCTACCCACCCACCACTGCCTCTCTTCTGATATGCTCCATTTTTATAACCTGCAGTTCTAAGTTCTCACTGGGCAAAAGGAACTGCTGCTTAGGTGATTCCTTGGCTGTGATTACATGCTTTCACCTATTTCCGTTTGGAAGTATGATGCACTAGGTGGAGCGCAAAGAGAGATTTTTTACCCCATCATTTTCTTACTAGCAACAATCACGCACGCACAGAGGCAATTATCTTGATTTTTAAATTTATTTTACAGATCCTGTTTCCTGTTTCAACAGAACTGAGTTTTGCTTACCACAAAATACTGGCTGTCCTGACTTAAAATATATCGTATGCTCACGTAAGTTTTATAGAATTTTAAAATTTGTTTATTCATAACTATGGGATATCAATTCACAATATAGTATCTTTCATGAGTATTTTGCCATCTGCTTTATTATGTCACTTCACATAGCAGCCGAAGTTCACACTTCTTTGCTAAGGAAGCTGCCTTCATCAAACTTCAATGTCAGCTTCCAGCTCTATTTTTAGTCTGGACTTTTCTATGTAAAGCATACTTCTTTTGGCTTAGGGCTCATCCACCTACTTGGGAGGATTGAAAGATACTCAGTGTCTTGCAGAATCTAATAGACAGATCTTGCTTCTGCTGAAATCAATGGGAGAGTGGCTGTTGAATTAGGGAGCAGGATGCACCTTGAATAATACAGGAATGACTAACAAGTTGTGAGAATTGTGATGGCTGACAAATTTGAAAAGGAAGAGATTCAACTCTTGAAGGTTCAGAAGTCAGTGCATTAAGTACACTTACATGATACACTTTCTTATTATTTGATTAGTTTCTGGTTTTATCAATTAGTATTATAAATACATGAGATAATAAAATTCAAAAAGCAAGTGTGGAGTGACATCCTGGGATTCACCTGATTGTTTCACTTTTTTTTCCCCAGATTACCAAGCATTTGCCTGCAGTGCTTTGTTAAAAAGCCAGACATTTAATCATACACTTTATAACTCTAATAGTGAAGACTACAAAATTATGTCTGAAAGCATCAAAACAGAAGTAAGTTGCTGTAACCTCCTTTGTCATCAGTATCCTAGATTCATTCTTAAATCAAGATTGTGACAGGAGAAAACAGCATAGGAAGCATAAGAACTATCTTGACCAAAGGAGAGAAAGCATGTTGTCCAATGAGGAGGGGTATGTTCCCTAACTCATCCTCAAATATAAGATATTTAGTGAAAGGCACTTTAAAATTACATTTTGCTAAGCACAAGGAACATCCTATTCTGTTTATTTTCTCCCACCTTACTAAGCAGATGCCTGTGGAGATAGAAAATGATAGTACTCAAAAATAACATTTCAACACATACTTGGAAATACGGGACCTTTACAAGTGTGTACTCTTAGTCCAGATCATTGTGAATTTGCTTCACGGTAGCAGTTGCTGGACTGGAGAAGGTATCAAGGGGACCATATCAGGGAGGAACTGAAGAGAGAACGTGGAAGCTTAGAGGCAATGGATGAGCCTAGTAAAGCTGACATCCAGAAGCAGCTGTCTGCCACTCAGCTGTCTTTAGCGGGATGTTAAAGAAAAGGAGTAATAATTTACACACCTCTCAGGAATCCTGATATACATGAGCTTGTTGGAAAGGTAAACTACTATAAGATTGGGGCAGACTGCTTTTAAATAACTAACACAGAAAATTATTTTTAGTGTGATTATCATACCTTTTAGCTAAGAGTCTCCATAGATTTCATAAGCAGTAATTAATTTGTTCTCACACCAACTCCTTGTAACCTTGTCTTATGACTGCTAGCATAGAATCATAGAATCATAGAATCATTAAGGTTGGAAAAGACCTCTAAGATCATCTCCATTTCCTGAATAGAAAATTTACTTTAGTGAATTTAAAAGGCTTCCTCCGACCTGACTGAATGCAACTGGAGTCCCTTTACTGCCTTTTAATAAGCTTTCACTCAGGCCCTGTGCAACATGCCAGCATGACTGTTATCACACTTTTCCTTAAAAAATGGCAAAACCAAGGAGAGGCCATACTAACATGACTGAAAATGTAGTCAATTTCTGTGTTGGATTTTTTTTACAATTTGAATATTGAACTATTTATTTTAAATTCCACAGTACTATCACTCTGTAGTTGTAGTTTTGAAATTTTACACATTCACCTGTGTAGGCCACGTTTCCTATCTAGACTGCTCATCATGATGAGGAAAAGAAAAGCATTTTTGGAGTCTCTGGCCAGAGAACTTAATGTGACATGTAGTTTGGGGTGGGGGTTTATCCCACAGAGAAAGATGGAGGTAGAGAACTGGGCAGTGATTCAGAACAGAGTTTGTTATCTATGAAAAATAGTAATCTTTCAGACTTTTCAGGTAAAATATCATATTTTTCCACAGCAAGAAATACCTTTTTCTTAGTGGGTTGAATACAAAACCTAATTTTCTGTAACGATCAGTCCTGGCAGAAATGTTTCAACCAGTCTTACTTAGAAGGGAGGACTGCTTGTTCTTGCCCTATATCCACATGAAAGCACTGGGCAAGACTGTACTTTTGAAGACATCAGTGTAAACCTGAAATCATTCCAACTGGTGTGATGGGATTACACTTAGTTTATGCCAGAATGATTGAGAGACAAATCAGACCCTTGTCTCTCTTTGCATAGTTATTCTGTAACATCATGATTTTGATAATCTGGTGATGAAAATGTTTTAGCTGTTCTAAACCTCTAACGTCAAGTTCTGCGCTGGTAGTGTGTGCATGACCATTCTTGAAGTTTAGTTGTACGTGTTAAAAAAGCTAGGGGACACTTCAGAAATGTTAGGTGCACTCTGTAGATACCAGATTTTGTACAGTCAGGGTCCAATATGGGTTTGTAGCCTGTGGAGGAGGATAACTAGTTTCAATGCATTATCCATTGATAGCTAGCTATACAGATTACTGCTTTGGAAGTCAAACTTTGATTTCATATTTTCAATCACAGACTGTGTGTTGTTCTGGAATCCTCCTTCAGTAAGATTTTTAGTGGTATAGACAAAAATTACTGTCATTATTCAGTTATTTGTTATTCCACAGAGATTACCCTGAAAGAATAAGTGCAGAAAATGAATATCCTGATGTCTGTCTGATATGTGCA
>NW_008825113.1:5424098-5434900 GCF_000699105.1 Pygoscelis adeliae
CATGGAACAAATACCAATTTCAATTTACACAGGTTGTTAGAGAAATGCGCATTAAACTGAAGGATGACCACTTCGATACCATTATGCTTGGATTCAGACCTGGGAGTGTGATTGCTTATTTTATTTCTCTACTGCAAAAACAAGAGCCCATCGATGTGAATGTTATGCAGGCATACTTAAGTCGAATATTAAAGAGCAAATTTGGTGACCAAACTGAAGTAACTGTACAATGTAAGTGATGTTGAAACAGCTTCTCTGTGATGGTGGGGGATTAAAGGGTCAGATCTCCGCTCTTCACAAAAGCTGATAAATTAACTTCTTTCTTTTAAGAGATTCAAGTATTTCAGATAACCTATTTAAACATTCACAGAACACATAGTCCAGGTATCATGTAGATTATGGATCTATTTTAAAGAGCCACTGCACATACCCAGTTCCAGACGCAAAAGGATGGGTTCTCTTCACATAGAAGGAGGGTTAGGTGAGCTTCTTGTTGCAGTGTGTATCACCTTTGTACCCTCCACGCTGATTCTAAAAGATTGGCTTTCAGTGGAGAAGGGGATGAGGAGACTTCTGTAGTGGCAGCTGCAATACTTCTCTCTGGATAGAGATGTGAAGGAAGAGTTCACCTCTTCTGCTGGACAACCCTCAAAAACCTTTGGCCCCTGCTTCCCTGGCCAGAGGCGGTGTGGATTTAGCAACACAAAGTACTGCAGAGATGCAGAGAGGCTGAGAGGGAAAGTAGAAATTGCGCAGAAGGATACTAATCCAAACTACAGTACCTGTCATGCTCACGTTAGTGGTAATGTGCTTGTTGCCTTGAGCTGCTATAAGCTGGGGGCTTTTCATGCAACATAGATGCTCCTTCTGCCCCAGTTAACACCCTCTCTTTGTAAAATGCTGGCTAGCACTATAATTTAGTCTATGTGCCTTTCAACCATTACTACACACATCTTTACCACAGAGATGAGGTATGCTTACATGTGCTATAGGCCTTTCATTGCCTTTATCTGGAAATCAGGAAGCTTTCTCGTTTTGGCCCATCAGTTTAGAGACTTTGATTTCAGTGGACTGTCTTGTGGAGCAAGACATGGGTAGGTGTGAGTACAGCTGGCAGACCAGGTCCCGATTAATTTCACAAAGTTGCTTGTGCAAGTATGAGGATTGTGTGGGTTAAATTATGTACAGCTCCATTTCATGGCCCTTTTTCACACCTTGGAGTGACTATTTGTTGAGGTACAGACTGGAGTTCTCTCCTCCCAGAACCTTCCATATACTTTCCACCAAGCAAATCCTCAGAGCTGCTGATTGTGGATGTCACCAATAGATCACAAGGATCATCAGAGAGAGAGGGGTCCATAAAATTTTCCAGTTAACAAATCTTTATGACATACAAAAACTTTTAAAATATTATTCAAACGTTTTAAAGCTGCCAAACAATAAAATGCAGCTGTCACTTAGGGCTCCAAGCTTTCTTACACCTACTTTTTACTGTTTCTAGCTAACATTTCTAAAATGTGTTTTAAATTTCCAGCTCTGTCTGCTCAGTCATCAATTGGAAAAAGTTCCACCTGGAAAGTGGCAGTGATTGTCCTTGGAGTTTTACTTGGAGTTGCATTAGTGCTGATTCTTCTGGTAACATTGAGTTACATCTATATGAAGAAAAGAGCGGGTAAATATTTGGTTGAACCCAAAGGACTCCTGGGAAATTTTGTCTACAAGCACGTATAATATAAGCCATCAGTTTCATTTACATCTTTTGGGTAAGGTGAAAAATTAATATATTTGTCTTAAAACTCTATGTTAACTGTTTATATTAACTTAAGATATCTCTACCCTCTCCTTCCCAATGTTCACCACCAAATTCCTGAGCTCCTAACAACCTCTAATGAATTGTCCTTTTAACATTGCTCTCAGGCGTGGAGTGGGGAATTTTCCCCATTGTACATGTGGTAGAGTGAGGCACAGAGAAACTTCTGTTCAGACTGTCCACTACAGGTGTTGCAATGATTCCTAACCATTGACTATAAAGAGAGACAGGATCCGAACTGCTCAATACTCTCTTATATTTAGATGACACAGAAAACGGAGTGACTGATCTTAGTACCTATGGCAGGTCACTTGACCACACAGCTGAGCCCAGAGTCATCCTGTTGGGCTTTATGCACTTGGCCAAGGGTGATTCACCTCACCTGAGATTTTTATCACCATATGAAGATGCCTCTTTCTCTCCAGTAACTGCAGAATGAGCCCAGGGCAATTAGTGTTCTAGCATGTGCAGGTTGGTTAGCAGTCTGAAGGGAAGCAGGATGGATCTGGGCTATATGGACTTGCCATAGGAGTCTCTGGTGGAGCAGGAATTTGATATGGAGGCTTCTGAATTCAAGGTTAATTTCTTTAATTGTTGGGCTATGAAGAAAGAAATGCCTTCCTGCGTGTCATGGTTTAACCCCAGTCGGCAACCAAGCACCACACAGCCGCTCGCTCACCCTCCCACCCCCAGTGGGATGGGGGAGAGAATCGGAAGGGCAAAAGTAAGAAAGCTCGTGGGTTGAAACAAGAACATTTTAATAATTGAAATATATAATAATAATAATAGTAATTAAAAGGAAAACAACAAAAAGAGAGAGAGGAACAAAACCCAGGAAAAACAAGTGATGCAACCACTCACCACCTGCCGACTGATGCCCAGCCAGTCCCTGAGCAGTGGTCGCTGCCCCCCGGCCAACTCCCCCCAGCTTATATACTGAGCATGACATCATATGGTATGGAATATCCCTTTGGGCAGTTTGGGTCAGCTGTCCTGGCTGTGCCGTGGGAAGCCAAAAAGTCTTGACTTAGTGTAAACACTGCTTAGCAACAACTAAAACATGGGTGTGTTATCAACATTGTTCTCATCCTAAATCCAAAACACAGCACTGTACCAGCTACTAGGAAGGAAATTAACTCTATCCCAGCCGAAACCAGGATGGTGGCAAATGTATAGCATGCTAAATACAGGTTTGGTTTAATAGGAAATCAGTAATTGCATAGTCTTAACATGTTACTAGACGGGGGAAGGGAGGCAAAAGGTTAATTTGGGCTGAAGTATTTTATGCATCTGTTTTCGCCTGTCAAAAATGGTTGGTTGGGCAAGGATGTGTCATATAGTGCCATTTTTGCCTTGCTCTTGATAATCCCGAAGTAGACTCTGCTAAATGCAACCTGAAGGATCCTGTGGCATTGTACCAGAGCTTGTGCTTTAGAGCAATGAAAAGAAATGGCCTTTATCTGTTTTCACCACTCTTAGCTGCAGTCCCAGTGAAGTTACAGTCTGTTTCTCCTGTGGTGTATTTTTTCTGCTTGGAACATGTTGTTGAACAAATGATAAAGGGCAGTATATTGCTGTACATATTTTCAGTAGGATTTATGTATTTCTTCTCAAACCAGTTCTTCCTGTGCCTGTGTATTTTGTCTGTATGACAATGCTCTGCATTCATGTCGAAGCACTGAATATCCTGTGATGTTGAGGCCCTGGCTTATGCCTCCCGAGCAGTTCAGGCCCTTTGTCTTTGCGGATTATGTTATGGTTAGTTGGCACGGGTTACAGTAAGGAGGTGTCCAGAACTGTAGCATGTTGTGGGATATCAGCAGACAAAGGACCTCAGCAGATCAGTGGTGCACTAGCAACTCTGCTGTCTTCTGGGTGCAGCCAGTGTTAATTTTTTTAATACCTCCTTTCCTGCACTACAGTATGGCTCCTGGAGGAACCTTGCTGAGGACCCTGGTTAAGCAGAAGGGTGAAGCCATCTTATGCACTGGCCTCATCAGTGAGGCCAGTGATGTACACAGGTATATCATGTGTACGTGATGTACGTTATCATGTACACCTGATGATACATCAGGTGTATCACCGCCCTGATGAGGGAAGTCACTTCCAGCCTTGCTCCTCTGTCCTTGGCTTAGCAGCAGTGTCACGGTGCGAGGCCAATGGGCTGTGCTGGTTGAGAAGGGAAGGCAGTGCGAGTACCTAGGGCATCTTTGCACACAAAGTTGTGGTGGTGGTTTATGATCCTGTCTAGAATATTTAATTTTTCTTGCAGGGACCTATGAAAGAGGGGTCTTGCATGACTTGCTTTCCCTCTCCTTCCATGTAGTATCAGCTTGGCTGTCCTTCTGCTCAGGTCTGGGGTATGGAGTCACAGCCGACCTCACTGATGGAAAGACAGTGTGATTAATATTTGTTGAACTTATTTTATGTGGGTTTTAAACATAGCTAGCTCTGGTGCTATATTCGCTTAGCAATCACTTGACAATGTATTCTGTCAGTAAATACAAGTTCTCCAGTGAGCTGTGTGTTGAAAATACAAATGAGCGCTCTTGCTTATGTTAATAATATTTTCTTTCTTTTTTGAGGGGCTTACTTTGAACAGCAAACTCTCATTGTTAGTAAACCTTTCTGATGTCCTTGCAAATAACGTTGAAATAAAGACCATGTACAGCAGGCTTGTGCTATGGAATCCTGGGACTTGTTCTTGCAAAATATATTTAAACTCTCTGAAGAAAAGTGATATTTTAAATTATTTTCTCAAAAATGCTTTACAAATAAAATGTCTATTTTTACAACTTTGCATTCTGAAGGTGTCTGCTGTTCTTATTTTGTCATGTAATTTGGAGCCTCTTCTAGCTGCAGGAGGGGAGGGTGGCCAGTACTATCAACAACAGAGCTAACCTTGATCCAGTATACGATTGCACAGAGGTACGATCTCTTTGGGCTAGATTAAGCAAGAGAAGCTAGATCTAATGGATCTAGCCTTATTTTTCCCCCTAGTCCAATAAAAATCCCTCTACCACCATACTGTGGTGTCTAGACTCTGAGAACTCTCTGAAAATGACAGCAGGAGTAGCCAGAGGTCCCCTTTCCACAGGGGATCACTTCCTTGCTTCCAGGCAGCATTCAGACAGGCTCATGCATATTCCCTACCCAGAGAGATGCAGGCCCAGCAAGTGGGACAGGGAAATAAATGGCTGACGGTAAGACACTCAAAGGAATCTCGGTAGCTGGCTCCTGTTGATATCAGTGGGATTTAAGCAGCCCCTACACCTTTGTGGGTCAGGGTCTAGATGACTGAGGAAAGGCACTTTGCCTGTTTCAGACTCACATTTTTTTCCCTGGACCCGAGTGACATTATTACCCAGAAAAACTTGAGCTGCTCTGGCTTCAAGAGATAGGGATGAGCCGGTGCCTGAACAGCAGAACTACACAAGTCTGGTTTTCTAGAGGCTGGCATCCTGCGTGCTCTATACCCCATCACTGCAGTAATGTACCTTCCCATCTCCACGACCTCCCCTGCCCCCAGTCCATGGTCATTCCACGGTGCAAGCTTTTCTCTGACACTGCCTCCAATCTTGCCTCCTCCCTTTCATCCTCTAGACCTGTTTGTCTGTGCAAGAGGTGGCATAGTCTGAGTAATGGTTGAGCTTTCCCTTAGTGCAAGCAGTATTAGAAGCCTCCGATTTTCACCATACTTCAGCGTCCTCGGTATACTTGAGACCTCTGAGCCTCTCTTTGGAGGCATCTACATCGTTTCAAGTTTAGTTGCAATTGGCCAACGTTTGCAAAAGTTTTTTGGAAGGTCAACAGCCGAACAGACAGACGGGCTGGTAGACTGATTGTCAGCTCAGTCGCACAAGTCTGCTCTCCTTAGACTTGTAAACTAAACAATACCTGGCTAAACATTAGCTTGGGAGTTACACAGTGCCCCCAGACTTTTCAAATGCATCTCCCATGTTGGGGGTCTCTCATGTGATTGGCAGCAGGGCTGCTGTGGAGCCTGCTGGGCAGCCTGGCTGTGAGAGGAACTGAGCCAACAAGGGTTACATCATCTTCCAGGTTGTAGCACCGTACTTGGCCCTTGGGTGCTATTGTTGTTTCCCATCTGAGAAGCAACCTGGAGCTCTCCTGCGTCATGTTTCACTGAAGCCTGATGTAAGCACCTCAGCCCTCTGTATATGTTTTATCACTTCACTTTGATATAGGTGGTCAGAGTCTCTCACCAGTTACATGGTCTATCACGCAGGGGGAGAGAAAAGTGTTTTCAAACAGAAGAAATTCTGCAGACACTGGTGCATAGGGGAGGAAGGTTCTGCGACAACTCACCTGTGGGACTGATGGGATTTCCAGCCCACGGAGATTCTCTACAAAACAGTAAAAATTATAGGTAAATTGCTTAAGCTCATAAACGTGGAAGATAATAAACTAAGCAATAAGTGGAAATTTAAAAATGTTAGAAAGCATATATTGTAGGGCAGCATGAAATATGTTTTAGTCTGAAAGTAGAACACTGACCAGCGCGCACCAACCATAGGTTAATATATCACCCATTTTTTGTAGAGACAGGAGGAGTGTAGCCAGATAATGATAATACATTTTGCTCATTTGAACCTCTGCAAAATGTGCCCTCTGAGTCTTTGAGCTGTCGTTCAAATGAGAGTATCAGATAAGGTTCACCACATATGTTAAACTTCTACACTGTTTTGCGACAATTCCAAGATTTGGGTGTTCCCTTTCTTGCCAGTGTTAGCCTTCTAGCCTCTGAAGGGGCTCATGACATGCTATTTTTCCCATCAGTGTCAGTAGCATAAGTATCTAGAGAAATATTTCAGCTTGCTATGTAGAGAATTGCCACGTTGGCTCAGAAGACAAGACCCACCTAACCCAGTATTCCAGCTCCAGCAGCTTTCAGATAACAGGCAATGTCTCTCTTTTGTGGGTCTCATCCTATGGTGGGTGGTATTAGTCACTGATGTTCAAGTTTTTAGCTAGCTTCTAAGTGCTAGTCACTTAAGCTACCATTCCCTTCACGTATGTTGTGATCAAGGCCACGGTCTAAGGAAATATTGTGTTCTGTTCTTACTGAAACCGATAGCAATCTGCCGGCTGACTTCCTGGTGAGACTGAGGCCCCAGGCAGCCTCTGGCCTCTGTCACATCATGTGATGGCCCTGGAACTGATCACATGAGACTCAAGTCTTCTGCTGGTTTTTAAATAATTTCCCTTTTCCACAGTTTATTATTCCAGTTGCTGCCAATAACCAAAAGCTTTGCTCCAGCTTCATGAGTAAGTTATTAGACGTTGTGGTGAAAATGATGGTGCTATGAAACCAGGACCATACTCAGCTGTTGCACTGCATTCCCATGGACACAGGCAGTTTGGGACTGGCTCTAGCCATGCCGTGGAAGAGCAGGTTGTGCGGTCACCATCTTCTATCCAATTGGAATTATGTGGGCTATGCTAGGAATTTCCCTTAGTGCCCTTGTCATTATAGACTTGTGATGGAGAGTGGGAACTACACCTTCTTTACAAGGGAGGAACAAAGCAATAGGACATGCTCTCAGACTGAACAAGAGGGGCCTGGGAAACACCAGGAATGTCATGTCTCTCCTGCTGTCCTCCAGCCTGTACCAGGTGCCAGAGGAACAGAAGGAACTGGCTGATGAACACAGGGAAGCCACCGGGCCAGAAGTTCCCTCTGTAGAGAGCTGACTCTACCGCATGCTGAAATAGACACTGAAGTGAGACACTAAAGGATCTAAAGACACTCAAGTTAGACAAAATAGCAACAGGAGGGGTCAAAGCTGCAGATGACCTAAGCCAATAGCATAGCGATGTGCCTTACCCAAGCTTACCTGCTTGCTTACCTCTTCCCAAACAGCAAGAAAATGCTGTAGGACTTCAGGATATCCTAAGTCTATATTGACCTATATATAGACTAGGGAGTGCATGCATGCACTCAGCGTGGCCTGGAAAGGATTTGGGTCTGGGTAGGACCTTGGCAGCTGGTGCCAGGAAGCATGCACAAGCTGCAGAGACATCAGACAGCCAGTCCCTCAGGCCCACGTTACCTGCACACGATATTGCCTGTCTTGACTAGGGACTGCGATTAGTCCTTATGATTGACTTTGTAGTAAAAAACCTGCTGACATCTGCTTTAAAGTGTAATAGTGTGGAAATAATCTAGCAATAGAAATATTACCATTGGTAATCCAAGCAGACCTGAGTAATTTTTACTCATCTTTACGAGAGCTGGATTGTCCCAGGACACTGCATTCTGGGGACTCAAATCAATAACATACCTGTTTAGCTACCATTAAGTGGGTCAAGCTGGTGCATCTGCCTGCTGAAACCCATTTCCACTTTATGAGCAGAGCCAGAGAGCACTGCTGCTGAAAAGGGGTTGGGTTTAAACATTTTTGCTGTATAAATATGCCCATCTGCCAATTGTTTCCAGTGTTAACTGGTTCTTTTAAGGACTCAGTTTCCAAACATTCGAGAAAATTAGGGCTGTGCTCGATTTGTGGTTAGAAACCTTGCAGTGAGAAACTTGGCCAGCTTGGCTGTCTCACAGCCCCAGTTAAAAGTTTGCCTCAAGCAACTGAAGCTCTTTTGTGCTGTAGGTCACATCTCTCTTCAATTACTCTTGCTGTCTGGAGGACACCTAATCTTCACATGGTCAAATATATGTGAAATTGTGCTAGAAATTGTAGCAATAATAGATGTTTTAATTCAGAGAAATATAAGCTTTTGTTACTGGTGTTGTAAATGCCCTGTTCTAAGCTCACTGTGATCCTGTGCTGGTAGCAACACTAATGCAGGTTAGGCAGGATTATAAGCAACTCAGGATGCTTTTAGGAAGACTTGGTCCTGCCAGGGATTCAAGGCATTGCCTACATGACCACTCAAGTCACTGAAGACAAGTTCAGCTTACTTTTCTGCAGTTCTGTGCTCTTCCAGTTCGGTTCGAGTTGTTGCAGTGAGTCAGTGCAGCTGTGTGATCCCACAGCAGATGTGCACCGTCAAGCAAAAAAACGTACAGGGTTAATTAGAAAAGGGTGTGTGGAGGGGTGGTCTTCAAAGATACTTTAGTGGCAATTATTCCCTCTCCTATACTTCCAGCTTCATAAAGACAGGGTTTTTTTAATGATGAGACTGGATGAGTATAACACTACATCTGAGCTTCCAAAAATCTTGTTAATACCTTGATTAGACATGGACAGAAAACTATCCATTCACGAAGGCATCAAGAGCAAGAAAATGCTGCACTGTGCAGCAGTAGCCACCAGATGGTGCTCCCCGTACATGTATCAGCTGCTCCAAGACCCGTTTGCACTAAAACCTTCAGTAATTCCTGTATTTTTGGCTCAGCCTGCGGGACAGGGCAGCCTGGAAACTCACTTCCCCTTCAATGGCCTTTGCAATGCTTAAGTGCACTTCAGTCCTGTCTTAAAGCCACCCAAATGTCTTCTTTTCCAGCATGTGAGATGGCATAAGAGTTGGGAAATGAATAAATTTCATCATTCTCAAGAGGTGACATGGAGCAAAGAGATGCTGGACAGGCAACGGGAGCTTCTGCTGCCTGCAGGTCACCTTGGCTGTGCCCTGGAAGCAGAGTCCGTGGCCGTGCTGTCACGGGCATGAAAAGCCATGCAGTTCTCCAGTTACACATGCAGTTAAGCTCATGGGGGAATTACAGTCAAAAAAGGAAGGGATAAAGGTGTCTGTGAGAACCTCAGTGTGATCCTACCTGTCTCTGAGCACCTAAATACCAGCTTAAAGCATAGCCCTGAACTCTGTGAAAACACTTGAAGAAAAAGGGTTTGATTTGTTTCCTCCACGCACTCCTCTTCTGCTTGCTTTTGTATGCTCTGGGTTGGCACAAGGTGAAGCGAGAACGGAGGGTGGCACGTCGGCAACGCATGAAGCCAGTGCAGCGGTCAGGGAGCAAGGAGCAGTCACTTGCAGCCTGAGGCAAGGGACTGATCCCTTTGTTGGACTTTGCCACTTGCTGTTGTGGCAATGCAAATCAGTAACTCATTGTCACTGTGGTCCAGTACTGATAGCAGCTCCTAAACTTGTATTGGTCTCATTGCAAAGCCTGAGGTAAGGGACTGATCCGTTTTTTGGACTTTGCCACTTGCTGTTGTGGCAAATCACTAACTCATTGTCACTGTGGTCCAGTATTGATAGCAGCTCCTAAACTTGTATTGGTCTCATTGCAACAATAAACATCCTATTCTCCTGATTAAAAGGTTAATTGTACATCAAGTACATTCAAAATCTCAATTTGATTTCTCTTCTCACATTCAGAAGGCTTATACAGCGTATGGACTCTTCAACTTTTCAGCTGTTCCTCGTGGAGATTTTTACATTGGGTTCACTGAATCAGCAACATAAGTAAATTAATATTTAAAAAGATATAATTTTACGAGCATGGCCAAATTGTCTGTGTAAAAAACACCCTATGAATCAAAAATGTAATTAAATATTAGCTCTCAGCTAATTAAAAAATGTGATATTCCAACTGTCATTTTCCTTAACTACCACTAAGGTCCTTTCACATGTCTAATAAATCCTCTTGTCTAAGGAAATGGATAGCTGCAGAGTGCCAGCTATCTGTGAGCTTGCTTGCTCTTGAGTATCACATACAAGAGCCTGAATATTGCACCATTAGTTTTTGAATCCTAATCAGTGTTTAAGGAAAAGATCCTTTTCCTTCACTTCTGCTGAACGGTGCCTAAATCCGTGACTGGTACTCACTGAAGTCACCCCTGGAACAAGGAAATAAGAATGCACGGTTGGTAACATATGGCAACAGGAGGCTATCTGCTTGCCTCAGGGTTGTCTCTGCTGTGTCGCTCAGCCTACAGGGCAGGTAATTTGCTATAACCCTATAGCCATGCGCTAGTGAACAGCCCTGCAGGGCCAAAGGGATGGGCGGTATAATCTCTCAGCTCTCCTTTCTGCCTTTCCAGAAGAAGTGGAG
>NW_008825113.1:5434919-5441595 GCF_000699105.1 Pygoscelis adeliae
CAGGGGTGGGGACTGGGGGCTGCCACCTAGCAGGGCTGTCTGGGAGGAGGGAGCCCTCCCTGGAGGAACCACGGCTTTGCCCCTTCCCAGAGAAGCAGCTGTATTTGCTGTGTGATGTTGTGACGGGGCTGAAGCCGTTTGTCTTGCCTTGGGCTGGCCTCTGCTGTCAACAGAGAAAAACGAGCACCTTCAGGACATGATTATCTGCCCTGTTTTAGGTGCCTACTTCAGATGAGATGAAATCACCCAGAAATGTCTGTTTCTCTCCATTGACTCCGAAGGGCACCTAGAGCAACACTAACTCATAGACACCTACATTATAAGACAGCTGTAGGTGCTCAGAAGAAACCCCCCTCTCCAACTTTCATGCCTTGGAAGAAGGTACTACCTTTGTCCATCATGCCAACTCCTGGTGAGGTGGGTCAGCAGATCTGCAGCATTATAGGCCTGGGCAGGGCATTATATTGGGTCATGGAGAAAGAGCAGCAATTTTTGCAAGCATGGGGAGTTCAGCAGCAGCAGCACCTAACTGGGAGCCTGTGGCTCTGCAGGCACACAGCTGGCACAAGAATTTTTCTCTCTTTTCCAGGATTTTGCCACTAATGGCCTATAGGGTCTACTTACCACAGCGCCTTTCGTGACGGGTGTCTTTCCTCCCCAATTTGCTTCAAGTATAATAGGGATGGACGTCTCACTAACAGGACTTTGGCCTTGGAGGAAGACATGTGGGATAGGGCATGCATCCCTCGTGTCTTTCTATCCCATATGCCCCTCACCACGCCTGTCAGAATGCATCTTGACCCCAACATGCACGTTAGAGAAGATGTGCAGTGGCACCAGCGCACTATTGCACGTGTCCTTGTCTCCATCGCAGTGCTGCTGCTTCCCATCCTATGCAGCCTGCATGTGGAGCTGCAGCCAGATCATGTGTATCAGCAAAGACCAGGCAACCCAGGACCTAACAAAAATATGTGTGTGTGCAGATTATGCAGGAGGAATGAGGAAGACAGAAAAAAAGGATTAAAGAGAGGACAGGCTGAAAATTCCTTTAATGCTAACTTGTCAGTGCATACTGGTAGAGCTAAGGAAACTAGGTAAGGAGAGTTGTGACTGCTTCACTCCTTCATGACGGATCACTGCCCAACCTTGCAAACTCGTGCCTACTGCGTGCGGCCCTCAGAGCGGCGAGGAAGCAGGGAGGCGTTGTTACCATGCAAGCCTGACAGGCGGCGCCTGTCCCGATTCTCAGGGCTAGCAGCCTGTCTGCCTCAGACAAGCGAGCTGGCAGCAGCGGACGTCTCATCTGATAGCGTGATGGAAACCAGATAAAACCCCTCCTCCTCCTCTTCTTTCATATTTTGTATGGGCACGAAGCCTTGTGGTTGGCCTGTTGTTAATAATCAGTGCGGTCACACTGCTCTGTGAACAATTTCCTCAATTCTAGCAAAAAGTGCTGAAAAATGTAGTTAGAAGAAAGAGTGAATTTGCAGTTTATGCCATGCTCGAAAACTCCCTTTTCCTCGAGTTGTTCAGTCTCATGCCAGTGACGGGTTCCTGCTTCACTGTAACAACTCTGTATTTGCTGGATTGTCCTTAATGCCTTTTGCAACACGACGGTGCAAATGTGTGCAAGGTGTATTTACAGTTCACTTACAGGAAAACATGGTCTAGGCTATCGCTGCCAAAAAAAACCTAGCAAAGGAAGCTCTCGGGTCACTGTAAAGGGTAATCTGATTTTATTCTGCTTGTGCAATGTCAGAAGTGATTGATATCTTAAATATGAGGAAATGGAGTTTCCTGCTTTGTCCTACAGCTGGTATTGCAATTGCCTCTGTCTCATTCTCTTTTATTAAATGATCTCTCCATGGGTATCTGGGAACAGTCTCCTTTTTCATTCTCTACATTGTGCAATGCAGTTTGTAATTATTTCATCATGACTTTAATTAGCCTTTCTTTCATTAAAGTTACAAGCACGTTTAGTGATTTATTTATTTTTTTAGTTGAGTACTCAGCTCTTAAAAGAGCTGGGGGAGTTGAGGGGCTTAAAAGAGAGTGAAATGGCTATCCAATTTTGGAATTACGTCTGACACAGACAACAGAGTACATAACTAGTTGTCATTTTTTCAGACCAAAAGCATTACACTGGCAAACTGCCAAAGTCAAATGGCTCTGCAGGATCCTGCTTGTTTTCCTGTCAGCTTGCTCAGGCTCTGGCCAGGGAGGCTGCAGGTGCTGGCCTTCAATCCACTGCGCCAGCTAGGCTGGCAGGGAGCTGGGCAGCGAAAACTTCCATCCATGACTTGCCTGCTGCCTCCTTCTTTCCCTAAAAATCACCTTCCTTTCCCAACAAAAAGCTAGTACGCTGCTATAAAACTGGAAGTATATCTTGATAAAATGACGCTGAGACATTTCCATCCACTGCGGGGTTACGTTGTCATGTCCATCAGGCCTGTCCTCTTCCACTCAGAAAAGTCATCTGAGCCAAGTTTGAGGAATTGCTGTATTAGTTCGGGATGCCCAGGTGTGTGTTCTTGCCCTTAACAACACAGCCTGCTGCCACCGAGCGTAAGTTATACCATGAGCATATGCATGCACGGTTGCAAGGACCTTCTCACCAAGGGTGCTCTACATCTGGAAACTCCAGATGTCCACAGTGCATGCACAGATGATGTGGAAAGTAGATCTGAATGGTTCAAAATAGAAAAAGGAAACAGAGGGATGCTTACAGTCCATGCACTATTGTGGTTTAACCTCAGCTGGCAACTGAGCACCACACAGCCGCTCGCTCACTCTCCTCCCCTCCCACGGTGGGCTGGGGAAGAGAATCAGAAGAGTAAAAGTGAGAAAATTCGTGGGCTGAGATAAGAACAGTTTAATAATTGAACTAAAATAAAATAAAATAAAATAGTAATGATAATGATAATAATAAAATGATAAAAGAATATACAAAGCAAGGGATGCACAATGCAATTGCTCACCACCCACCGACCAAAAAAAACGTCACACGATATGGAATGTCCCTGGGGCCAGTTTGGGTCAGCTGTCCCGGCTGTGCCCCCTCCCGGCTTCTTGTGCACCTCCAGCCTTCTCAGTCGGCAGGGCATGGGAAGCTGGAAAGTCCTTGCCTAGTGTAAGCCCTGCTCAGCAACAACTAAAACATGGGTGTGTTATCAACACTGTTCTCATCCTAAATCCAAAACACAGCACTGTACCAGCTACTAGGAAGGGAATTAACTCTACCCCAGCTGAAACCAAGACAACCACACAGAGTACACCTCGGTGGAAATAAAAGTAGAAAGACTTTAACATGGGAGACGTGCTGTATTCTGCAGCTGTCAGTAGTGAACCAATGCTGGAATTTTTAAAAGTACCGATTTGGTAACATTTAAAAGCATTGTGTCCAACATAGAGTAGCTAGGTACTTTCTGTCTCAGTGGGCTGGAAGCCAGCGGTTGCTGAGGGACCACTGATGCCAGTCTGCCTGTGTACGAGCAAGGCAACAGGAGAAGAGTCCCAGTAGTGCTCTGTATATGGGACAGACCCACTATGAACCTGACATGACTCATAGCACTGCAGAAAATAGCAGAGTAATTTAATAAAATTTGGAAAGGAGCTGTGGGGCATGAGTAAGTCAATGAAGAAAAAGAAGTACTTTTCAGGCCCTTAGGATGGAAGGTGATGCTACATAGCACTTGCTGGCACTAAACCTATAAATCATTGGCCTGGATAGTTTACAGTCATGATTCCTAAAAATATCTCTACAGAGAACTTTGATCACGTTGAATAAAATTTGTAGTCCTGGAGAAACATCATTATTCCTAAAAAAGTTGCACCGGAATTCAGAAAAGGCCGGAGCAATGACTGGATTAGGTTGGGGTCTGTGACACCAGCTCAAGGCAAAAGAACAGAATGGCTTTAATAATGAACTACAATATCAAAGAAGATGCATAATGCCATGCACTGAGAAGACTGTCCTTTTCTGAGTTTGCCCTAGCCAGGTCAGCCCTTTTCTATGAGCAGGTACCAGCCTGATTTATGAAAATATATGCATGCTTACACGTGATATAGCTACATTCTTTTGAGGTTTGACTTAGTATCCTATGACAATCTGCCCAATACTGTACAATATCATAAAATAAGATAAATAGTTTAGCAACTGGTAAACTAACATACCTCAATGCAGTTATTACTGGGGAAGCTTCTAATGGGCATGTTTTGATTAAGATTGCACTGGAGATAGTGTTAGGCCTGAAGTAATTAAATATTTGCATCGGTGATTCGGAAGTAAATATAACTCCTCCGCTGATTAAGGTGTGTGACTTATGCAGAATGGTAAACAAAGAGGCTAGAACTGTTGCATGCAATGATCTTGACTTCTTGATAAGCTTGACCCACATAAGTGAAATGTATTTAAGTAGTAGACTGTACAGATACACTTTTAGGAATAAAGAATGAAGGTCATGCCTACAGAATAGGATGCTGTATCCCAGCAGAAACGGTCTCATAAAAGGATTTGGCAATCAAAGGATAAGCAAATCAGCATGAGCTCCCGCAGTTATGCTGTGGCCAAAAAAGGTTAATGGGATGCTTGGATTAACAGAGCGTAAGCAGGGCAGAAGTAAGGTAATGTTAACTCTGAACATGGCATTTGTGGGATCAACGCTGGAATGCTACATCAAGTTTTGGCATCAACTGCTCTAAAGAGAGGCTGAAAAGGTATAAAAAAGAGCCACAAATGATGGCATGGCAGGAGAAACTGCCTTATAGAGAGCCCTAAAGGGTTCAGTGCATTTAGCTTATCAAAAAGAAGATCGGATACACCTTGATTATTCTAAGTATCTACCTTCTTGGGACCGGGGGAAGGAAAAGTACCAAACTGTAAAGGGCTTTTTACCCTGGTTAATTACACATGTAAATAAATAGTTGAAAACTGAAGTAGACACGTAAATACTCTACAAATTATTTTATAGCAAATGACAAACTGGTGGCATAAACTACCAAAGGTAACCTTGCCCTTCTTTGATTTGGTACCTTCAAATAAAGCCAGAATACCTGTCCAGGAGAGAGCTGAACATTACCGACTCCCATACAGGGTAACTGAGCATGACTGAAGGACCGGTGACATACAAGGGACCAGACTAGCAGATATGGCCTCTTACTCTGACATGTATCAGTCTATCGATGGCCAAATATGTATGCATTAGGAAAGGCTCGTCGTGAAAGGCTTTCACATCAGGCCTGTGGACTAATCAAGGAAGTCAGGCACTACTGAATGCTATGGCTGTGAGGTTTGTGACGGTGCCAAATTATTTGCAGGGTTCCAAGTGCACCACTCTCAAGCCTCTATTCGCTGTGCCAGGGACTCCGAGGAGCTCATCTCTCCAAACTGACAGACTGTCACTCTGATAACCATGACAAATTTGAGTGTAGTTCAGGGCCTGCAGTTTGGCTCCTTCACGGGTAAGGACAGCTCTGCTTCCTCGGGAGGCTTCCCGGTGACCAGGCACCTTTCGCAGAGTGCACCACACTCATTTCTTGTTTTTACATGTAATTTTGGACAAAAGTATTACCAAGTACATGTAACAACCAAACAAGCATGTACTAAGCTTACCAGCTCCTGCTATGCTCCTTTCTATATGTAGTCCTGATAGCTGGCTGATACAAGTGTGTTGGTGCTTTGTTCCCCTGTCAGTCTCATGTGGGCTACTGGAAGGAGCGAGTGGGACAACTTTTCCAATGCCTCATTAGTAACTATACAGTTTTGAGGGGGTTTGTAGCTTTCTTCCCCTGAGCTAAAGCAGAACATGCAACTTCTCCATGAGACTGGGACTCTAACAGACTGTTTTTATCGCCTGGGAATCATGGTCATTATCTCCCAGGGATTTCAGTGCTGCAGGAAATAAATGTATACATCTGCAGGGAGCACCAAGGGAGGTTCATGTCACTTATAAAATGATCTTTGAGATGTGCCAGATAGCATGGCCGTGCGGAATAATTAAGGTTTCTCTCCCGAGTCTCACATCTCTCAGTAAGAGTCTAAAATCCCAAACCTTCTGCGCTTCTGCCGCCAGTCACGTACAAAACCACCTGAGCTGGACAGGGTTGGGAAAAGGACTGTTTTTCCTTCTGATGGGGATGGTTAGAGTGCTTTTCTGGCAGGCAGGCTCCTAACCCGGAGCAGGGGGTTTTATTCGGAGTCTCCTGTCCTTTGTAGAAGAGCTGTATATCCTGGGGTGAAACTCTGGACTTCATGAAGTTGTTCCACTTCACACAGAAATAAAGGGGAGGGTGGCATTCACATTGCTCCCCCAGTTGGTGTTTAGTTGCATTTTCAAAGCAGAAAAACTGTGCGGGGAGAGACACCCAACGCTTTCCCCACAGAATACTTAATTTCAGTGACTCAGACGCTGTCCTGTCCCAACAGGCATGTTCAAAACCTTTCTTGAAACCAAGCAGAGACTGAATTTGAAATTTACTTTTCAGCACCAGGATGAGTGCTCAGTGGCAGGGCTATTGCGTGTAATGGGATAGGTGCTGTCTGCAGCCTTCTGTGAGAAAAACCTAGGTTGGTGTCGTGGCTGAGAATCCCCTTTGGAAACAGCTTTCAGGGACTAAGTCCAAGTCCTGCAGGCATGAGTCTTTCCTTGGCATTTCCTTCTGCCTGACTTTTCCTGCT
>NW_008825113.1:5441620-5447141 GCF_000699105.1 Pygoscelis adeliae
ACTCTCCCTTGGCACTGTACAGGGAGCCTAAGCTGGTAAAGGATTTCAGAAGATTGGTGCCATGTCTAATTTTCAAGTTGCCTTGTGAATTGGGACTGTAGTCTTTTCATCAGACTGTGAGAATATTTTCTTCACGTAATCTGCTCACGACAGGGTTGCTGAAGTTTCTCCCCTCAGCTATCGCTGCAGGAGTGCTATCACTTGCTCCCTTCTGCCCAGACCCTGAGGCTACAGTCTGGGAAGGTGCAGTCTAGTGAGACATGATGCCTAAAATCCAGCTGCTCTTAGCTGTGATTTCCAGTCATTAGTCTGAGCAATGTGTCCGCATATCTGGTTGTAATGAAGGCAGTATAAGTTGAGGGGGACTGCACTGAAGGAATGCAGAAATATGTCTGAAATATCCCCTGTGCTGGGGATGTTTTCCTTAGAGCCTTTGTCTGCTTCCAGCGTGATATATGTGTGACAGAAAAATTTGCTATTTCTCCTCTCATGATAACTGAGGGAAAGTAAATTTGCTGTGAGCATGCTATGTTGACATCAACGGAAAGTAGTGAGTTATATAAATTATGCTCAATCTCCGACAAAATAACTCTATTTGTTCAAGCAGGAAGTCTGATGACGTGTTTTCTTGCTCTCTCCTAGCATGTCTTGGGATCAGCTGGCTGTGGCAACTGAGGGCTGCTTAGATACAGACTAATGAACCACCATCTCTTGCAGAGCTGAGCTAATCCATTGCACCATTACTTCTTCCAGTGCTATCCCCCTCAGTTTGCTTGAGCCAAAACGCTCAAACAAATAACCCCCTTGCATCAAAGCGAGCGCTGTACACCCTGCTGATTCCCATGAGTACAATAGACAGTAGCCATAAAAATGAATTGCAGCTAAAACTGGTCAGAAATAGGTTGGTGTTTTGCTCTTGAATTTCTTGCCTTTGGATCTCTGAAGAAGGACATTTGAGTACCAAGACGTAAAAATACTGATAAAATCTAATGTAAAATAAACATGTGAAATGTCTTGTGTTATTCCTGGAAATGTTAGTTGAGGACAGAAGTGGCGTAAGAGCACAGCTTGGGTGGTATCCATCTCTGCAACACTGGCCATGGCTATTCCACGTTAGGTGTCTGGAGCCCTCCCCATTTGATAGGGAAGCCAAGATGGATCCAGAATCCACCCCAAATCAAGGTAAATATTTAAGAAGGAAAGACTGAATTTTCTTTTGGGGATGCCCATTTCTCTCCACTGACTGAAAGAGAGTCTGCATGACTAGCTTAGATACCAATTTTCTAGGCAGCTAAAATTAGAGACAAATCCCACCCATTATACAGAGTATACCCACCCTGAAAGGAATGACTGATAATGTTCTTCAATATTAAATAGATTTGAAGGCAGATCTGTTTAAACTGACTGATCACATTCTTCTCAAATAGCATTATGTGCACATTTCCAGTATAGATAGGGAAGTATTAATGCCATTTACAAAAAGACATGACAAAATTGAGAGGGGTTATGACTTGTTCCCACACATAGGGAAGGGGAACAACAGGAAGGGAGAAGAAAAATGTGATCCAAGTCAGGGATTTATTGTATTTTAGTAAGATGCTTCTTCAAATTTCCAGCCCACTGCCAAAAAGTACTGGCATAGTCTTTTTAGTTGGAGACTGAGTGCAAAGTTGCTAATAACTTCCTAGTAGTAAAGGCAAGTTTGATATGTCGCTGGTGGTTTGTTTGATGTATCACCTGAAAGTAATATGTATGTCTTTCAAGTCCTAGTACATGGGAACGTACACATAAAATAGTATCTCTTTAGTTAAAATAATTCTCTTCCAGTAAGATACTGATTTTTTTCCCTCACTATGCTTTCCTTCCCTCTGTCCTTTTTTTTTAAAGCACAATGCAGACTCTAGCACAATACTAGCTGGCAGAAACCCAGGTGCTCAGCCTTTCTCAGGATCAGACCGTAAGTTTTTTCTCAACTTCAACTTTAGGCTGTTCAAACCTACCGATATCCTTTCCACTCTTATTTCACTAAACCTATGGAAATAATTAGGGTAGGGCATAAGAAGAGAAAAAACATACTTCAGAAACCATCCAAAACAGTGTATATTTTCAAATGGCAAAGTGACACTCTGTCTGGGATAAACTGTTGTTGTTGGGTTTTTATTTAGGTCAATAATTTCATGAGCGTTTCACAGTGGGATATGTTTCTTTGTGCTCTCAGCTCCTTTGACTTTTTAGGTAGATTTAGAAACATAATTCTGAAATGAAAACCCCAAATGTTTTTCTTTGATAAAAATTTTTTTAAAAAAGGACATTTTTTTCAAAAGCTCCTTAAATCTTTTCCATAGAATTCCTTAAACTCTGCCCAGAGCAGCTTAACAGCAAGTTGCAAATAGTTAAAGCTGAGAGTTTTTTTTAATGAAAACTCCATCTAAAATATTTTGCCTTTTATAGTTAAGACTTTCCTTTTCTCATCTGCCTCTTCCACACTTCTCTGTTGAACTTTTCCTACGTGTTGTATCTCAGCAGTTACGTCCACGCTGGCCGCTGCATTTCCCCAGGCTATACCGCTTCTATACATGAACTAGTTCTTGTATAGAGACACCGGAGCTATCAGCACTGCACTAAAATGCCTCCCCTGGCTGTGCTGTAAATCTGCTCTCTCCTGCCGTTGGTGCGTTTCCACTTTGCCCTGCCCTTCCTCAGTGCGTTTCTACTTGTGATGTCCTTTTTCTTTCCTGCGGGCTGCACCAGTCTACTGTCTGTAATGCTTACCCTGCTGTAAAGCCTGGAAGCTACTACTATTTCCTCATCTATTTTAGGAGTCAGTTCTGTCCCTGCCTGCTTGTCCTCACCTTCATTTGCAGCTTCCCTTTTTTTTGTCCTGGATTTTTTTTAATACGGTTTTCTCTCTCTCTTCTTTTTTTTTTTCCCACAGAGTTGTGTTCTTGATCTTTTTGTCTGCAGGGACCAGGGGATCACCTGTAAAGTTAATGGAAGAGTTAATGAGGGAATGTAGGAATGCAGGAGACTGCTATTTTTAGCATGCTTCATCTTATGTAATAATTTTTTTCCTGTGTGATATCAAAATAGACACCAAAAAGAACTTGGTTTCTGAGAAACCTGTTTTATGTCTCAGTGTTTCACAAAAAGCTCCCTTAGGTACTGATACTGCGGCCACCATGAGAAAAATAAGTCCTCAGGATCTGATCATGTACTCTTTGCTCAGGAAAAACTCTCGTGGAAGGTGACGGGAGTGGTGCTTGAGGCTGCAGGGTCAAGCCATCACTTGTCTTCATATCATGCCTAACGTCTGTGCCTCTGTGCCACTTCATACAGTGAAGGGTAGTTTTCACGTACATCGTTAAAAGCAGTATGGCAAATACGTGGTTGAGCCCACACTACTTCAGCCATGGTATTGATAGAGAAGCCACCACTTTATTGATCAGGGGCATATAACGTCGCATGAACTCGGTGTAATGCTCCTCCTTGCACGCTGCTGGCCTGTGAACGGAGGGCAGTAACACAACCTAGCCGGCGGCGCGGGCAAGCCCAAGCGGGCAGCACTGACAGCCCTGCAGCTGACAGGCAGCGCAAGCCTTCCTGCGAAGGACTGGTTCGTGAAAGGCACAGTCCAGCCCTTAGTACCCTAAGCTGCTTACAGACAGAGCTAAAACTGTTGTTTGTGCAGCAGATTTCAGTACTGTACATTTAAGTTTCATTACTGCCTTTACGTTGTTTTCCTTGCTTCTTCCTGAGCCTTTAAGAAGTTAAAACGGAGGATAGTAAGCATCATGCTGGGTCTGTATCACACATTCACTAAGATCAGGGTATCTCCTGGTCCCTGTATCTTGTTCCACACCACAGTTAAAATACATGATGTCTTTAAACAGTTTGCTTTACTTTGTAAATGCCTTAAACATATACAGCAGTATTTCATAGCCCTTTTCAGGTCCTGTAAGGAGATAATGCAGCCTTCTCAATGTTTCTAAGGGACTATAAAGGAGACAAGCTTAAGTAAATTTTAGGTGCTATAGACACGTGCTCCAGATCAAGTTAATTAAAACCTTGGACCCTCACTGGAAGAATGCTTCATAATTTCTCTTTATTTCTAATATTAGGAGATAATTGCATTTCAAATTCATTCTCAAACACAGTTCAAGCCTTCAATGAGGACTTCTGGATGGGCCCATCCACGTTTGGTCTGGTATTCCACAGCAGGCAGGCGTTTCTTCCTCAATACATGAGCTGTAAGTAATTTTCTGCAACATCTACAGGCTGAATCCAAGGTCAAGCTCAGTGAGTCTCCACACCCTATTCCTTGGCAATAGGATGTAGTGGATGGTAAAAGTTCCTATGTTTCCATGGGGGAGCCTTCTCTCATGGAAGAGATATCTAATGAGGGTTATGAGCACATTCAGGAGTGACAACTATGTCAGGGAGTCCTTGAGCCAAAACGGGCTGTAGGCTGGGAGAGTATCAGGGAGACATCTGATACAAGCCAGGCCTGTGCTTAAGCTCTTCTTTGAGCATCCATCTCCTGGCCACTGCCAGGAGGGAGGGTACTGCAGGAGACGGGCTTCTGTCTGACCCGGCGCAGATGTTCTGTGCAGCAGTTCCCTCCCCACAGTGCTGTGCCGCCTGTGGTAAACACCCCTCCACAGCTGAGCAAGGATAAAATACTTGCCCTCCAGAGGCTTTGTGGAGATTACCTCCGCGTCTGTACAATGCTACGCGAACACCAAGCATTATGGAAAGCATTATGGTTAGAAGAATCCTCACAGATTATGAACTCGTGTACGTAACATTTGGTAGACACTTTGAATCCAATTCTCAGACCCCTGCTATAATTTATCCCCTCTTCCTGCTGCTTCCAGAGGAATAGACAGGGAGCCTCAGCACATGCCAGAAACAGGCCCAGCGGGTATGTAAGTTCAGAGGCCGTTCAGACAGTTGGTGGGTCTTCCAGTACCTGGCTTCTTGGTGAACTGGTTGGGCAGAGCTTTCTGCCACTGGGTAGCATGGCTGATGAATCAAACTCAAATGGATCTAGATTCTAGTCAGCAGTGCCAACACAACCCTAATGGCATGTGAACACCACCCATTGCACTTCATGGGCAAGTGTGCGGTTCAGGCCCCATCTTTGCAGGACCTCGCTGAAATACAGGTCTTTGAGGAAAAAATGAACGAAGATGGAAGCTCAGTGTCAACCTTCCTTTCTCTCCATTTCCGAACCACAACGGCTTGCTCAGCTCATAAATCAATGGTGTGTGAGTCCCAGGGCCAGAGAAGCCGTCTCCTCACGCGGGCGGGATGGCACAAGGCGCAATTAGATGGTGCTTCGATTCCCCATCTCCTCGGGGAATGCCATCCCGCATCCCCTCCGGGAGCTCATTAGGAAGCCGGGCCGCAAGCTATGCCGGTTATGAGTGCGGAGGTAATGCCCGGCAGCTCTCCGCAGGGATGTCCCGTCCAGCCGTCTTCAGCGGCCAGGCCCCTGGAGAAGTGTCTGGCGCCCCTTTCT
>NW_008825113.1:5448239-5452026 GCF_000699105.1 Pygoscelis adeliae
TTACGGGCGAAATAAAACTATATGGGAAGTAAAGCTGCATGAAACCAAGTAAGACGTGAGCGCAGTCTTTGGGAACATAACGCTCTTCATGTCCGGTGCGCGGGGGGGTTGAAATGGACACCAGTTTGAAATGCACGGCTGTACGTACATGTCGGTATGTCGGTGGAGAAACGGTTTGTTGATGTTAGCGGATGCATGAAGGGAGTTAGGTGTGTTTGAGGAGCAGTTGCTTACACAGGGCTCGGCTAAGTCCGTAGCTGTCGTAACCACCGGAGTTGCCCACCTCTTTGCAAGCAGAGATGATCCCGCGACTGGGAGCCATTTTCGCCACCCCAGGCTCTCGGGGGAGATCCTCGCCCATAGCAGGTGGTCCCTGAGGGGGGTAGATCCTTGCCCATAGCAGGTGGTCCCTGAGGGGGGGAGATCCTCGCCCATAGCAGGTGGTCCCTGAGGGGGGGAGATCCTCGCCCATAGCAGGTGGTCCCTGGAGGAGGCAGGCGTGTGACTGAGGGCTGGCAGGATTCTGTCACTGTCTGCTGAAAACAGGCATTTCAGTCCGCTGGGTGATTGAGATGGTTTGTCTAATGTCCCAGGAACAAAACTCTCTGGCTTCATACTCACAGATGATTAAGTAGGCAGAGACAAGGACTTTGTCCAAAGGATGTTTCTTTTTGAATTGATCTAAACCAGGGAAGCTCTGACCATCCCCTGAATACTGAAGGTGACCTGCTCATTGAGTCTTAGTTTTTGGATATTCCCTCTGATGTGTGAAGGTGCTCAGTGGTTCCTCTGAACCAAACAGCTTATGAGTGCCAAAGTAAGCCTTGAAAACATTCAGGAAAGAATGTTAACTCACCTTCTCTTAATTTTTAGGGAAGAGGTAGGTTGCCCTACTTTAATTGTTCAGTTCTAAGATGTTTTACATTACTCTCGTTATGTTCAAATTACATGCCTTTACAGTCAACTATTTAAGAAATTGGGAGTAAGTGTTACTGGATACCTTGACCTCTGAGTAAGTTGAGAGCATGATTAAAATCGCTGTCTTGAGAAAATGTGGTAAGCGGAGCTGATTTTTACATCCAGAACTTGGGGCTTGTGCTTGAAGAACCTGAAGACGCTAGCTATATAGTGGTTATGTAGGACTGTTTTTTTAATGTTTTTCATCAGCATTCATGACAAGTGACTGATCTGAGCAGCACTGCTTTTACAACATAAATGGGAAGACCACTAACGATGACAGAGAGGGTGAAAATGGCACAGTGAAAAGGAGGCAATGTGACTTCTTAGGTGCATTGGAGGACAAGTCGGGGGACACAGTGGCATGACCTACAGCTCTTTATTTGAGGGTGTTCAACACTGATGCCTTGAAAAGTAGTGCAGCACATATGCTGTCCAAGAGATACCTTTGGGGACGTGTAGATTATTGGGCAGATGTCACAGCATGGAAAGCCTAGCACATAAGCCAGCTACAGAAGTCTTTGCCAGTACAGTTCTGCATCAAAAATACTAAATTTTCTAATAGACAACTGTGCAGATGTTGGGCCCTACTTATGACATTCTGCAAAAAGCAGATGACAATGAACAGCCTCTGTACTGTTTAAAATTCCGTTTAGCTGAAGAAAATTCATGATTGTTTCACGTTCGGCTTTATATTCCTGTTGATACTGGTGCAAGGTGCCCATGCAGGTAAAAGGAATGGAAAAAGTTCAGATTTTGTGTGCATAATAAAAAAAAAGAGAAAGGCACGTGGCAGGCCATTGTCATGGTCAGGAGGGGAGGGGAAAAAGATTCAGTCCAAAAAATGCCAAGTGGAATTGCACTGAGTGCTATGATGGGCAAAGCATAGTAAGAGGTATGGCTGTAAGCATAAAGCATTGACCTTACAGTGTCAACGGTGCAAGTACTGGAGCAGGGTTTAATATGGTTGTGTAGCTGATAAGATTTCTGTTAGGCATCACTGTCAAACAAGGACAGTGTGCAAGGATTTTGGGTGGAAAGCACTGTGCTTTCCTAACAGACTTCTAGGAAAGAAGTTGTTCTGTTCCAGGTTGCACAGTCTACAGAACTGTCAGTGCAGGAGCAAATAAGGCACAAAATAGTACATTTCAAAATTCGCAGAAATATAACTTGTGCAATTTCACATTTACAGAAGTGTATTCTGATCCAAACGAATAAGAGCTCTTAGACTTTTTGAGTGGTTGTCGTTTGAAATGTCTGCACAAATAGTTTGGCTAGCTCCCTTCCCCCTTCAGCTCTGTCCCAATACAAGCCCTGGAATCAGAGTAACTGGAACCAAATTCTTTGAGTGCATGAGAAACCAAATACAATGGGGACTGAACTTATAAATGTTGTATTAATCTGGTGCGAGAGCTACTCTGTTCTGAAGATACTAATGTGCTGTGTATATACCCTTTGAGGGGAAACTGCTAAAGGAACTGCCCTTTGTGTGCTGCAAGTGCAAGAGCTCTTTTACCTCTTCTGTCAAGGCACTGCCAGAACAAACAAAAAATTGTTTTATTTTTTTTTCCTTTCACATTTCAATGCATTACTGTGCTGGATTCTTGTGTTATTGAAATAATAATTCTTCTAATGCAGAAGGTTTTGAAATGTGTTCGTAAACAAAAGTCTGTGAACTTTGTCCTTTCTCCAACTTTTTCCCTCTAGAACGGCAGCAATTCTGCTTGTACCATGGCCGAGCCAAAGTCAGTGTGTGTTTCAGTGGATGAAGTGGTCTCAAATGGCACAGATAACCAAGACATTCGACTGATGAATGGGCATTTAAAAAAGGTGGACAATGCTCTGACAGAAGCTCATCGTTTCTCCTACCTACCCCGCAGACCAGCTGTGAATATTGAGTTTAAAGAACTGTCATACTCTATCCAAGAAGGGCCATGGTGGAGGAAGAAAGGTGAGAAAAACAATGTTCTCGCTAACATACAAACGTTATTGCCCATGTGGGTGGTCATGATAGGTGCAATGAGTCTGTTGTGGATGGCGAACAAAGTGAGTAAAGAGAGCATGTTTTCCCAGTTGCTTTTTGCTTGGCTTCTTGATATACCCACTGCCCCCCAGCTGGCAACAGGGAACTTTCCCGGAGCCTGATGCAGTGGGGTATACGGCCCCTAGCACTCCAAGAAACTGTAGATGCAGTAGTTCACACAACTGCTTGTTTTTGCCTCCCAATTCTCAAGTATCTGAAGTAAATATAGTATTGCTGTGCTGCCAAATATCTGTCCTGTGATCTTGCATGTCTACAATTTATTGCTGAGGGTGGGTAGAGCATGCAGTAGTTTAAAGATGGGAGTGGGGGGAAAGAGGATGCTTTTTTTACTTTTGCAATTGGCTGTTTTGTGAAATGTTTAATTTTTTCAGTACTCTTTCAGAACAGCAGGCATCTCAGAATTTCAGAAGGCATTTGAATCCAGGATAAAAATTGCTCTCTTAAAATGCTGTGTTTGGAAATAAATGCTGTGAGCTATAGGAATGTCAGCCCATCCATGTCTCTTGGTCTTCTACAATGGGTCTCTCTAACCTTACCATTTCTTTTAACTGATGAAATCATAGAATAGTTTGGGTTGGAAGGGACCTCTAAAGGTCGTCTAGTCCAACCCCCCTGCCGTGGGCAGGGACATCTTCAACTAGATCAGGTTGCTCAGAGCCCCGGCCAACCTGACCTTGAATGTTTCCAAGGATGGGGCATCCACCACCTCTCTGGGCAACCTGTGCCAGTGTTTCACCATCCTCAGCGTAAAAAATGTCTTCCTCATATCTAGTCTAAATCTACCCC
>NW_008825113.1:5452449-5484904 GCF_000699105.1 Pygoscelis adeliae
CCTTGCATTTGGCCTTGTTAAACCTCATGAGGTTCGCATGGGCCCACTTCTCAAGCTTGTCCAGGTCCCTCTGGATGGCATCCCATCCCTCTGGCGTGTTCGACCGCACCACTCAGCTTGGTGTCATCTGCAAACTTGCTGAGGGTGCGCTTGATCCCACTGTCTATGTCATTGATGAAGATATTAAACAGTACCGGTCCCAGTACGGACCCCTGCGGGACGCCACTCATCACCGATCTCCATCTGGACATTGAGCCATTGACCACTACCCTCTGGATGCGACCACCTAACCAATTCCTCACCCAGCAGACAGTCCACCCATCAAATCCATACCTCTCCAGTTTAGAAGAGAAGGATGTTGGGGGGGACCATGTCAAAGGCCTTACAGACGTCCAGATAGACAACATCTGTAGCCCTTCCCGTGTCCACTGACATAGTCACTCCATCACAGAAGGCCACTTGGTCAGTCAGGCAGGACTTGCCCTTGGTGAAGCCAATCACTGGCTATTGCTAGGACTGAATCCTGAGGTTTAGTAAGGACCAGGATGCTCTTGCTAGCTGTTTTATAGAATCACAGAATAGTTTGGGTTGGAAGGGACCTCTAAAGGTCATCTAGTCTAACCCCCCTGCCATGGGGGGTTTATTACTTTGCTAATAATACACAGCAAAGCATTCACAGCCTGCAACGCAGGGCACACCAAAATGATACAGATATCGAATGCATCTCAAGGAAGTGAAGTGTTACCACTTTCCTCTCACAATCCAGTTTCACTTATAGCTGGCTCTGAGACAATTCTTCTGGTGCTGATTTACTGATGGGAGTAAGGAGGGCATATTCAGCTCTTTTCTTCCTATGTTCTTGGTCTATTCCAGTTCTGAAAGGTGGGTGTAAGGTGGCTCTGTCCCTTTTCATCTGTTTTGCATTTCTTCTTTTTATACCTTCATCTGCTTTGTGTAGCCATGTGTTTCCTAGAGAGTTTTTGGGGTTTTTTGTGTGTGTCTGTGTGGCTAGTCATCTCTGAAAGGAAAACTAGGTCGTGCAGTAAATTCCTGCTAGTGAAAAGAAGTAAGCCCAAGAGAAAATACTGAAATCTTAAGGAGAGTTTTGTGTACTAAATGACATAATTGCTCTTCCTCTAGGAATTCTCTCTTAGTAACATAAATTGGTATGGTTGTGTGCTTTAGTTCTTTTTAAGAGATAAGCCCCTGCCAATGCGCCGCTCACCTGAGCCATACTTGATACCTGCACTTGCCCTGAATCTGTAAATCCACTTGAAATTGTTTCACAAAGTACAAAATCCTGCTGTCTGGAAATTGTGCCATTATCACAACACCAAGGCTTTAATAGTCTAAAAACGTGTGGTATGAAAAACACTGGATCTATGGCCATGTAAGTGCTACTGTATGTGGACAGCCTGTGCATACAGTTATTAATTTGCTGAAGGATGTGCAATCTTGAGGCTTTAATGGGTTTTTCAACATCAAAACCGTATGTACACACACCTGCCTTCTTTTAATTCTTCATTAAAATTGCATGTAGCCATACTGTCCATAGGAGGACAACTTGGTTTGGCAGCAACTTTCATACATTCAAAATTATTTTTTATCTTATCAGAACAAACTCAAATGTTGAAGTTTTTTCCCCCCAAGAAATGGAACTATGCCATAGTGTCTCATGTAAGATTTAAAAACTTGAGGGTTTTAACTGGATCTCTTTCTTACTGGCCAAAAGGGATTGAGGGGCTGTAGACCAAAAACGTCTGTCCACATTTGCGGACATGTCTGAGTGACTTGGCTTGAACAAAATGGCACATCCTGACAAAATGTACTGCTGCTGAACAGGACCGGTTGCGGTATTTAGCTCTAGAGCATGGCTGGCTATGACTGTGTCACTACACTTAGATTTGAAAGAGGAGATTACACTTTTCTGGCTATCTGTGAGCAAGAGTTCATATTCTCCCCTCCTCACCTGGTCTTGCACCATATGTCTTTCCTCGGACCACTAAGGACAGCCTCTGAGTTGCTGTGAGGCATGCTGTCTGCCAGCAGGTCTTGGCACTTTTCTGCTAGCCAAGGATCTAAAAAAGACTTGTGGGGGTTTACAGTCGATGTCAAGCTGAATGTGAGCCAAAATGTATTCCCACTGCAAGTAAGGTAAACCACATAATAAGCTGCCTTTGGAGGACCTGGCCAGATGGAGGCAAGTTATTACCTTCTCGACGTTGGTGAGAGTACAACTGGAATACTGTATCCAGTTTTAGTCCCTCCAGATCAACAGAGATATTGGGAAGCTGGAAAGGGTCTGTCAGAGGGGTAAAAAATTGGTCAGGGGACCTACAAAGAGAGGCTGAGGAAACTGGGCGTGTTCGGTCTAGTGAAGGGAAAGCTAGGGGATGATCTCATTCTGGTGTACGGCTACCTAGAGGGCAGCCATAAAGACAGTGGAGCCAAACTCCTGTCAGTAGTGCCAGCTGATGTACAAGAGCCAATGGTCACATACTGCAGTTTGGGTGGCTTATGGTGGACGTTAGGAAATATCTGTTCACCAGGAGGTTGGTGCAGCACTGGAACAGGTCATCCAGAGATGGTATGCTTTCTCCATACCAGGGGGTGTAAGAAATTTGGCTGGGCAGAGCCACAGCTGACCTGATCTTGCATTGGTGACCGTCTTGCTTTGAGCAGAAGGCTGGACTAGGTGACCTCCAGAGGTCCCTTCCAAGCAGCACTTCTATGATTCAGTGAATTGCTAGCCAGATTATAGAAACCTTCTATAAACAAACTTTCCTCCCAGCCATGTTCTTTACTCCAGGGACTGACCCAATGTGTTGCTTTTAATAGAAAAGGTTTTCCATTAGAGAAACAGAAAACTGAGTTGTCTAAATTGTCTCAAATGAAGGTAAGGACCGAACTGTCAGATTCCTTGAATTGTTTTTAGTGGTTCTGCAATAGAATTGTTTGTGTGCAGTTTGGGCTATCTCTGTTTAAAACCGGTGGGCTTGTAGATGAATACATTACATGTAAAACTATTCTGAATACCTCTTACTGGTTTCTCCTCCAGTGGGAAACTGGGACTTTGCAATGGTTTTTAATCTGTCTCTGCTCAACAAAAGGGCAATATTGTGCCTTGAAACACTGGTGGATGTTCTAGCTCTACGCTCCCTGTGGGTTCCCTGTGGTAAAAGGATCTGTCATTGCCGTGATGTGAAATTTTTAAAGTCACTTTTTAATGAGAAGAGTAGCAGAAAACACATTCCTGCAGGTACAAAGCCCAGTGTAGGAAATGCAACACATTTTTAAAAAAGAGTAAACGTGTACGTACAAGCTGAAAAAAAAAAGAAAATGGGAGATCTCTCTCAGTTCACATTGTCCTTGGGTGCTGGTTGTGGCAGTAAGCGATAAGGGATGCCGTTATGAAAACGTGCCTTTTAAATTAATGGTGTTTCTATTCTGAAATGGAGCTTGGAAAGAAATTCTGCTCTTTCTACATCTTTCTCCATGACTGTAATGAATTAGTTAAAACCTTTCATGAGTGTTGGATCACAAAGGGAGAAATATAGTTTCCTTGCAAAGACAATTTGTGCCAGCACGTTGGAGAGGAATTCAGCTAAAGACCAACATTGAACAAAAAAATGTACTCCCTTCAGTAAAAATGGTATTGCAAAGTAATGTTAAGGTTAGGCTCTAAATTAACAAAAGGAGGAATAATTAGTAATGCTGCCATTGTGTTCTGTACTTAGCTGTATTGTTCAGACAATGAAACTCATGGTATGTAACATCATTTACTTTTTTATTAAAAGCACAAAGAAACGCGAATTTGCATTGCTTGTCAACAACAAAGAAGCTAAATAAGCCATCGTAGACTTCAAATTAGAATTTTTCATTGATTTGTGTCTCAGCCTTAAAATGCCTAATTTATCTATTAAATCTCATTTTCTCTTTAAAAATAAGGAAGGGCATTTTCATTCTCAGATTTACATGATAAATGCTGTTCTAGTCATTTTAATGAGGTTTTGTCAAATTCATAGCAAAGATTAGTATGACTCTGGACCTGATTTATTCATGTTGTAATTCCTCCTGAAGTCAGTGGTATTGACAGGGAAGGAATCTGGTAGGTGAGTCCTTGATCAAAGAAGCTGTATCTGACCCATTCTGTTCAGTAGGAGTTCTTACAATATGGGAATTTGGAAAAGGTTACAGAGCTAAAAGTTTCAGAAGGTCTCAGATGACTTTGGCTTTTTCCCCATAAAGCTTTTAGGGAATTAGTCAACTGGTAGAATCATCTATTTCTTCAGTTTTGAAGGAAAGAGATTGATAAGTGACTTAATCCAGATCTTGTGAGGGTAAGGATCTTCCAGAACCAAAAATGTGTCTCGATCTTTGAATCCTGCCTTTGTTCAAGCATGTGCCAGGGGTCTCCTGCGGTCAGCAAGGTTCCAGATTTGTGTAAGAGAGCTGCAGGACTGCTGGAGCGGAGACAGTGTGTTGTAAGATTAAGATGAACTGGCAAAGCCAGAAAAAGGGAACTGCGGCACAAAAAGAAGCAGTAGGGCTGTTTAGTCCGAGAATGCCGCCTTCTTTCTTTTAGAAAGAGGGAGCCGGCTGGCTTGGAGGGGAAGAAAAAGGTGAGAGTCCTCCGTTAGATCCAGTATGGGCTTCTTAAATGAGGAAAAGCAAGACCCACAGAGCTTCAGAACAAACTGTGTCCAAAATTTCAGTGTCTTGTCACAAAGCCATTTATCGAAGGGTTGAGAAAGAGATCTGAAAGTGGGTCTTATCTTGGCTTCTGAACTGTCTGTTTAAACAGCAGTTTGAAATGCAAACCACAGAAACATATACTGGTTTTACCAGTTTATAGAAAAATTATAGATGCGTAGGTTTTAATTCTAGGATTGCCTGAAAACTGAGAGGATTTTGGAGAAAAGTCAGCGCCTTAGGTTTCTGCCAGTTTTCTTAAAAGTGCCATAAAGTAATCTGAATAGAATGAGTGGTTTGGGGATAAAATTGTGGATAGTCCCAAATATGAAGAGGGCATGAAAAGTACTTTGGAGCCTTCTGTCTTGGTCAAATTCATTCAGCTTTACTTTGAAAAGATAAATACATTCTATACACCCACCAGAGGACATTTGTCCTGTTGTTTCTAGGTGTTTTTGTTATAATGTAGGATGAAAATGGAAATATTGTTCCTACATAACTTGAGCGCCTCCAGGAAGAAAGGAGTAATAAATTGGCTTTCAAAACTCCACAACAACTCAGGGATTACTTTTTTCCCCTCATACTTGTCAGTATTCATGGTTAATTAGGCAGCATTTTAGTTGGAAATTTCTCCGTTGTTATTTTTAGGACCGTAATGACTCATTTGTGCTGCGTTCGAGTGCAAGTTCTGGTAGAATTTGGTCTCCAGTAACCTCTGAGGGAACGGGCTCCAGCCGGTCAAAATGTGGCTGGGTATTTTTATGGAGCGGTTTAGTAGCAATACAGAAATTCATGCTCAGCAGAAAATGAGATATTTCTGTTATTTTGGGTTTGTTCTAATGGCTCAGACTCTGTGGAAACCATCAGCCAGAGAGGTGCTATGTCTCAAAGCTTCATAGCTTTGAGATTCGGCACATTAAACGGCAGGAGTGGAAGGAGGGGAATGAAGGACTGTGCTTATTCTGGATGGCTCTGTCGTGTCCGATGGGGAAACACGGAGTCTTTGGCAGGTTGCTTGATATTCATGAAACACGAAAAGTGGCCATCACAGTCCAAGATAGCGTCATCAGAACAGCTAGATACCTACATTTCAGCGAAGAGGTCTGTGTATTAGGTTAATACTGATCTCTGTGTAAGATGGAAACTTAACCCTCTGTCAAATCATCAGCAGAGATTTAAACAGGCTGGGTTTCACTGGTTTGCTTTGGTGCTCTGTTGCGAATTAGTTCTGGTACGTGCGCGTGGACAGACCTGTTTCTTTTTATTTAGTTAGGCTTTTTTTTGCTGCATCCTTTCTGTGACTTCATTTACAAGATTTTACCCGCTCCCCCCCCCCCCCCGGGGAGGGGGGGCGAGGAGGGGAGGAATGGCCCTAAATTATTTGCTAATCCTTGCTGGAGGAGTCAGAAAAAGCCTGTCCTCATCCCCAGCAGGTGCACTGCGGTAGAGGTGCCGCATGCACGGTCTGGGTCTCGCCCGGCGCGGTTACTGGCGGGCAATGCACTGCAGTAACCCGGCGGTGATGCTCTCGCCCCTCCGCCCGGGCCCTGGTTGGCTGCTCCAGGAATGGCCCTAAATTATTTGCTAATCCTTGCTGGAGGAGTCAGAAAAAGCCTGTCCTCATCCCCAGCAGGTGCACTGCGGTAGAGGTGCCGCATGCACGGTCTGGGTCTCGCCCGGCGCGGTTACTGGCGGGCAATGCACTGCAGTAACCCGGCGGTGATGCTCTCGCCCCTCCGCCCGGGCCCTGGTTGGCTGCTCCAGGCGCTGTTGCTAAGATGGGAGGAAAAGATGCAGAACAGTTAAGAGCAAAACCCACTTTCCGAGAGAGGGTTTGTTGGGGTTTTTTTTTCCGCCTTTCTCTGACAGATGGGTTGTATTGTTTTCGTCCATTTTTGCCTGCTTTGTCTGAGAGCGTGTTTTTATCTCAGAGAGCAGGATGTATGCAAATTAAGATCCGTATGTTAGAAAGAATAACCAAGTTAAGCTGGCTGAAATGAACTGTGATACTAGTAAAAAGCTCTTTAAGCAAATATTTCGTGGATTCTTTTTCAGTGACTTAAAATGTTAGTGAAATTAATGAAAATGAAACATGATTTTTAGCAGAGGATTTCTAAATGCGTTTCAACCTTGATAAAATCCATGCAGTTTTTCTTTTAACACTTAAGCTGTCTCAAGGTGGTAAAAAATATACTGAGTAGTCATTGTTACCGGCATAGTTCGCAGTGTTTTATTAAGTGATACAAAACTCTTCCTAGCATCCTCTTGCATGGGTTGTATAAAATAGAGGTTACTGGGGACAAGTCTTGGTCAGCCCCTTTGTCTGATCCTTCTACTGTTTCCCAGCTGAGTATGACCTTAGTTCAGCATTACTTGTTTTCCTCCATGCGGAACCCATTGTTATTGTTGTGGGTTTGGTTTGGGGTTTTTTTTGTACCTGGAGCTTTTTTTGGAAATGTGTCTGAGTTTGACTCAGTGAGTTTTGGTCACTGAGTCTTTGTGTGAGTAGAACGTATTTTTCTTCTTTCTCTTTGCTGTACTGTTTATTAAAACTAAACATTACAATGACCTGACTGTTTTTCATTCTAGCTCATGTTTTAATGCAACAGATTTTATTAGTTGCTGTTGTGAGAATTTGTGGCCGAGAAAGGAAGTTTTAGAGAGATACCAATTAAATCATTTCAGATTTTATATGCCAGGGAAGTGGTGATGGCAGTGGTGATGATGAGTTGTTGGAATTTTGAGCTGTGGTCTCTGCTGTTTCCATCTCACAGTAAGCATGTGTTGGGGGCTGGCTGTAACTCACCCTGACAGCCCTCTACTACAACTTTCTGTACACTGAGTGGGATCTGATGGTATGCTTTGCTGTCCTCTGCCCATACACAGTCATGTCTTGCTCGAGGTGTTAAGGAGGTAAAGACCGCATGCACCATCAGATGGGTGTACTTTTTTCACATTAAGTAGAATTTGGTCCATAGTCTGAAGATAATGTCTGAAGTCTGAAGGAAGATGAAGCAAGAGTCATTTTGCAATTGAAGGCTTCAGCCATCAGATGGTTCATCAGGGTTCTCCATAACCTCAGTAAAAGGAAAGAGAAATCACAAAAGCAACCAAGAATAGAAGCTAGCTCAAAAGTAAAAATGCTGTTAAGAGTCCATTTTTACTTGTGTATTTACATGCCATTTTGGAAAGTGCCTTCTGGAAGCCCGTGGAGTCTAAACTTACCTGCTTGCTAAGGCCAGTCTTTTGTTCTCAGGGGATTTAATATCTCAGAGTTCAGCTCTGTATTCTCTAAGAAATTAATTGCTTCACACTTCCCTGTAGCATTGTTCTTGTAGGTAAACTGGCTGGCTTTGGGAAGACAAAGTTCAGGGAACATGATACTACTCGAAATGTGGCAGACGCTCACAAGGAATACTCAACTGCATTATAATTCACAACTGTACCCGTTAAACTGATAGCTACCTTTGTCCTCTATTAGAAAACAGTGTTTGGTCTTACTATTAAAATTAACATCTCAAGACTTACTCGAAACAACATGCAAGGACAATCCCAGCAAAATTTACATGATAGTTTAGCATACAGGAATGAACTGATTGGGATTTAAAATTAAAGCATTGCAAACTGAAGGGTGGGTGTTCAGTCTCAAGATGAATGTCCTTGAGGCAAAACCTAAATGCATTAGCCAAAAAGGCCATGCCTTATCCCCAGAACCTCTGTGACTTGCACTCTTGAGGTGCGTAAGGATATATCTCTAACATGAGACTGAGTTTTTGACAAAAATAAGCTGGGAGTTTAGGTCAGCTTGCCATTATACGAAGTCAGAGAAGGTCCACCTGGTCTGGTGTCCCTTCTCAGCAGGTAGAGCTGAATGCTTGGGGAAGAGTTCAAGTGCAGGCAAGTGTGTAGTAGTGTTCCCCTGGGTTCTCGCAGCTTGCAGCTTAGAGGTTTCCTGAGCTAGTTGTAGTATCTTTGTATTTACTAGCTCTCGATGGATTTTTCTTTTGTAAAATCATTCACTTGCTCCCTGAACCTAAGTGGGCTTTTGGTGTTCACGCTGTCACCTCGCTATTTGCCTCCTTTTTCAAACCATTCAGGAGTAAGGTGAACAGCACATAGCCTGATAAAGATTCCCTAAGACTTAGGTAAGCTTTCTTCATTGATTGACCGCTGACTCCTACTCTTTTGTTTCCTGTTGCTTTATCTGCTTTCTCATTTATTTGAGAACCGGCCATCTACCTTCTTGTGAGATTCATTTATTTAAGAATTTTAATAAAAGACTATGTTGAAACATGACGTCCATGTAAGATGACAAAGAGGCCCTCTTTTTTTAGGTATTACTTCCAAAAGACATCACATGCAATTTATATTACCAAATTTTGTATCAGAGACTTCTGCAAAAGATCTGTCTTTTTTCTCTATCAAAAGCATGGGGACAGTAACAAGCTGAGATGTTAGTGGTTCAGATTGCCTGCCCACTGTGCCTGCTTTCAACCTAGAAGCTAGCAATTTTTGTTTAACACCATTGGTACAGAGGACAGCAAAACCACCAGCCCCCACTTAGACTGTACCATGTGAAAATTTAGTTCTCTAGTATGAAGGTAATTCACAAGCACAGCTTTAGTGCTTAGGACTGGCAAAGTCCTCCTCATCAAGCCCAGGACCAAGCTGTAGCAGGCATCTTCTTCTTGTTAATTAGGAAGTGGAAGGACTGAGGGTCCCCAAATCCATTCAGATGTAGTCGCTTTTTCACCAACTTTCAAATACATGAAAAGGATTTACGGTATAATAAAATATGTATGGGAGAACTACTGCCCTTTTCAACCAATTCTTTAACTTGTTCATCCCCAAAACAACATGTGAAGTGTGATGGAAAAGAGTCACAGCACATACATAGAAGGCCAAGCAATTTTGGTTGTTTTCAGTAACTATTTGAATCTCAATAGATTCCTACAAGTAGATGTTCTTATATATTTCATTTGTTCCTGAAATAATTATCAGGAGGCCTGTTGAAATATCCCATTGGTGATGATTCAGATATTTGAAAATGGCTCCCTTGTGAATTACATGCTTTAGTGCAGATGTTTGTGTTTAATTTGGCCTCTGGATACTTCGTCTCTTAGAAAAGAAGATTTTAGAATGAATATTTGATACAGAATGTAAGCGGTAGTATAAAATACAGAAGGACTAGTGCTGTGTAAGTGTCTCTGGAATGAGGACAAAATAATTCTGTCTAGGAAATGGTGTGGCTGGAGACGCATGCTGCAGTATGTCTTGAGTCACTCTTCGGGAACCTTTGTAACTGCGTTTCCCAATTGCACTTTCTTGTTGCTGTTAGACTTGTATTCTCATTTACAGTTCATTTAGACTTCGCTGATTTCAGGGGGAGAAACAGATGCATTCTGAAGACTTAATTCTCTTCAGAGAGGATAGAGATGAAGCTGTCCAAATTCTTATCAGAAAGAAGTACGTGGAATTACATAATAGTCGACGGAGTTAACCTCTTTTTTGTTTGTTCGTTTTTTGTTACGTATCTGTTCCAAAGAAAAATAAATGGCAGGGACCTTGGCTTTACAAGATAATTTACCATCTGCCTCTCATTTAGTATCTACAGCCTACATCTTTTGTGTAAGAATCATATTTCTTCCTGCTTTTCATGTTTAGAATAATAACAAATTTTGTTTATAATTGCAGTACATCTGCTACAGGAGAGAGGAGAAGATGGAACATGCAGTGGTTAGGTTCCTGGGTAAATGAGAATGAGACCTCTGCTCTGTTTCTTGCTGATCTTCAGAGTGTAGGCTTTTATGGCAGACGAGAAGAAAGGAATTTGAAGTGAAGTGATGCACCCAGATAATAGGAAATTTGAAGAAAAAAAAAATCTGAAGGTTTTAATACTCTTGTTAAGCAATGGAGTTAAATTCTGCCCTGTTGCATCTGTTTTGTGCTTGTGGAAGCAGCCAAGTGGATGAGGCTGCACTGGCAGAGCATGGCTAGTATAATTTTTTTAGTCATGGTCCAGTTACTACCTCAAGTGCTTCGGAAATTAAACACTCTAATAGCACCAGCATGACAGGGCTAGAATTGGTAAATGACTACACAATTAAAAGGAAGGGGGTTGAAGGTAAATATTTGCTGTTAAAGGAAGGGCTGCTATTTTTTCTGGGTCAAAAAGCCACGAACTTCAGCCAGCTTGTTGTGTATGAATATTGAGGCCCGACTGTCTAAAATAACTATTTGAGGCTCATAAAGCTGAAGCCTGTGGGTGACTGTCTGGGACTGAGTTCCTCTTCCTTCCCCACTCGGAGAGGTGAAGGTCATATGCTGCCACCAGGGAAGTGTGAGAGTCAGAAAGACAAGGAAAAATGCGGAGGGGTGCATCTGTGCACAGCTGGCCATGAAAAGTTACTCTCTTGGATTTTGGTTTTGACCCTGAGTCTTGGAGAATTACTTCAAGGAGAATTTGCTCCAGAGGAGCAAATTGACAGTAAATAAATACTAAGTGTGCGATGCTGGATCAGAGACCTTTCTGAAAACCAGTTGGGTCAGATCTGTTTTGTAATCAGAACTGCGAGTTCTTCACAAGAAGTTTGCAAGAGTTTCTAATGGTGATGATTGTAAAACAAGACCATTGGCAGTAGCTGAATCTGGAGGGGCTTCGGGACCCAAGGCGATTCCTCCTGCCCCAGCCCAATTGGTACATGGCAGCCTCAGTTCTGTATTTACAGGTCCAGTTAGTGACGAGGCAGGGCACATATTCCCAATAGGCGCACACACACATCCATACATGCAATACACTCAGCCAGCCACATGGACCAGCACAAGGACAGAAGTGCCTTTACGGCACCCACCTAAACACAGGTTTGCACTTGTGCAAACCTGACCACCACTGGTGGCTCACTGCCGTTCCTCCCTGCTGGCTGCTTGTGGGTTGCACATGCACACAAGACAGGTCTCTCCACCAATGGGTTTTGGACACTCTGTCAGTCCAATCACTGGCCCAGATTCCAGTCTCCTCCAGTTGTTGGTACCTGGACCTACAAGCCCTCAGATTTGCAATCTCTCACTCCAGCAGCTGATGTGCAAACTTCTGCTACTCACCGGGGAGTCCATCGTGGTATTTGCTAGCGTTCGTGCACACAGGCTCACAGTAGAGAGTGCATTCACATGGTAGATAGTTGGGAATAGTGTTTAGCAGGAGTGCAGGTTGGACTGCGGTGATCAGGGGCAGGGCTCAGTCAGACAGGTGTACTGACCAGTTGCCTGTTCACATGTGTCTGGCCCCTTCCCCTTTTCCATTTTCTCAGGCTTCTTCCTCCTCAGTCCTTGATCGATCCCTTTCCCTGCCTTTGGCAATTCCCCTAAACGTCCTGTAATAAGTATTTCTCACTCTCCGTAATTCCCATAGGCACCCCACGTCTGGTTTTACACCATCCCAAACTTCTGTTCCCCCTGCATGACACGGTAAGTCCTATTCTCTAGGAGGCCATCGCCCCCTCTCGCTTGCACGGCGTTCCAAGGAGAGAGTTTCCCTGTTGACGCATCTTGGTGGACTTTCCTCCAGGAGCAGTTCTCCTGTCCTTTTCCTTTGAGCGTCTTCAGAGTGGCCGATTCATGGGGGCTGCGTTTGCACTGGGTAGGTTAGTAGGGTTGGTCCTCTGAGCCTCGACTCGGTCTATGTGCTCAGTGTGACTGGCCTTTTACCACGTAACTGAGCAAAGACCATTTTTAGACCTTCTTGGCTGATTTGATTTTTCTAAGTTTTCTATTTAAAAATAAATGAAATAATGTGGCTGGCCAGTTGCTTGTTTAAGCCCATGGAAAGTTTCCCCGTGATGCAAATCGTCATTGAAGTGGAACTCACACTGGCACGTTTTTACTCTCATATGTGAAAGTTTCAGGAAAGTTGTGAGTAACTGCAGACAGGGAATCGAGTTGCTGCCACTTGTGATTATAATAAATCAGGTTCTGCTGTCTTAAAGACTGAGTTATGACTATGTATGTGTGCGAGCTGCTATATCAAAAACAGTCAGAGGAGCTTGACAGATATTCCTGAAGAAGGTTGACTATTTATTTCTTGTCCGGGAGAAAGATGATGTAAACCTCAAGGAGAAATACATTACCTGAAGTAGTCACAAGTCCATGAACCCTGGGACACCTAAAACTAGGTGTTCATAGAGAACGATTGTGTCTTGTCCGGTAATAGTATGACACCTGGGGACACCAAAAGAAAGATGAAACTTCAGAAGATGCATAATAACACTTGACATATTTTCTCTTTAGCCTCCAAACAGAAGTATTAGCATCAGTCTCCTGAATCCCATATGCTTTAAATATGCTATGTACACGTTATAAAACCAACTGAATAAATAAAAATAAAGCAGGCCTTCCCGTACAGGGCATGGCTGCGGCATTTTAACACTCAGCATTTGATTCTTATTGACAGGTAGTAAAAATAAACTCCCCAAACAAAGTGAGTTGGGGCAAAAAGTGACACACATTCTGCAATAAATAAAACTAACTTAGAAGCCAACCTACAACTCATCTCAGACGTTCATACAATACCAGTTTTAACAAAGTACAGGGCCAAATGAACCTTGAAATCATCGCAATGGCATAATGAATAGAGTTTACCCAAGGAACAGGTATCAACAGTCTGCCAGGAGTGTTGTCCTATGATAGAACATTTTGGACCAGTTCATCCCTAATATAAACTAACTGAAATGAATAAAGCTTGCTGAAGGAAGAGTATGGCCCAATACCCAAAAGACACTTTTTCACTCATTAATATGGTTTACTGCTAAAACTGCGTTCTAAAAACTACAGAAGCTAATGTAGTTCATGTGAAATGTCAGTGTTGAATGTCAACCAATATGCTGTTCGGGCCAAACTAGACTTTCGACTACCAGGGTAATAAAGCAAAGGACATCTTTTTCCCACTCCCTCCCATCACCCACAGTTTTAACCTAAGAAAACTTGTCCTGATTTGGATTCCAGCTCCTGTCCAGATAGCCAGCATTACAAACGAGAGAGTGCAAGGCACGTTCATATGGTGATGGAAATGTGTCAGCAGCCATCATCCAATATAGGCGTGTCTCAAAGCATCAGAGGCCCCCCTTTCAGAATGCGAAGAGTAATGTATTGCTTCTTACCAAGATTTCTAAATTTTCTTTTTAGTAATCTGTGAGTATATTGTATGCGCATTGTCTTCATATATATCGCTAAATACATTCAATATAATGTATATATAGATACATCTAATATATTTATATGGATATGTATAAATATAGGTGTGTGAATATATATATACACGTACATATTATCTCTGTTTTCATATGTATATGTGTATATATGCACATAAGCCCATACACTCTGGTATATTTATTTATGTACAAAAACTGGCTGTGTATCACTATAACAAATATTTTGAAGATAATATATTTATAGAGGTGTATATTCCTCCTCCTTTGTAGTGACAAGATGATATAATTATAGAAAAGCAGTAACAACCTGATTTTTTTTTAAATGAAAAGCAAAAGAATATCGGTTGCTTAGAAGTGGTTCAAGTCTGTTGCTGCTGGGTTAATGGCATAACAAGCTAAAGTAGCAGGAAAAATGACTGTAAAATGGAAGCTGTTTTATCCACCTGAATGCCAGTGGTGTAAAGAATGGTATAAAGAAAAGACAGCATTTTGCTGATGCTTTTCAATAGGGACTTACTGCATTACATAAGTTGAGTAATTTCCTGCTCTCAGTCATTTCTCTCGTAATCAGATTGCTTGTGCTTTGTTCTTGTTTTCTTTAGAAGTTGTAAGAAAGAATGGGTTGGAGCTCTCGTGTGTATCAATGGTGGGTCCAATTCATACATGTTTGGGCAATTTTGCCTGTTTATAACTGACATCATTGAATTTCCTTCTTTAGCTGAGCATTATTGCAACTTACTTTCCTGCAGTTTGCTGGGGACAGAAAACTGGAAGGAGTGCGTATCTTGGGGTGCAGAAGGAAAATACCAAGGTTTTATGTAAATTAATGGGAACATGTGCTTCGATTTGCAAGAGCCACTGAGAGAGTGGTGCAAAGAACAGGAATATGGTAGAGATGTTCTTCTGGCTGATTTTCTTGGGGGCTAGAAATGTCCCTTGACTGCACTGGGGGAGGCAAATAACAGCACCCAAGGTCTGCAAATGGAGGGCACTTCTCAGAAACAGCTCTCTCCACATGGTGGGTGTCCCCATTCCGTTGTGGCTGCATTTGCCTTCCCTGAGCACCTCTGATGTGGGGGAAAAGAAAGGGCTGGTGAGGATGTTTTCTGGTTGTGGTCAGCCTTGAGAGGACTCACACTGTGTACTCCTTACACCTGACATATCTCAGAGGTGTGAGCAGGAGTGCACCGTGGTCTTTCTTCACAAGGATGAGGGGAGTGGGATAGGGGTGGCAAGAGCTGTGGTGTTGTCATCATCTTTTTTGCTAGCCACACTGGCTAGCAAAATAATACACCTCAGGATTTGTGAGGACTTGCCCAGTGCATTTTAAAAGATCATCTCTCCTGTCTCCTCTTCTCCAGCTCCCCTAATTATCCACACTTGTAGCCATTCTGTGTAAGTGCTGACACTAAAACACATAGGAAAAAGTGGCTCCAAATGCTTCCAGGGTGTTTACAACTGTACACAAGAAAAGGAGATTGAAGATATAGTCAAGATTAACCTCTCCTTTTGTATTGCAGTATCATTATCTAATTAGATAAGAAGCAAAGCCCTGTGGCTTAGTCAGTATTAGAGCGTAGGCACCCATTTCAGGAGGAAGCCTTTGAGAAGAGCAGTCTTCAGCCGTCCACCTACACCATTTTCTTTGTGGCTTTGCAAGATGGAAAAAGTAACAGATGTAAACCTCCCCAAAGGCAGTTGCATGTTCTCCTTACACGCATTGCCTTTAAATAGACTTCTGCCCCCCGAACCACTGACTCTTGGACGATCCCCGTGGGTGACCCTTATCTTTGCTGTCCCTGGGCTGCCGGGGCAGAGATAGAACAGCTCCCCTGGAATTCAGTGGGTCAGACCCTGAGGAGAGGGTCTGCTAGTTTCAAATCACCCATGTTATTTTATTACAGGCACAGGTAGCCTTTATCAGGGAATTGGAGCTGTGATTCAGATAAGCTGGATGGAGAGGGAGTGGGAGGGAGCGGGGAATTCTTCCCAGTTGCCAGAAAAGGTCCTTTACCTGAACAAGGACTCTTGTCACCCAGTAGTTGCTCTGCCTTACTGCAGAAAATGGCCAAGATAGTTTAAATATATGAAGATACTGCAGCTGGGGCTGTTGCTACACAATTCATAGGCCCCATTCTTGGGGTTTATATACGTTGAGACTCATGCCTGATTCTCTGATTTTGGTACTGCGTCAGTTCCAAAATGACTTTCTGCTTTAGGTTCAGCAACCATAGAATCATAGAATCATAGAATAGTTTGGGTTGGAAGGGACTTCTAAAGGAAACATCCCTCTAGAAGAGCATGTCTTGTGCAGTTTCCCCAAGCATTCTTCTAACATAACAGATGGTGGGATTTTTGTGGGCAAAGCCAAACTGCGGGTTTGATTAAGTTTTGAATTCACCACTTTATGTGAAACTAATCCTGGTGTGACCTTTGCTTTACTGACATATAAGGGTCTTAGAGCAGTGCTTTGAGTTCCTGTAGGAAAATATACTGAGCAAACCCTTTCATTGTATTCAGACAATTTATCATCAGCAAATAAATGGAGAGTGTGAGAGAGAAGAATAGAGTAGATCAGATTCTGTCCCTGCTCCAAGATCTTCATCTTAATACTTGATGTCAGCTGACTAAGAACATGGGACCGTGAGTCTGACCAGGGCGTGTGGAGGCTACTGTGCTAACAGTAATATCAACTATAAAATACACAAGAACTCTTAAAAATGCAGAAGTGGAAACTCATCTGTTGGGGGCAGATAGGAGAGCTTAAAAGCAGTTTGTTGGGTTTCACTCAGGTCTTCATTGGAAGTGGCGTGGTCACTCAGTTTTAACACGTACATACAGAAATTTTAAAAAATAGTAATATTTTGAAAATGTTGTGATCTGATGACAGAGCAACATTCTGCACTTGTGCCATTACCCAGATTGCTGCAGCCCCTGTCAGCATAAGGTATTCTCACCTGTTGGCACAAAGACAAAAAAGACACAGGTGGTGCATTCACCACTTGCACATAATGATCAAAAGCATTTAGCTAGCACTGAAATGAAAACTAACAATATTAGAGATGTGCTTATTTTTCCAATTGCACACAGGCTGCAGCTGTCATTACTTTCCCTTGTTCTGTCACACACATTTAGAAAAAATTGCATGAAAACTTCGAACTTGTGCATCTTCCATATGGCACTGAATGCACTGCCCGTAGAAGGACTGTCTGTAGCCTGGCAGACTGCAATTGCTTTATCGCTGTGTGTAATGAAGCTGTTCATCTCACAATGAGATTTTAAATTATACTTAGGTATATCAGATATTTTTAAAAACATGGATTGCATGAGTGGTTATACCTCATAGGTAGTAGGCCACATTTTTCCTTGGGCATCTCATAGCAGTGAGAGACAGGCTTGACAGTCAGATTCATCTGAGTCCATGTAGGTTTCTACTGTGTAAGAGGCTGTGTGCAAGTTAGACAACAACCTAGGCTCTTTTTATAGACAAAAGATTTCACTGACGGGCAATGGAGTGTAGGTTACTATTCGTTTCATCCAGAATGAGCTGAACAAGTGACTCTCCACATTTACTAGGAGGAATAGCTGTGGTGGGGTGGTCCCGGCCAGCAGCTGAGCACCCGCACAGCCGCTCTCTCAGTCCCCCCCACCAGAATAGGGGAGAGAGTCACAAGAGCAAAAGCTGAAAACTTGTGGATCGAGATCAGGGCAGTTTAAGAGGTGAAGCAAAGCTGTGCGCACAAGCAAAACGAAATAAGGAGTTTATTCACTGCTGTCCATCAGCAGGCAGATGTTCAGCCAGTTTCTGAAAAGCAGGGCCTCAGCACGTGGAAGGGTCATTTGGGAAGACAGATGCTGTAACCTCAAACGTCCCCCCTTCCTCCCCCTTTCCGCCAGCTTTTATTGCTGAGCACAATGTCGTATGGAATGGGATATCCCTTTGGTCAGTTGTCCCGGCTGTGTCCCCTCCCAGCTTCTTGTGCACCCCAGCCTACCCTAAAAAAAGAAAGCCTTGACTTTGTGCAAGCACTGCCCAGCAATAGCCAAAACACAGTGTGTTATCAATACTGTTTTAGTCACAAATCCAAAACACAGCACCATAGGGGCTGCTCTGAAGAAAATTAACTCCATCCCAGCCAGACCCAGTAGACCAGCTCACATGCAATTGTTTACATTGTAGATGTTTGCAGCTGGTTAAAATAAATCCCATCTTGAGATTTTGAGTTCCTGATATATCAGTATTCCTAAGTGGAAGGTTTTCACTTTCCAGTCTTTGAATCTTGCAATATTGCTGTGTGTCTAGATTGTCATGAATCCCTGCTTTTAATCCCTTAGCCTGTGTCATCTACGGAACTAGCGTAAACTTGTGCTGCTGTATTGATTTTAGTGGTGCCGCGCTGTTTTACAGGAACTTAATCTGGAGAGTGCCTGTGGTTTCTAGGAACAAAGCACGTGTTTTGAGTTGACATGGATATTGTTCTAACTGTGTCTCTTCATTATTTCATTTAAAGTGACAGTATTTGCGAGGAAAACCATGTAAACAGCCTGGACTCTTATCTCCTTTTTCTTTCCTGTGTGTACTGGTATGTTAATAGGTAGCATAGATAAATGACTTACAGATGTTAAGTATAGGTAGACCAGTCACATAGAAGTCATACAGTAGGAGAATAAAGAAACCTCAAGAGACAAGTCAAGTTTAATTTTCTGGTAATGTATCCAACCGGCATTTTTTTTGAAATGTTGTTGTCAGTTTAGTTGGTGGTCAGGAAAAAATGGAAACATGTTATCTTGACTTTGGAAAGCAGATGTATTTTGGAATATGGTTTACAAGGACATCTAATTAGAAGGATGTGAGAAGACCAACACTGTTTATGTGAGTCTCTCTTACCAGTGATATACATGAGTCTTCAGGCTATTAACACAGCTAATTTCTTTTGATGGACTTCCAATTTGTGGAGGAAGCAACTGCTTTCACTACCAAATTTTTCCTGTCCCAATAGACCAGTTGGATCAGCCAACATCCAGCTTAAGTCTGTCCATAGCTAACCCCTTGCCTTTTCATTAACAGTTGAATAACCTAATTGTAAAGAAGGACAGAAAGTGTCAAAAGAAGCTACACGTGTTACTGGGAAATGAAACAATGCAGAGATAAAGTATAAGTGAAAGAACTGTTAACACAGAGGAACTCCTGATGAGCCTGTAATGAAAATCCCTCTGGAAATTTTCAATATCCTCTTTTTGTTGGAAAATGGTAATGTATCAGAGTAGAAACATGTTGTTTCTTCACTGTATTTTTCTGACTACATTTTCATGGAGATTTGTTAGGTCGAGGACTTTCTATTTAGGAAGAGAGAAAACCCAATCGAGCTGATGACCAGGGCACTTGAAAATGTAAGAGACCCGAGTTGGAGCTCTTAATCTGACTCAAGGACTTAGACTTGGTTCACCCTCATCTCAGTGTGTTCCACTGGCCTCTGGAATGACTTGTTACTGGTTTGTAAAAAACACAACCAAACAAAAAATCCACCACCAAAACTCAAAGTTGAGTTTTCTCTCTGCCTCAGAATAAGAACAAAATGGAAACTTCAGGTGGAAGTCATGCTTTGGTGAAATGAGTTACTGCTTCCCAACTTGCTTTACTAATCATTTTGTAGATAATTTAGAAAAGACAGGATTTCCAAAATGCTGAATGATTCTGATGCTTTATTTTAGCACGTCCTGAAATTGTGAATTAAAGTTCATTAGCCTTTTTTTTAAACTTCAGATAATTTTATTGTGTACATTTGAATTTTTTCAGTATGTGAAATAGATGTTAATCGATTTGATGATACTTAAACTGCAATCTAAGTGCATCTGTCGAATGATTATTTCTATTTTGTGTGTGAAGTGTCGAAGAGTTTTCCTCTTGAAAACTCATCTTTACGTGGGACGTATTATTGATAAAACATTTAATTGCTTAGGATATATGCTTAGCAGCAAGAGCCAAGCTTTGGTCATGCTACTCTATAAGCTTCAACTAATGCATAATATAAGATGTAGGTCAGCTGGAGCTTTTTAAAACAGATGATAGAAATTTAGTAGTTTATGGTAGTTCAATGGATGTATGTCCCCGCAAGGCTGCCAACTTCTCCAGTTCCGAATTGCAAAAAAAAGCAGAAATCAGGCTGCTGAAAGTCACTCACTCTAACTCATTTTCATTCCAGAAGCAGCAATGCCCTGTGCAGTGGGTTTTGTTTGTAACATATTCAGCACTGACATGCTACAGAAGATGATAATTAGTTCAGTGGTGTTTAGAGGATTTTATATTTAGTTTGCTGACAACGAAAAGTATTTTAATTTGGGCAACTTCATTAGAGTAAATATTCAAGAAGAGAGATAAAAACACAGTTGTTCTAAGCAAAATGTGAGAACTGGAGGTAATCCAAGGTTCATTTCCGCACACACTTCAGGTTTTCCTTTATTTTTACATTCAGGATCATAGGTTATATCTGTTAGTAGATTAGTGCTAGAATAAAGTAAATATATTGTCCTGTGTTTCTATGTCATGAAAGTCTTGAGAGTGTTGAGGAGAAATGGGCAGGATCAGTATGGCTATTTCTGAAAATAAAAGTCTCCCGGGACACATGCTCCAGCCGTCCATATGGCTGGCCACAGGGATGTCCTGCTGCCCCAGGAGCTTCTTCAGCCTCAGCGGTTCTTCTGAACGCGACTCCTGTTCTCATTCACTGAGCTCTTCCAGTTTTGGAGGACAATCACTGAAGTTTCTATCCGTGTCTCTGCTCCTGGGCATATATAGTAGAATTAAAGACTCAATGCATGAGTTTAAAATGTACTTTCTAAGACACCTCTGATATTTGCCTCTGAGTGCGTTTCAAAGGGTCCTCCTGGCTTCAAGCGTTCCTCAGCCTGGTTGTGGGAGGGAATGGGATGGGATCAGTGGGAATGTGAGGAAATGGAAGTGCTTCTTGCAGTTTGCAGTGCAGAATTGGTTTGAGAGGGTGGGAAGAGGCAGGAGAAGGATGTGCAGGAGTTGTTCAGAAGGTCGGATGGCCAAGGTGCTTGGCAGTTGCCTGTTCTTTAGAGAAAGTTCCTGCAGCAAACTGTCATCATTATTGCAGTTGAGTAAGACTACTGTGAAAAACTGCTTTTTGTTTGGAGTCAAATGTAATATTTTGAGTTATTGAAGCTGACTTGTGAACTGTGATTTTTTTTAAAGGTCAAACACTGGCAGCTTTTAAATTGCAGTGACCAGGACTGAAAACATTTTTCAAAATCCAAGAAATGTTGCTCCCCATGTCTGTAAGGGCTAGGGACAAAATGTTGCCTTGTGAGCATGTAAGTCATTGCAGAAATCTGTGTTTTAAACAATGGCTCTTTTTTCTAATAGTCTGGGAAAAGGTATGTTTTTTTCCTATGCAGTTTGCAGGAGACATTTCATCACATTCCAGTTTAACCTAGAGTTTGTGATAAAGATGTACGCAGAAGTATTAGGGAAAGCTTTTCTTTACACACCAGGCTCTTCAGACTAGATATTGCCATCAGGCCCAGCTTGGAGGAAGCAGGTGCTACATAACTTCAGCTGCTTCTGCTGTAACTCTAGAGAGCCCCAGGGCCTTCCTCTCTAGCCCGTACACAGGTAGGTAGGAGGAGAGAGCCAGAGTTTTATTTTGCTTTTTTCCCTTCCTGCTTTCTTGCTCTGTGCGTGCATGTGGGTGGGGAGAGGCTGGGAGGAGGAAGGGAGAGAGCAACAGTAAAAAATGTGGTGACTCTGAACATCAACAGAGGAGACGCATAGTAGTCTTCTCTGAGGGAGGAAGGGTTTCTGTCTCCCTTGTTACAGAATGACCCAGCTGGAGCTGCACTTTGAAATGAAGGCAGATGGAGCAGTTCAGTTCATAACAGCTGCTGGACTATTTTGGAATATCTCCTACTTGAACATTTTTTTCAAAATGGAAGGGATGTTGGGAAGGGTTCTGGTTTTATCTGTGTGTAAGATTGTGAATAATACTATTTGTACTTTGAGGTATAAAGGTACTGCAATTATGAGAAATTGCTTTCTGCCTGACTGGCATACGTAAACAGCTTTCATCTCTAAATCTATGTATCAGGCTCATGACTTCAGTTTGCCATTCGAGGGAATGTGTCAGCCTTTCATTTCAAATTGTGTTGGCTCTTCTTTTGTCAGGAAAGACCTTTCTTGCGTGCTTAAGTAACAGAAACAAAGGCAATTAAAAAAAAGGCAGCAAAAAGCAATTATCAAACAAGGATTAGGCTATGGATATTGCTTTGAAAAGACATTTCCACTAGATTCAGAAGAAGACAAAGCTGTGCGTCATTCATACATGCTTTTTTTTTCCCTTTCATGTTTCCTAAGGGTGGAAGATAAATTAGGGTAGCTATTTTCTGTGCAGGCAAAGTACAAGCTATGCCCCAGATCTCCAAATGCTTCAGCATGTAAATACTGCTTCTGAAGCTGTCAGGTCTTGCTGCAAGTACAGATTTATTTGCATTCATGTTTGAAGGTTACTTTCGTTCATTGACCCACTTAATTGTCATTCTCTATCCTCACTTGCAGGCATATGGCTTCATGTGCATGCGAATGGAAGATGAACAGCTTTAACTCTCTCAGGCAGAAACATTCAACAGAGAAACCAACAAGAACCAAATTTTGCCATGGACATATCTGATTACAATTAATAGGCAGGACCCATATATTATCGTAATCATCCTGTAAACCTCAGTAGAAGGCTGTAACTTTACTGTAGGACCAGATAAAGGGAGCTATACAGAAAAGGTGAATACAATGAAAGGCTCAGAGCAGCTGTTCCAAGTGGGACTACTGTCAACCAATACGAGATATTTCTTTAACAAGAAGGGTGTCTAGTAGTTACCTGGGCCTGTTATTGGCTCAGGTTGCATCAATGGGTTACTTACGTACTTTAGCTCTGCCTGGTCATAGCTGTGAAGAGCATAGACTTAAAGGGGGCTGGCACAAACCCCATCCATCTCACAGCATGGTAGGGAGGTGTAGTCAATAGTTGCAGGAGCAAGGAAGTGTGCCCATGATGCTACTGACTCCTGTTCTGCTGCTCCGTACTGTTGGAGGAATGCATGTTTCAAGAAAGTCTGTAAATTCTGTGTCCACCTGCAACCACTTCAGTCTCCTGTTACTTGGTGGTATGGGTCCTGTGTACATAAAATCCATCTTGTTTATAGAGAAACATTGCCTGGCCAGGAGATGCGATACAGCCAGACAAGGTGAGTGAGGTTGTATAGTCTACTAAACCTTCAAACTCAAAATTAGGGGGTTGCAGAGCTTGCAGCCTAGCAGACTGTCATATCTAATCAGCTATGCTGAAGAAAAGCAGTATTCAGATACTAAAATAATGCGATGAGCAGCCTGCATAATAGAGAAGGAGCATGGTGCACACAACTCTTATTTTGAAGTTTCGAAAGAGTGAAATCTTTACTTAGTCAGGGATTTTTTTGTTTGACTGCACAATGTGGACTGTCAGATCCAATGTCTTGCATAAGTTTAATATCTAGTCCAGGGATCTGAGAGAACAATGAAATTAAAGGGACTTTTCAGATTCTTTATAATCTACAGTTTGGTTTAACATTCTCCCTCTGCTAGAACTCAAATTTCTCATCTGGATTGCCATCTTCTCATCAAGGCATTCTCTTTTATTATACAACATGGCCTACAGTAACTAGGGATTTCATGTCATAAATCTTGGCTTGGGGGCTTACGATCTCTCTTTAGGCTCCAGTTTACTGTATATTTTACTGACTTGCCACAGAAGGAAGTTAGCTGATACGTTTAGCGCAAAGGAAGTGCACTGATAGAAGTCAAATCTTAGGCACCCACACAAACAAAATTCAAAAACTGCTTTAAAGTTTGTTCACAAACATTTAGCTTTAGATTAACATCTAATCTTCCAAAGCACATTTGGATTTTTCAGGCTTTGAGATGTTCTGGTTAAGTTTGAACCAAGTGCTACCAATACAGTGCTGTGTTCTTGAGCTAGTAGATAGCTTGAAGCAAAAATTCGTAGAGATTTGAACTGTCCTCAGGTATCAGAGCACGAAGTAAGTGCTAAATACTAATGATAAAGTAAAAACACAACGTCTGATACATTTGTACATCCTGAACATGGGCAGGTGCTCTTCTTGATATGTTCGTAGGAAGCATCTGAACATGTGGAGTGCCAATCCAACTTGAAGATTTTGAGTGTGCCATTTGTGTGCTTAGTTACTGCAATCGAGCAGGCGAATGAGGGACCATGATCAAACTGACATTTAAAAAACACAGAAAATATCTTGATATCCATTTTGTGACCGATAGTGAAATCAGCCATGATTTTGTTGGCAAAGGATGAGATTTGTCACAGCATCTAGAGGTTTGGTGTCTAGTTTAAGCCAATTGTCCTGAACTCCCACTATAGTTACAAGAAAGATGCATTTCCAGAGGGTTATTTATCCCTTCCCAGAATAGGAGTGCAAAACAGGTAGAATTAATTACCTGTTAGGTGTGCCTGTTTCTCTCTATTGGTAATTTATGGGTCCTAAACAATGAATTCAGGTTAAGTGTCAAACTTTTAGATGTATAAAATTAGGTAGATAGAACGTTACAAGGCTCGCTGTGAGCATGGGCTAAGCTCTTCATCTGAGTTATGAGTAATTCGTCCCATGATCACTAAGTGGGAAATCGGCTGTGGGTCAAGAGCAATATGTTTAAGAAGGCCTGGTTGTGGGCTATGTTAAGAAATGCAGTTTAGTCCACCACAAAGAAAGAGCTTTGCTGCCCAGGGGGATCTCTTTCTTTTTTTTTAAAGCATGAAAGACTTACATTTTGAGGTTAAGAGGAATGGATTCCTCATTTCTGGGTTGGAAAGGACTTTGAGGCAACGGAGTTTGGTTTGGTTACTTCAAGCGCTCACTTAGCTTTTCTGCCCTCTCTGTCCTGATGTTTTGGTGCCTGGCATGCTGTTTTATAGACATTTACATAGTGAAGGTCGTTTCTCTGAGGCAAGGTACAAGAATGCATTACAATTGTAAAGTCCCTTAATTGTCCTAAAGCAGGGCTCAGAGCTTAGACAGTGGCAAATCCTGTTGTTCTAGTTGAGAGACATGTGACTGAATAGAAATGTATGGATGTGTGGATTCTAAAGCTAAAGTGGAAAAATGATTCATAAAAAGGTTTATTCATTTGTGATACACAAATGATGGTGGAAGCCATGAACCAATGACCTGAGTTTACATATAGGTTTTATTTGGTAGACAGTTACCTTAAACATGTTCATTATTTCTAGTGTGACTTTGCCCCCCAGGCTTTATAGAGGTACGGTTCAGGCCAATATACAATTAGGAAAGTTCCTATTATTAAAGCAATATATTTTTTCACTCTGTTTGTCAGGAAAGCTGTTTCTGTCCCACACATTTTCTGGTAGTTAAAAGATGCCTCTTTTTCTTCCCAAGTATCGGTACCTGTAATTTACTTTAACTTAAGCCTGTTTGAACTCAGTGGGGAGCCTGGGAAAGAAATGTCCATTTAAATAATCCCCATCAAGAGGTTTTTTTAATTCAAATTATGTAAATAATTATCAACTGATACAGATAATCCCTCTCATCTGAGAATTTACAAACTCTTACTTAAACATTAACAAACCCTGTCTATAGCACTGAAAGGAAAGCGTTCTGTACTCATGTAGTGAGTGGGGAACACGGTGCCCTGGCTGGTTAATAGCAGAATTAGAAATATATGGAAAACATCTCCCTGATGATATGCCAATTTATGGAAACACCGTGGCTTTGAACTAACTTTGATTTAGGTAAGAGCCCCAAGTATCTTCCATCTTAACATTGGGAAGTGATTTAATTTTTGTTTCATACTGAAATAAAGCAAACAAGCAATCCAGTTTGGAGTGAAACGGTTTGAATGGCCCAGCGTGAATTGTGCATGAGGGGTAATTCCATTTAACTGTAAGTCCTATTTCTGTTTCAGAATGGAAAAGAAAAGGTATCTCAAGAGACGGATTCCTGGGTGGCACAAACTGCTGGAAGGTCCCCAGCTGCTGAAAGGGCTGTCCTGCCTCCCCACCCTGCTTGCAAACTGTGCCATCTTGTCCTGGCAGTGACAGTCCTGCAGCCCATGCAGCTGGAAACAATCCCTCTTTGTTCTTAATTTCCCAGGAACTGTTTCCAGGTGGCAGGGCTTGCTGTCCTCACTGGTTGTGTAGGTGCACTTGAAAGCCAGCTCAGGGAAAGTGATGGGAAGGTCTCCTGGGAAGAAAGGGCAGAAGGACACTGCCCACTTCAGTAACAACATCATCTTCTATTGCTGTAAGCTGCTTCTGAAACTATATGCTCCAAATAGCCCCAAACCCACAAACTGGGCCACCACCTTGCAATAGCTACTAGTCACTGTGCACATCTCCTGGTATGTGTACAGCTGTCACGTTTACATGCACAAACTGGATGGCTGTGTGACTGCTGAGTTGTAAAATGGAACTGTAAATCATCAGGAACTAATTTGCATGCACAATTATGTTACCTATGTGCAAAGAAGAGGACCACGGCAGGGGGGTTGGACTAGATGACCTTTAAAGGTCCCTTCCAACCCAAACTATTCTATGATTCTATAACCTGCACCTCTTTTCATGTGCAAATAGACTACGTGGTCGTGACTGTGCACTCCACAAAGTAGCACAACAAATGCAGGATACTTACTGTCACTGCCCTCGGTGCTCTGCAGCGCCAACCTGCTGGTCTTCTGTAAGTACATACTTGCTTCTGGGGTTTAGGAAGGTGCTCACTCAGTGCAGGGCGGGGACAGAGGAAGTAAAGCATGAGGAGACCGAGAGAGACTCCATGGGACGGTGATATGGGATAGCTTTCTCCAGGAACTTCACGTAAATCTCTGTGCTGCCACTCCTTGCTTACCCCTGCCCCACGGGGATAAATCTCTGTTAGATGAAGCAGGCCGGCATAGTCTCTACCAGTAAACGTGTAGATGTTTTGCTATGACAATGGCTTCTTCTCAGGGGTGAGAACAAGAGTTGAGATGCAGAAAGTGAATAATAGTTAGAGGAGGACTGGGTGAGAGGACTTCTTGTTGGTATATTTACATCTAGGTATATGGAAAAAGCTTTTTTGCTGGTGTAAAAATGAGAAAGAAGTATGTTTCCTAGCTAATGTTTTATTACCTCTACAAATGTTTCTAGTGTAAATCTGGCCTTGGGCTGTTATCTGTGTTTCTCATCTTGTGCTTCTCTGTGGAGTTTCTGCCATCATTCCCCAGCTGTTCAGTTTTCTGATATAAATCTAAAGAGTCTACAAATGAAGTGTCTGCCAGATACCATGAGGATGTTTTCCACATCTGGATGGACTTCTGCAAGCTCTTTCTCTCATCCATAAGTCACTAACTTTCCATTTAGTATGATATGTGACCTGTTTAGTCTGGTTTTCCCTTACTTGCGTTGTTGCACAGTAGGTAATCCGGGGAACGGTCTCTACCCATCGAGGTGTGGGTATGGTAGATCTCTGGGGCAGCAGCAAAGTCATGGATTTGCTAGGAGCATTTTTCCATAATAGGAGGACTCTCTACTCCTGCCTCAAGGGGAAAGGTGTGGATGTGGCGTCTTGATTCCACTTCCCGTATTTGGGTTTTGTATTGGAGAATTCCCTGGGCTTTGGCATAGTTTTTTTGATTGAAACAAGAGGAAATGGGCTGAGGATTAAGCCTCTAAGTTTTAGAATAGGAGAATGCAATGGAGTTTCTTTAATGGAACAGGGTCAGTATACAGTGCCAAGAAATTGCTGCGGTTTCTCCTCATGATTTGACTGATGGTACTGTAAATGAACAAATTTGTGTATTTAAATTTAAATTGCTGTTTAAAAAGTATGTTGCTTGGTGAAGGCATTGAAGTAAGGCAGGTTAGTAATAGAGTACTTGCCAGAGGCGTCTTCTGTATTTCCAGGTGGATGTTTCTGAGCAGGAATACATCACATGCCATCTAAAAAAGCACCACAAAAAGACTTGACAATATAGTCCTTTTTAATAAAGAAATGGTGCACTTCTACCTGGCTGCAGGTAGGGAGTGTGGAAAGAGGAGGTTATCATGCCTTTGGTTTTGACATTTTAAGTGCCAAACACTGATTATTTTGTGACTCCATTTTCAGTCATTTATAGTTTTGCCAAACTTGAGCTGTTTGAGTTGAAATTTCCTATGTTACATATTTGCTATAGTGAATTTCCAGAGAAACCTTTAAGCAATTTCGGGCCAGGGTTACTTGTGGTGTACCAACAGCTATTTCCTGCCTTCAGAAGAGCTTGTGATGAAAGAGAAACAGTTCAGATATATTGGGAAGGGCAAATCCTGATCTAATTGCAGCGAGCAGGGAAAGCCTGCTGTGCTCACCTGGGACCTGAGATGGGCTTTGGTGCCTATTGATGGATGCAGAATTAGGCTACAACGCCTAGAAACTTCTAGGAGTCTGTGTGACATTTCTGAGTAACAAATGAGTATATTACTGGCAATGAAATGCAAATGAATGAAGCATTTTAGTCAAAAACTTAGAGACGGTATTTACCTGAGGAAATTCACTGTAAGGGTAGGAGTTTTAGTTACGATTTTTTTGGTGCTGATTCAGAGACATTCTGAAGCATGCGCTCCTACCCTCAGTATGGGGAAGGGGGTGGCTTGCTTCTTTCCAGATTAATCATAATTTTTGTGAGAATGATAAAACCAGATCTCCCCAGAAATCCTTGTAGAACTCACGAGGAAGCAGATAAAACCATCAACATGTTTCTTCCTTGCTGAATCCAGTAGCAAAAATTTTGGTGACGAACAACGAGAGCACCCCTAGTATCTTCATCAATACAAGAGGAGGTCACCCTCGATCAGCTCATTAAACAAGGGGCTGCTGTGGGCTTTGTGCTGCAGCCAGGCAGTGAGGGAAATCTGCCTCTTGAATGGGGGTCTGTTTAGGCCAGTCGTGTTTCTGGCTGCAAATCTGGTCTAATATCACAGTGCCTGGAGTTTGCTTTCAGTGGGAAATCCTACCACAGAAAATGAAACACATTTCGCTTCCCGGGAGAAGCAGCTGAACTCTGGAATGTAATGTGAGGTGAAATCAAGACCAAAAAATTCTGCATCAGTTGAATTTTCTGTTTCAGTTTTGATTTCTTACTTTTTGTAGTCTATTTTTAGTGGGTTGGACTGAGAAAGTTGCTGAGTGCTTGTTCTGGTTGGTGATGGTGTATTAATATCCTGTTGACAAATTTGTATTTTAAGTAGCTCTTGAAAACTGGTATTTGGATTCCCATGGGCATCAGCCCCTAAATATATTTCTAAGGGTGAGGTCGCAGAAACTCCAGGAGGGGACACTGGAAAACTGAAAGGATCGAAACTGTTTTCCATTGGAAATCAAAACAGTTTTAAGAGAAGTAACTGAAAGTCATGATGCTAAACTTGGTCTTGATGTAAGTCCAGTCCAAAAGGAGACAGCCACTGCGGTGCTTGAACTGAATGGCCTGTAATATTCATCCATCTTGGGGTGAGTTTGCTTTGAGGTTCAGCCTTTCATTAAACTCTGGGGTACCAAAACTCCTTGCTGCACGGATCATGAACATGAACATGAGCCGGCAGTGTGCCCAGGCAGCCAAGAAGGCCAATGGCATCCTGGCCTGTATCAGAAATAGCGTGGCCAGCAGGAGTAGGGAAGTGATCGTGCCCCTGTACTCGGCACTGGTGAGGCCGCACCTCGAATACTGTGTTCAGTTTTGGGCCCCTCACTACAAGAAGGACGTCGAGGTGTTAGAGTGTGTCCAGAGAAGGGCAATGAGGCTGGTGAGGGGTCTGGAGAACAAGTCTTATGAGGAGCGGCTGAGGGAACTGGGGTTGTTTAGCCTGGAGAAAAGGAGGCTGAGGGGAGACCTTATTGCTCTCTACAACTACCTGAAAGGAGGTTGTAGCGAGGTGGGTGTCAGTCTCTTCTCCGAAGTAACTAGTGATAGGATCAGAGGAAATGGCCTCAAGTTGTACCAGGGAAGGTTTAGATTGGACATGAGGAAAAATTTCTTTACTGAAAGAGTGGTTAAACATTGGAGCAGGCTGCCCAGGGAAGTGGTTGAGTCCCCATCCCTGGAGGTATTTAAAAGACGGGTAGATGAGGCGCTTAGGGACATGGTTTAGTGGGCATGGTGGTGTTGCATTGACAGTTGGACTCGATGATCTTAGAGGTCTTTTCCAACCTTAATGATTCTATGATTCTATGATTCTATGAACTGGTGGCCTAAGGAAAACGAGGTGGGTCAGGTAAACCAGGATTGTAGGTGGTCAGAAATTCCTAATATATGGCAGATGGATATGAAACAGTCCCTGTACTGTAACAATACAATCCCCTCCAAATGCATAATCTGTTTCTCGTGAAAGACATGTGACCCGATACAGAAGTTTTAGGTCAACTGATTCAGTTAAAGATTAGCCTCAATATTAGCCTCAATATTCTGAAAGAGAAGACTATAGTTACTTACGAACTTTAATTCCTTGTAAAGGATTATACTGGGCATCACGCTACTGCTGCAGTGTCAAATCTTTTTGTGGGTTTGCTAAATTAACCTTTGTAATAGAAAGGCTTCTTATGTGCTTCCAGTCAAAAGAAGAGACGGTTTTGAGTTCGTAACAAAGTAAAATGCCAATGATTGGGATCCTGATCTAAAATTCATAGTTTTTTTCTATTTCTTCTTAAATCATGTTTCTCTGCTGCTTTGCAAATGAGTTGCAGAGATGTGTCCCGCTCTGATTTAACATTGTGTGCCGGATACTTAAAATGGAAATCTCCATCAGAGGGGCAGAAACAAGTGCAGGTAATGAGGGGGGAAGATACTGCAATTAAAATTAAACTGATTATCATTTGTGAAATTATGTTTGGAAAAGTGACTTTAGTAGATGTAATGTTAAATCTCACAGTCATATGTAGTGAGAGGAAAGGCATCAGTTTTAGGTAATGTTATGTATGTTGATACATGTTTTCAGATGATGAGTGTGTATTTTAGGTTGTACCTCCCTCAGTTTTCATGGCAGTACACTTCTTTATGCTCCCCTATAAGTTTGTGCAATATTTACTGTCTTGATCTTAAAAGTCATCATGAGCTGACTATTGCAAAACTCTTGACAAGAACCCTTTACCCTGGAAATCTGGGTCAGAACAAGCCCATACAATAGAAATTGTCGTAATGGAGTTGCCATGTGATGTTCTGTCATGTTGAACTGCTTTGTGGGGCAGACAGGGAATAGAGACAGACTCCAGTGAGTACTTTAACCCCGTGCACTACATGTGGGACCCGGTGAAAGAAATCCCATCACAGTGGAAGTTAATGACAGGCCAATTTGGCCAGCTTTTGACCAGTGTGAGAAAGAGTTCCCAGCTGCGTATAACTTCTGTGTGTGGTGGGTGCAAATAATTGGTGGTAAAGTCTAATGTTTGGGTCCCTTACAAATTTAATAGGCTTGGGAGGTTATTGGTTCTCATTACACTTAAGGGAAAGTATGAAGGACTTTGTCTCTATAGATCCCATTTAGTAAATATTGTCATGTTTGAAAGGTCTATCTCTTCCTTGCACTTTTCCTTCAAATGCTGATTTGGATGGTGACATTGGGGTGAGGGACAAGCTTGTTGACCTTGTCAGGGTGCCACGGATTTCTCTCTTTGAAATAGCTGTTCCCTTTGATAGATTGTCTTTGCTTTTGTTCTTAGGACTTGTGCCATAAACAGGCAATGTGAATACACTGCTGTTTTCATACCCATGATATCTTGTAGCTTCCAAACAAGTTGTTTCATTCAGGTCCAGGACAAGATTTTATAGTGAAAAATTACTGGCCTATTTAAAAAAATGCACTCAAGAAAACTATTATTTTGATACATTTGGTCCATTACATTTTCTAGGACATTTGCCATGAAGACGGTAGGATCAAATATTTCTAGAGAGAGTTTTTGTGGCTACTGCTTTCCTCCTGGGCTGGGGAATGCTCAGAGAAGAGTATTTCCTGTGGATTTGGGAGACCCCATGGCAGCATGACATTAATGGTTTTGGTGCAAAAGTTTGCTCTCTCTGGCATTGAAAGAGGGTGAAATGAGACTAGAGAAAAGAAGAAAATTTAAAGAGAATGCTAAGCGGGGATGAAAGGAAAACAAGAAATTATCGAGTTAGGAAGAAGGAGAAATCAGAAGACAATCCACCATTCATTTGCTAGCAGCTTGCAGACAATGTGATTTTTTTACAGCATTTCAACATTCCAGCTACAACCTATGCTAATGATAATCACAGGACTGGGATAGTTTACATGTGGAGTATAAATGCTGCCTGAATATGCACCAATATGGCAAAATGGATCACCCCATCCCAACACTGCATGTAAATGGATCTTCCACCCTTCAGTTTTAATTTAATTACAGAAACATTTTCAACATATGAGATTGTTTTTTGACACCTTACCTAAAATTTTTTTATTATTAAAAGTTTTAACTAAAAGCACTGGTAATTAAAATAAAGTAAG
>NW_008825113.1:5484938-5523006 GCF_000699105.1 Pygoscelis adeliae
GAAAGAGATCCTGAAAGTCTAAATGTGGTCAGGGCCCTCTCCACCCTCCCCACCCAATCCTTATGCCTTAAAATGGGAATCATGCAGGACAAGATCGATGCAGCTAAGTCCAAATCTGGAATTCTCATTGGAGTCCAGTTTGCTTACACCTAGAGCAACATGGAGTTTGGGGTTTAAATTAAGGTATATTGACAAAGGTAATTTACTCAGGATTAGGGTGAGATATTTGAAGATGGCGCTGTGGTTATTCTAGAACAGCTTTGCCTGAGGACATAATTATTGTGGCATGATCTTCTGAAGTGGATTAATCTGCATGAGAAGAAAACCTGCATGTTCTTAATCTGGAATAAGTATTTCCCTAGGAATTATTTTTACAGAGTTATTGTGGTCAGTCTCCCTGTCTAGGCAAGCCTTTAGAGTTCTGATGATAATAGAATGAAGCAGGTTCGTCTTTTCCTGTATGTCTCCCTTTGCTGTGTTTCTTGTCACACCTCTTTTAGCAGGGAATGAACAAAAACGTAGGGCTTTGCCTTTGAGATCATGCCTATTACTCTCCAGGAAGTTGTTGTTTTGGTGAGAGGGCAGACTTCTGGCATTGAAGCTGCAGTGGTTGGAGGGCAGTCTGCTCCAAGGCTGGGGAGTTACGTTAACTGTGGAGTATTAGATATTTTAACAGAGACGCCAGCATCCTAGTAAAATACTCTGAGAAGACACTTAGAAAACGGCAGCAAGGCTTCTTAGCCCTGTTTGAAAATTTTCCTAGAGTGAATCAAGAGTGTGTGATCCTGTAATCCCACCATACTACTTGTGTAGTGGGAGGAGGCTGCTGCTCCCCCTCAGAATTTGGCTTTCGATAGTTACTGCAGTGTGCTGATCTTAGCATCAACCTCTCAGCAGGTACCTGCTAATGCCTATTTGTCATCATTGTTTAGTGGAAATGAACTTTCATTGCCCCCCAGACATGATTGCAAAGGGTTCAGTGAACTTTTCTTTCTTCTTTCAGGTTATAAGACCCTTTTGAAAGGAATTTCAGGGAAGTTCAGCAGTGGAGAACTTGTTGCAATTATGGGTCCTTCAGGAGCTGGGAAGTCAACGCTCATGAACATTCTGGCAGGATACAGGTCAGTAACAATGAAAATCCCAAGTAAGATAAGATCACCTAGCATGATGGCTCCTCGGAGACAATAGCAGAAGAAATCTTACCCCAGTGTTTGTAGAAAACAGGTATTTTACAGATTTTGAATTAGATTCTTATTGCTTTTATTTTTCTGTTTGTCCTGTTCTGGTCACTTAGGATTTATCTGTTAACAAGTCTGATCCAAAAATAGGAAGCAATTTAAACTCCAAAACACAAAAAAATTTCTCCTTTCTAGTTGTGTAACTAATCTGACTCAGTACCTTATGTTTGTGATATTTTTTAAATCACATTTTATAAACACTTGAAAAAAATGACCCTTTTTACTCACCACTTTCATAGTGTTGATGTCTTCTTGACCAAACTGCAATGTGTGACGTGACTGTGGTTCATCTTCCTGAATCCCCTGTTACACGGCCAAATACAAAGTGTCTCTGTGTTGTTGTCATTAGGGCACAAGGAACAGGATAGAGAAACCTAAAAAAAAGTCACTTGAATGGCTTGATATTTTTTCAGACATTCGTATGAGACAGCACACAGTTTGTACTAACTTTGAGTAAAATTTTCATCAACACTGTGTGAAGCCTCTAATGAAAGAGAGCATAATCATGAAATAAATTAATCTCTATCCACTTTAACAGTTTTATTCCATAGTGGGCAATAATTGCCTCAGATGTCTACATACTGAGGCCTGGTGGCAGCACAAGTGAAGGCAAGATTCACCCCTGGTTATTTTCTTGGTTTGTTTCAGAGAGACGGGAATGAAAGGAGAAATTCTCATCAATGGACAACCTCGTGACCTGCGCTCTTTTCGCAAAGTCTCCTGCTACATCATGCAAGATGACATGCTCCTTCCTCATCTGACTGTCCAGGAAGCTATGATGGTGAGCTTTGTTGCTCTAAATCTATTTGGGCAGGAGAAAATGGAAAAATCTGTGTGTATTGTGCACATGTTCTTACTCCTGGTAATGCCACGAGCCGTTATCTCTATTTGATCCCACTCAATGAAAGTGCTTGGACTTTGGTGATGCCTTGAATTCCATTTCAGGCTCATCCTTCTAGGGGTTGTCTGAGCTTCTTTAGCTTTATGGTTTTCAATTTGTCACCAGCATTATGATTTGGAAGAAAACCTAAGGCTCTACTCCTTAGACCTCCTAGAGAATAGAACCTGAAATTCTGCACAGAATGAGCCTTTGTAGGGACCGTCTTTTTTCTTGGGTGGTGGATGAGTAACCTTGTCTCTCTCTTTCTCCCCATCTTCCATGTTCTGACTGCAAAGTGCTATTTTGACTTGAGCGTGGTGTCTCTGCTACTTCTACTCTTTTGTGCCTTTATTAAAGAAAAGGCATTGTATAAAATCTTTTCCAGTTCTTCACAGGAAAACAACAGGAACACAATAATCCCAAGGCTTACAGGCAACATAAATTCTTACTGTTTTTCATAGCATCAAGAAGTTTACTAATTGCCAGCTTGATCAATCAGTCTAGAAGTGCCTGTTGCTCAGTTGGAGAAACGAGCCGGTTTTTCTCAGAGGATGTTATCAAAATAAGGCTACGGTTGCTTCTACTGTATGCCAGCATCAATTCACAAATTTTAAGGTCAGAAGAAATCACTGTAGTTTTTATGTGGCTAATTTTCTGCAAAGGCACTTCTCTGTGAGGAAGAAGTTCTGTTTACTTGAACTTTGTAGTCAGAATCCCATAGGGCCACTTTTGTAGAATTGGGCCCAGATGATACTTACTGTCTAAATTAATCAATCAAGGCTTTGACAAAAATAATTACTTAACAGTTTAATTGGTTCTAATAAGGGTTAATCATAATGTTTTGTGGAGCTGCCTCTTAGGACAGCAGTTGACATCTTTCACAAGATTATTTATTTCTGTACTCATTTGTTCACGTCTGGGAGAATGGCAGAGTTTAGTTATCATTATGGTATGGATGAAGCGCAAATAAACTGTGATTCTAGCATTGCCTGGGAAGTTAGTGGCTGCGCAAAAAACATGACTCTCCCATCTTCCTTGCAAGCTCTTTGACTTGCAGAATGGCTTTTCTTTTCTAATACGCTTTTTGTCAGATGCTTGAGTGATTGCTTAAATCAGATTGTACTCAGTTACCTACTGCACAGGCGTATGTGATGCTTGTCATTTGAATATTATAGTTCAACTTAAACTTTCCTGACTGGGTTGAAAGAAGTTGTTTAAATGGTACGTTGGGATGCTGTGCCTGAGACATCCACGGTAACTGGTTGTTGTGCTTCAGACCAGTTCAAAATCAAATTCCATTGTATTGCATTCCAGGTATCTGCTCATCTGAAACTTCAAGAGAAAGATGAAGGCAGGAGAGAAATGGTATGTATACTGTCCAGCAAACTGAGAATTTTGGGGGATGCCAAAGAGGGCTGTGAAGTGAGCTCTGTAAAGCAGACATTTTTACCTAACATTAAATTGCATTGGACTTGTAATGATAGAATAAATCATAACCTCAAAGTTGACAGCTATCATTATGAGGGAATGTTTACTACAGTCTTTATGAAAGTTGCTTTCAGTATGAGACTGAGTAGATAATTGTAAAAGATCTACTGAAATAAATTCAGGTAAAAACACAGGTTTTGTAGGATTCCTTTTAATGTACCTTAGCACCTTAGATTCTCGTCCATGCATGTCTGAGGGCTCAGGCATCTCATGTGTGGTGAGGTAAGTCAGTCATGTCTGGCAATGGTGAGCGTAGGCCTTAATTTTTCCAAGGACTAATGAAAAACTCAGCAGTTCTTGTAACTGCTGCAGAAATTTCTGTGCTCGTGTTTGAAAGTGTTGATCTTCATGGCTGTGCTGGTGGGCATATTGTTGCACTGGACAAGTTAATGCAGTTGCAGTTGAGATACAGACTAATGTATTTTGAAGCTGTGTTGGGTGACTGAGGTTTGGACAAGTAGGAAACCAGGCTAAAACATGCACATATCTTTTCTAAAACACTGGGAATGAGTTGCACCATTTACTCTTGCACATGTGCTGCACTGTCCTGCTTCTGCCTGCGGCTGACATATGACTTTCCTGAGTGGGAGAGAAGTCCTGGTGTGTTTTTGCCCGTGGAGACCTATAACCCAGCTGGACCTACACTAGGAAGTGTGCTCCTCTCACCCATCTGATTGCTATGATTCCTCCCAGTCATTTGTTCTGACACAGGGCTGTCCTTTTAAAGAAAACACCTTGGAGGTGTCTGACTAGACAAAATGGCTTCTGACATGTTAGCTTGTGCATGAGGCAGCTTTCTCAACTGAATTTGGTTACCTCAGTTATACTTTAAAGGGCTGGAAATGTGCCCTTTCAACACATTCATTCTGCACTTAAAATGGAATACACAGTCTGGGCCTGTGTATTCCTAAGGACACTCAGAGCTCAGGTGTCTCTCTGTGCTTGGGTGGAGTTAGCAGAGCATGCCAAAGCCTAGGAGAGGAACAGTTCGGTGCTGCACAGCGTGTCTCAAAACCATATATGCCCAGGGAGGGTAATGTCTGGAGCTAAACGTAAACAAAAAATCATGGCACTGGTGAAAGCAGAGATGGTTCAGGCTGTTGAGAGAGTCGTGAAAAGTGAAACGGTAGTTCAGAAAGTGTTTGGAGGTGTTTTGGCTGGCCTCAAGCTATGTTTCAGTCCAGCATAAGACAGCACCAACAAGGAGACGGTATGATCTCTCATACACTGCCTCCTCAAGGAGGAAGCCTCTGTTATGTGGGGGTTATGCTGAGGGCTAATGCAGCTCATGTGATAATATGGCCCCATGGCTAACATTGAGATTTACCTTCCAAGAAAGCTGGCTGCTTCTTCTACCTTTGTTAGGGACGTGTGTTACTCTGGACAAGACTTCTAGTGGCTTAGCAGCTCAGTTGTCCCACCAATGAAAAGGGTGTAGGTTACTATTGGTGTAGGAAGCTCCCAATGTTTTTGCTATCATTACTCTTGTAAAATTCAAGGTTTGGGCTTTCCATGATTTTTCAGTGTTCTTTTTCATAAATAGAAAGAAGGGTGAGATTTTCATTTTGGTGCATTTTGTGTTCCCAAAGCCATGCACTGAGGAGACCCTGCATGAGCAAATTAGGAAATCATGCAGGTGACTGGAAGAAGCCACCTTGCAGGACTCAACGGAAACCAAGCTGTGCAGGAGGAAGGAGGAGATGAGGGGACACAAGAGTGGGATTGGAGCATGGACATGAGAAAGTTGTGGCCTGCTGTCTCAGGAATATGAGAGGCTTCCTGCTCCTCCCCAGATGCCCGTTTAATTAATTTTTTTTATCTGATGGAGGCCTGAACTTGACTTGTTGGACTTAATAATTTCAGAGGAGTCTCTTATTCTAGTAAAAGACGCCTCTGACAGTAGCTGCATCTGATTCTTAAGCAGAGGTTTATAAAGGAGAAGGTGACACTACTTCTGACCCATCTGGTGAAAAGTATACCCTTTGCCTGAAACGTGAAAACTATGGCAACTTCAAAGGTAGAGCAGCCATTTCTGTGGCTGTCTTTTATCTCTATTTATTTCCAAATTGGAACATTTGGCATTTCTTCAATCTCAGAGAATCCTTGAAAACCAGAAGGAGCTCCGGAGAGGGAAACTTAGGCAAATCAACATATGTTTGGTAGCTTAAGATTGCTTTGTTCTCTCAAATACTTTTTTTTTTTTAAACAAGCTAAACACAGATTTTTTATTGTAAAATACATTTGTTTAGAAATAGCTGTTAATTTTATTTGTACTTTGAAAGTCTTAATTCATATACACTTTAGTAAGTTAGGCCAAACAAGTTAATTCACTTGTTTACACTGTCACTGTAATTACAAACAGCTCTTCGAGGAAAAACGTGTGCTGTATGCATTTATTCAACTCATATTAGAAGAGCAGTCATTTTCTAGTTGGTGTTACTGGCCTGTGCTGGACTAGATCATTCATTTTATTGTTGTAAATTGTAAGGTAAATGTTTATCATAGATAAATTTTATGAATTTATGCACTTGTGTTAGCAAGATTACAGATGCTCATTTAAAACAGGGACAAGTGAAAAATCCTCCAGTGAACCATAGTTTAAGTTTCTAGTTGACCTAGCTTGTGCTGCCCGTGTCCCGTAGCATCCTTCCTAGAGATAAAGGGAAGGAGGTAGTTGGGCTCTTCTCTCTGAGAACGAGGTTTAGTGGGTTTTGTTCTTTTTTCACCCCCTCTTACTGGGAGAGGTAGCTCCTGGAAATCAAAATCAGGACAAGTGAAGGGTCAGGCCCTGGTTGGTCTGACCATTTTTTACCATGTTAGCCACGCTTTCTGGAAAAATTCCTCCACCCAAGCAACTATTACTTTAAAAAACGACAGGCTCCTTTTCCTATACTTCAGTGAAGTATTAAATGTCTGGGATTTCTTTCTGCCTTTTAAGTGGTAGATTTTTTAATTGCATGAGCAGCATAGCTTGGATTCACTCATTTTTATGTCCATGTTTTTACTGATGCCAAAGAGCTATTTTCCTCATATAGGGCTACCAGGCCGGATCTACAATCACTGAAACAGAAAAATTCATAGCGGCTGGGGTTGTTCTCCTTTTGCTCCAAAGACCCTGGGACAAACTGTGCCCTTCCTAAGGCCATGCCTTGAGGGAAGTCCCAAACATCTGAGAGTACGTGTGACAACTGAATTGGCTCTGAGGAGAATGAAAACACTTAAAATCAATGGCCGCACTTTATAAAGAGCAGACTCTGATGAACAGGTGGGATAAGAGCAGATTTACTGATTCTTGTTACACAGTTCTGCAGTCCCTTGTAAATACAGCCTAGAAGTTCTGTTGAAAGAAGCTTCTTGGTTTCACTGTGTGGTAACTCCTCGCATGATGCAAAGCTCTTTTGATATCGGTGCCATATCAAAGGGGTGCTATAGAAGAACTGATTTCCACTCCATTTTCACAGGCAAGGCTTCCTTACTGAGACAGGTCATGTAGGACAAACAAGTAGAATTTGGGTCAAAATAGTAAATGGTAGGCTGTTAAGCCCCACTGAATCTAATAAATGCTCCATTAGATGGGAAAAGGCTTCGGTGTATGGATGGTGAAACAAAGTCATGAACTAGTTTACATTCTCCATGAAAATCAGTAGAGAGGTTTTTCTTTCGTGCTAACAAATTTAAATGACACACTGTTGTGTTTCCTCTAGGTAAAAGAAATATTGACAGCCCTTGGTTTGCTGACATGTGCCAATACGAGGACTGGGAGTCTTTCTGGAGGCCAGAGAAAGCGTCTTGCCATTGCTTTGGAGCTGGTGAACAATCCTCCTGTCATGTTTTTTGATGAACCAACCAGGTACTTCAAGGCCAAAAATGAAAGATAGACAAATATTGCTTTATATAGTAGAACAGTGCTGCAGAAAGGTTATTCATCTCTAAGTCCTTGGAAAAGGCTAATTTTGTGTTGCCTCTAAGTACTGAATAAGGCCACAAGAAATAATTTGATTTGGCTACTTAGTGGCTTGGGTCACTGCTGTAACCGTCGGACCGTGGGACTATGAATAATTCTTAAAGGAGACACAAACTGAAACAGGAAGGAAGACGGAGAGGAAAATTTTTTCAGATTGTGGCATGAGTTCTCTTTTTCAAGCAAAGATAGCTTGAATATAAGCATTTTAAAGTGTGACTTTTAATAATGAACGTAGCATATTTAGAATCAAATTCTGTGATCAGTCTAGGAGGAGGCTGGGAGAGCTATGAATATGTATCTATTCATTAAAGTTGGGAGCATTTAAATCTGCAGTCCTAAAATGTAGAAGTCCCTTAAGGCAACTTTTTCATTCTCATGCATGTTTCCAACTTAATTGAAAGACTGATGGAAAAATACAAGCATAAGGTTGGCATATGATAAAATTGATAAAAGGGTAATTGTAAGAGACCAAAGTAGCAAATACGTCTGCTAGTTTTGAGTGGTGCCTATGGACCTGTGGATAACAAACTTCTTTCTTTTTATTCAGCGGCTTGGATAGTGCATCATGTTTTCAGGTTGTCTCTCTCATGAAGGCTTTAGCCCAGGGTGGCAGGTCCATCATCTGCACAATTCACCAGCCCAGTGCTAAACTGTTCGAGTTATTTGATCAGGTACTATTCTCAAACTTTTTTTCTTTATGTGTGGTTTAGGTAGGTTATACTTTTAAGGCTACACTCTTGAAGTAAAAACATGAATAATTCTAGTCTATGGTTCCAAATCAAATAAAGAAATTAAATAAATAAGAGCGAAATATACTTTTTGATTTTTTTTTTCTCCTTCTGCCTGTTTCCATTATTTACATGTAATGTTTTTAAAGAATCTGGCTGATATGTTTGTGAAATCATGATTATCGCACTTGCGATTTTCATGCCTTCACCCACCACTGCTCCTGGGCACAGGGCTGTCAGTAAAGTAAATTAGAGTAATTTAAAAACAAGAGAGCTTTAGTGCCAATGTCTGCAATGTTGCTAGTACACGTTCTCATCCTAGCTACACAGGTGTAAATTCAGAAGAGTTTATTCACGTGAAATAATAGTAATTGAAATGAAGTCAGTTGGAGATCTTTTCTCCAACCTAACAACAGGATGTGGACCATGCATGTTTAGGTTAGATTTAAATTTACTTTAATCTTGTTAGGAGATTTAAATTAGACCTGTGAGAGCCAAGAGAAAACCTACTGTACCATAGGTGAACAAGCTCTTGCAGATTGCCAGTCTGGCAAGGAGGTTTATTTAAAGTCAATAGCGTGGCTAAAGGTAAGAAGAATGAGGCTGTTTCCCATTGCTCTGCTGTTCCACCTCTCCTTCCATTCCTGCATTCACCAGCCTCATCTCCCAGCCCAAAATATCCATAATGTGTGGAAATTAGATGGTTCAGCTCTACAGTTTCTTGCCTATTTTCAGCATGTGTCTAAGGCTGGAATTAGTCTGTTTCTGTGTTAATGTGCTTTAAGTCCTGGAGGAAATGTTTGCAGAATTCAAACCTTAAGCATTTCATTTTCCATTAGTTATAATTCCATGCAAAGGTAGTTCCAAGTGGTGACAAATCTTCCCAAGGTGTTCTTCCCACAGAGACAAGAAAAGGTCATTAGGTTCATGGATTGCTGTCATACAGATAGCAGGTTCAAATATTTTGATGCTATTTCACATTTGTCTTTTCTCTTTTTATTTTTTCTTTTTCTTTTCTTTGCCTTGTTTTCCAGCTCTATGTTTTAAGTCAAGGTCAATGCATTTACCGTGGGAAGGTATTAAACCTAGTCCCTTACTTGAGAGATTTGGGGTTGAATTGCCCAACCTACCACAATCCAGCAGATTTTGGTAAGGACAATTTGCATAGTTTATTTAATTTATTTTGTATTCGATTAGCACATTCAGGGTAATGGGGACCATGGTGTGTTTTATACTTTTGTACATATATACGTATGTGCGTGTGTACATATATGTATCAAAATTAAAAATAAAATTATTCCAATTTTTTCTAAGTAATTTGAATGCCATCTAGTGGTAAAATTTAGTGAATATTTCTCTCTGGTGGAAGTCCAGGTCCAGGAAATGAAAGATAAAACATATTCTTTAGTGTTTCATAGTAATTAATCTTAGTGGCTTTTCAAAGTGACTCCAGTATTTTGTTTTTTTATCTTGAACAATACCACTGTGGTATTGTACAGCTAATAGCATTGAGGGTTTTTTCATTGTTGTTTCATAATTCCAAAGAAGCAGTAAGGGCCACAAAAATAGACTTTTGTAGTTTTTTATTACCAAAGCTATCCCGTATTCACTGCCTTTCATCTAAAATGGTTCATTTAGCTTCCAGGATGAAGAGAACTCTCTGAAGATTTGTAGAAAGATACATTTAAATTATGTGTATATACGTATGAATTTGCATGTGGCATTTTAGAGCCTGTTCTAGACACAACTCCTGTTTCTGACAATGCTACAGAATCAAGGGGATCTAATAAGGCTTGTGACTAGCCAGTAGTATAAACCAGTAACTTACCTTCTGTTTTTTGTAGTAATGGAAGTAGCATCCGGTGAATATGGAGACCAGAATGGCCGGCTGGTACGGGCAGTACGGGACAGGATATGTGACACAGACTACAAGAGAGATGTTGGTGGTGAGAATGAGTTGAATCCCTTCCTCTGGCACCGGCCTTCTGAAGAGGTATTTTGTATATCACAACTAAGGGGCATGGCTTGAGGCTGGAGGGGGAGGAAGAGAATTTAAATCCTCGGTCAGTGGAGGAGGTTTCTGGGCACATTCAGCTGATGAGAGTGGGGTTTTGTGAATGAAAACCAAGCAAGATATTGCAAAGAAAGAAGTTTATTCTTTTATGTGTTTCCGCAGGATTCCTCCTCCACAGAAGGCTGCCACAGCTTCTCTGCCAGCTGCTTAACCCAGTTCTGTATCCTCTTCAAAAGAACTTTTCTCACCATCATGAGGGATTCGGTAAGACTGCCATTATAATAACTTTTGTAGCCAAAAGGTCTGTTCAGTTGGTTGTGAGGTAGTGTAATATGCCTTAAAGGTCCTGTCCAACAGCCCACGCATGAAGATCATCACAGAATTTCAAAGGAAAGAGACTGATCTTTCAGTCTTGCAATTAACTGTACCGTCTTCATTGTGAACAACAGTTTTCTTCAGAGGAACTCAGAAGCATCTGGCCTAAAAACTTAAAGCTTAAATCCCCTCTGTGCTGGCAGGTCTCTTATTCAGTTAGTTATCATACTGAAAAGTGAGTGAGAAGTTGTACTGGTATGTCACAAAATCAGTTTTTCCAGAAAATTCAGTGTGGCAGAGATGATAATTTCAGTGTGATGTAAGGTTAATACTTAAAGTCTTTATTTTTGAAACAGAAAACTCGTAACTAAAAATTTTGCTTCTCTGAAAAGGGAACATATCTGTTTTCATACATTTAATATCAAGATGAAGTAAGTATCATAATGAAACTCTTCATTCCCAAGGAAAAAAACCATATCTTTCACCTTTTTTCTTAAAAATAAACAACCCCCTTCAAAATCCCAAATCCTGCAGTTTTCATGTGTGTTCATTAAATGTTTTGGGTGCCTAGTTTACATTAACAAAATGCAATGGGACTTTTTTTTTTTTTATTCAGGGAAGTTTTTCTTGTGTCTAAGTAGCTGAGTTGCTTGTGAATTTAAGAGATAGGACTATTTACATTGTCTGATTGATGCTTTGAAATGTCCTCTAGATAGGATTGTCCCTTCATTAACAGGTGTGAGTTAAGGAGATGAGCTTCCTCAACCAGGCCTTACGTGCACACCTGTCCAAGGAACTCACCTGTGTACAGTATAATTGGTACTGGTTGGCCAAGTGGTTTTCTCTGTGGCAAATTTGCAATTTGAGAAATCTGAGGAGGGTTTGTCTGCTGCTTTTTCTGTGTGTTGGAAGGTTTTCAGTGCTTTACATGAGGGGGGGAAAGACAATATATACATTAATATATATTGATGCATTGATTTGACATATCTGTCCTTAGAAAAGGAGAAAGCCAGACGATATATCTATACTGGCGGGCATATGGTGGATTCAGATAAGGTAGTTTGGAAACCAAAAGCAATTGAGCCATGTGGAGCACAGCATGAGTAAGTTACCCTTGCGCAGGGTAAGCTGAGCTTCACTGAGCTCCAGATGCTGCAGCTACAATGCTTTTGCCCTGCACCCAGGCAGGTATCTCTTTAGGACACTGCTGTTTCCAGTGTAGACATGTCCACACAGAACTACAGGCTTGGAAGAAACCTACTGGACCATTGTGTCCAAGCCTTCGCTGTCAGATAACCACAGTATTCCTTCCCTTTCAGAAAGGGAAACACTATATTGAATGCCATAGCAAAAGTAATCAGCTGTTTTCCCCACTGCTCTGGTTGGAAAGATACGGCAGAACTATGCAATTCTAGTGGTTAGGAAGCATCTTCTTATTTCCAGACCATATATATTATGCCCATTTGTTGTTTTGCCAGTGCATTTCTTTGCCGTAACTTGTTCTTCTCCCTTGCTGTTTTACATTATAGTGCATTTGTCATTCAAGGATTGTAATAGTTAGCACATCTTGTCTAGTACCAAATATTTGGTCTAAAATAAATTGACATGTTCATGTGGGAGGGCTCTTGTAATCCAAAGCGTACATACAGCTTCACATTCTCCACACTGCTCAACTAGCTAATCAGAATGTCTCTGGTATGCTTGGAGAGCATATCTCAGAGGTGTGTGAGCACTAACTGTGGATCATATGGTCCTCTCCTCGTCTCCACCAGGGGGAAATTGTAACTTATTTTCTGATGCGTAGATTGAAGAACAGTGTTGGTTTTCAGATTTTTTTTTTCCTGCTCAACTGTAAAGCAGTTCCAAATTTTACTATTTCTTTTGTTCTGCAAATTTGCAGTCATTCCAAATTTTACTATTTCTTTTTTTCTTCCATACCTCTTGTAGGAATACTGTATTGCAGAGAAGGCACAGAAGGCTAATTTATACCTGATTAAGTTAGTTTGGTCTCTACAAGCCTGAGATACCTTTTCTGCCTCTCTTCTGGTCTGGGAAATTTATCTTTTATTCAGAGAGAAAGTCTCCTTCTCCTGATGAATGAGGGCCAATGGCTCCATGTCATTGTCAGAGAGTAAGATTTCAGGTTGCAGCATTTGCGGTTTCTGCCTGTGTTTACAGGAAGAAATTTTCTGTACTGCAATAGCCGTGTGTCTGATTTACACTGGGAAGCTCATTACAGTAAGCGTTCCTTAGCTGAAGCCCAGTTTGCCAGTAGGAAATTAACATTTGTATGTAAGGTCTTCTGGACAGAAGTACTCCTTTTCTGCAATCTGTATATCTGATTTCAGTCATATTGCCATTGTTTTTGAGCCCAGACTTTCTGATGAGAAATACTGCTCTTTCCTTGCCTGTAGGTCCTGACACACTTGCGTATCACCTCACACATTGGCATTGGACTGCTCATCGGCTTGCTCTACTTAGGCATTGGCAATGAAGCTAAGAAAGTCCTCAGCAACTCCGGCTTCCTCTTTTTTTCCATGTTGTTTCTTATGTTTGCTGCGCTCATGCCAACTGTCCTTACATGTGAGTGCCAGTCGTACTGTTACATCAATGGACAAGGAGATTGCAGTAAGCTGGGAGGGTGTTGTAATGTATGTTTCATATAAGATAACGTTTGACATGTGCTTCTACTTCTAAGACAGGTGTGGGGATAAATGTTGCACTCACTAAACTGCTGTGTAGAGGCAAACAGAGATAGGCTTGTCCAGTGGCACCTCTCTCTCCCCAGTTTTGCCAGTGTTTCTCAACCTGGACAGTTCACCGTTACAGTCCCGGACTGGAATTTCCCCTTATGCCAGTGCATCTCAGCCGTGTCATGAGCTCGTGTTTGGTCTTAGGGAGGATGTAATAATTTCTCTAGGACTTCCAAGTCATGACTCCTGCATAAGATCAGCATATTCATGTGGTGTCAGAAGCAAACACCTGCAGTATGGACTGTTCCATGCTTCCTCTGGGAGCGCTGTTACTTTGGATTCCCTGTTGGATCAAAAGGAGTAACCAGGTCCTTTAAGTTTTGACACCACTTTTAATTCAAAAAGCCTCTTTAAGGGAGGTTCAGGTCATCTGAGTAGACTGGTACATAGTCTAAACAGTGAGCAACTCTCAGGGCTGACCTCTTAACATTTCATTATGAATCATTGAAGCTATTGCTGGCCTGTCAAAGGCCTCAGAGTTCCAGTCCCTCTATGGGACTGCAGCAGTGCAGGATTAGATATGGATAAACTATGTTATTATGTACAACAATATTGCACACTGACAACCTAACGTACTAATTTGTGTTCTCTGTAGTTCCTCTTGAGATGGGAGTATTTCTTAGAGAGCATCTGAACTACTGGTACAGCCTGAAAGCCTACTACCTCGCCAAAACCATGGCTGATGTTCCTTTTCAGGTATATGCTCTACTCTCCAATAAGACAAGAACCATTTAAGTTCGTGGCAGTGTTTTATCCATCTGAATAGTGGAGAAACTGTCCGTATGTGTGTGCTGAAGCTTCAGGTCCAAATCAGAAGCACTCTCAGAGTAAACAGCAGGACAACAAAAGCTGAGACCTGACCCAGTATTTCTTTAATAAACAGATGACCATCTTTGCTTTTTTGCAGAAGGGGAATTGAAAAGGACTGTAAGTGAGTGGGATCTGTTTTCTAATGCCCAAGTAGTAAGATAGATATCATAGTCTGTGGCAGATGTATTTATTATCTTCAGCCATGCCTGTCACGTATGGAAAGGCTGAGAACTGTGGATTAACTAGAACTCCCCATGTTTTTATTGTATTCAGAGTAACAGTGAATGTTTGGCTTTAATGGACTAACTCCAAGTGTATCTCCTTGCAGATCATGTTTCCTGTGGCTTATTGCAGCATTGTGTACTGGATGACTTCACAGCCATCTGATGCACTCCGATTTGTCCTCTTCGCAGCCTTGGGAACCATGACATCCCTGGTGGCTCAGTCACTGGGTCTTCTCATAGGTGCAGCCTCTACATCCCTCCAGGTACTGATGGTGTTTTGTGGTCTCACAGGAACCCTGCTGTCTCCTGACACTGACTGCTTACTGTGACTGCTGCTGTGTCCCCAAGACCTTTGTTGAGAGATGACAGGCAAAGAGTTGTCTTGGTCTGAATATAGCTACTTGATGCTTCCCACTAGCATCAACTTAAACAGCATACACATGCACTGGATGTGAGGCTCTGAAGTTCCTTCCCCATCTGAATGGGGCTGTGCCTGCCCCTGCTTGAGTGGCTTGTCGCTGGCTATTCATCCCAGGCTGAGCAGGTCCTAGAAACTGCAGGACTGATGCATTTCTATGCATCTACAAGGTGGAGGTAGGCCATGAGGATCAGTAGCTCAGGAGAGGGTTCTTCCATACACATACGAAAAGGTTGCAGGAGGCAAGGTAGGAAAAGGCTTGCCCAGAAACTAAACTTCTGCAGAGGGAGGGAGAGAAGCAGCTGTTGGCATGACTGTCACACTGGAAGCTGGCCGTGTAACTCCATCCTGCTTCCTGGCAGGAGATGTGCTGAGGTGGCCATTCCACAGCCGATCTGTTTTGTGGTGCTTATGATAACAGATGATATTGACATTAATATGCAGTGATGCTATCAAGATTTCTGCAGTAGAAGGCTTGATTCCGTCTCTGTGCCACCCTGTGGAGACCAGCAAAGCCCTGTTGTATGATCCCTGTGCTTCTGCTCTCCCCAGAAATACCTGTATGGCCCTTTGCCCTGGAGGGGATGTAGAGAGGACAGGCTGGAGTTGGGTCAAGATCTATCTTCCCCACCAAAGCCACCCAGCTGGAGATGTTCTTTATCCTCTTCACAACGTTTTAGGACCAGTTGAAGCTACTGTTCATGTGGGGTTAATGAGGAGGCAGGTCTGTGTGTCCTCAGTGGGGAGTGAGTGAGAAAGGATAATATTTAGAAGGAGGGGTCTCATACTCAGAGAAGCAAGGGAATCACAGTGCCCATCTTGCTCTGTAAACTTCTTGGTGGGTTCAAGTCCTTCAAAGGACAGATCCCCAGCACAGCGGTGGCATCAGCTAGTTAGAACGGTTTAGAAAGAGGAGAGGGACCCCTTTTCCTCCACTAACAGCATCTAACCTCCCCCTCACAAGAAATCTCATCCAAAAAAATCAGTTATTTCCTAGTATTTGGAACTGTGATAATTTGGGGGAGTAGCATTATAAGAAGGACTTGAATGGCATCGCTCCCCACTGCCTAAAGGGTAAGTTTGCATTGCCTGTTTGGGTTTGGCACAGAACAGAGGATTTGCCATAAGGAAAGTTGGCTCTTTTAAAGGCTTGTTTCCTCACTGGAGGTCAGGACATCAGATGAAAGAGCAAGTTAATTTTTATTCTTTTCTCTGGCTGTCTAACAAGAGACTGTCTATTCCTTCTCTTCACAGGTGGCCACTTTTGTGGGCCCAGTTACTGCCATCCCAGTGCTTCTGTTCTCTGGGTTTTTTGTCAGCTTTGATACCATCCCAACATACCTCCAGTGGATGTCCTACATTTCCTATGTCAGGTACTGCTAGGGAGGCCATTAACCTCCCATCTGGAAATGCTGTTTGTTTGCCTTTGCTTGTTTGGTTGGTTATTTTGGGTGCCAAAGACACTACGTTCACAGCACATTCTTTTAGAGTATAAACGTACATATGGTGATGATCTCCACATGATCTCACTGCATTTTATGTTGTATATGATGTGAAATAAATAGGCACATTCAGTACAGATTATCGGCCACAAGTCCATGTCAGTCCCCTTGAATTCAGTGGGGTTGCACAGCATGCAGATCTTCCTGGATTTTGCAATAGTGGATTTCTGAAATAATAGGGACAGTATGCCCAACTGAGAAATTGATGCCAGCACCTCATTTTGGAAGAAAATGTTGTATAAATCACTGCTGTATCCTAGGTAGGCTTGTTGGATAAAGACCTGTTTTTAAGTTTCACAGTAGCGCTGCCACAAGAAGTGTGGGATTTGTGTCACCTCTAATCTAAGCTAGTGTTTTAAGAACGATTGGCACTTTATATCCTGTCTATGTCTGTCACTCTCACTGTCTGAGACAGCTATCTTAAGATGGGTTGATTGCCATCAGGAAACCTCTGAAGACTGGCATGAAGGGATAGTTTAGACTAGACACTTAAATGTTTATTGCTGAAATTAGGTGAGGTGAATTTTCCCATCCCCCTTTTCCCCGCCCTGCCCAAGCTGCACTATTACGGAGAAAACCCAAGCTAAAATATCCTCTCATTTGGCAAGTGAGGTCTTACACAGAGACCTACCAAAGATTAAGAGATCGCACCCCCTGAATTAGTAGCTGAATTCAAGATGAGGCCTTAAGGCATTGTTTAGCCCGCGTGGAGTCTCCTGAAGCCGGAGGGCGCTATTGTATGCATGGGATCCACGATGGCGTATCTGCTCACAAAGTCAAATCCTAAGTGCACCCAGTGCCGGGGGAGATTGTGCGTTGCCAGTGAAACTATAGCACATGGAAGGAAAGAGAAGGGATGTTCTACATTTATGCCAGTTTTAATATATTTCTGACTTCAAATCATAAGTGTATCCCCGTTGCTTAGTTTCAAAAAATGGAATTAACGATGTTACTTTTAAAAGGGGAATTTCTGAATATGAAATTAATCTGCTTTGTATTTTAACATTTTTCTTTGGAGAAATTGCACTATACACTATCTGGAAGCAGTTGAAGACAAAACTTCTGTCGTTGTTCAATCTTACGTAAAATGCCAGTGACATGTCATTTGCTTGATTGTAACAGGGATAGAACTTGCCCCGAGACATGTGTGTCAGAATGATATTGAACCCCTCGGTGCTTCCAGCTGAGCTCTCATAGGGATTGTATCGCTGGTGGAGTAGTTCTAAACAGATCATCAGGACTTTTCCTTCTAATCCACCCTTCTTCTTTCCAGATACGGGTTCGAAGGAGTTATTCTCTCCATCTATGGACTGGATCGAGAAGATCTGCATTGTGACAAAGATGATACTTGCCATTTTCAAAAATCAGAGGCCATTCTGAGAGAACTGGATGTAGAAAATGCCAAACTTTACCTGGACTTCATTGTTCTTGGAATTTTCTTCTTCTCTCTGCGCCTAATTGCCTATTTTGTTCTCAGATACAAAATCCGTGCAGAGAGGTAAAGGAAAAACAGCTAAAACAATGCAGTAGGAAGATCTTTAGACATGCTATAGAGGGCACTTGACATTGTCTCACTGTGGCAGGCCAGTCTCCTGTGCCCAGCTAGATGCTGTTACGACCTAGCCCATAGAGAACCACAATGGGATAGTGGACATATAGTGTTAAGCCAATCAGTCCAGGTGGGTTGGGTCATGCTTTCATTACACTTTCTAGCTTTAACTAGGAAGAAAAAATAGAAGGGAGTTTTACACCAGAGAATATCAATACTGAGGCAGTGTAACTGTAATAAAAAACCTGGCTGCAGGAACTTTCCTTATGAAAAACAATTTCGTGGTAAGGTAATACTAGTCCTTGTAGCCAGAATAGTATAATGTCATCTATAGGTGACAAGGTAATGAGGTGCAAAATGGGGAATGCAAAGAAAATAGGATTCTCTCATCTTTTTAGATTCAGAGTTTCATCTTTGCAGTTTTCTATGTATTATTTTGCAATTCTTTTCCACAGAATTACCCCTTCTGGCCAAAAGTCTGTAGATGTATTAATTAATAAGTTAAAGAGATCTTTTTAATATGGATACTTTTTTAAAACAAACCTAAAGTGATTCAAGTCATTATTTTTGTTTCTGTCTAAATTTAGAATTCTGGTGCTTTACTTGTCGAGCTGGTCTCATATCTGAAAATTGTAATGATAGGAGGAAAAGGCAAATTCTGAGTCTGCACTCAACCTGTAGTCCATATTTGGAAGCAACAACAGATAGCACAGGCATTCAGACATGTTCAAGCTGTTGCTGAATGATTGAAAAAATGTTCTTTTGCAGTGTCTTTTAAATCCTCAATATTTGTGATATTTAAAATACTAACTCTGCTCATTATCTGTTTGATCTACCTCCTGCGAATGAAAAAATCAAAGCACTCCAAGGCTCATTTTTTCTTAAATTGTGAAAGCAGAATCTATCCCTAAAGCCTGAGCGATTGTTAAAGCCTGATGGAGTGCAAGAGCTAGCCACAGCTCAAAGCTTGGGGTATTGTGCTAAAACACTTGTGACTGCCTCATGTGGCAGTGTTCATTATATCTGCAACATACTACTTGTAGGACACGCCTCAAAATATACAAATGATGTTGTAATACTGCAGGTCTAATTATGCCAAGCAGTTTTGTTCTCATCCCGAAGTCTACGTGTGCAACATGGGAATTAATAGCTAATTGATCTAAACACCAATGAAACGGTTAAAAGAAGCATGCATTTGTTTTGCATATCTCACCTTTGTAAACTTGGCAGGGGGAATTCTGGTTCCAAGTTGATGTGAATTTTGTTACTGATTTTCATGGGTTTGGATTTTCAACCCAAAATGAAATTGTGGGGCCCATGCTCGTGTTGGACACCTTGGTGACCTTCTGCAAATTCCACTACCTTCTGCCATTACTGTGCATTTACCTTAGCGTCACAGACCTCCGAGTCAGACCTACAGATTCTATGAATGTAGTATTCCTATCAGGATGCTGAAGTCTTGTAGATTGGAAGCAGCTCCATGTCAGCAAACCATTCAGGAGCTCAGCAGCTCATGACAGAGTAGACGAAGAGAGACCTTGTGCATCTGCTGGTCACCAGCAGTCACAATTCACAGGCTGTTTTCAAGGACTCCATGGCTACGTCTATACTAGTAAACTAAATAGTGCCAGGGCCAGCTCTGTTAGTCCTCAGACAACTGGGACTAATAGGAATGGTCCCTGTCCTGTATAACTTCTAAACAGAGCCCAAACATTGTCTGGAAAAGCTCTGGCTGTGCTGGGCTGCAGCTCTGCCATTTAGAACTGAAGGCAGTTGCTTCTCAGTTTTCCTGGCCCGTGCCCAGGCTCTGTTTAATTTACCAATACAGACATAGACCACATCTATCTGTTAAACTCAGGATGCTTGAATTAAGACTGTGTTCTGGAAAACTTTTAAGTCACATGTTTAGGAAGGTTAGCTGAACTTTCCCTGAAAATAAGATTGACCTGTGAAAGCAAGGTCAATCTTTACTGTAGAAGGGAAAAAAAAAAAATCCTTACACAACCTCTTTGCATGGTTTTGTTGCTGGTTTTTCACAAAATGTCCTGGAGCCAGTAGAGCTTTTATACAGTTCTGCAGCTTCTCCAGGCATAACCACAAGCATGTATGGGCCTATATGGCTGTCAGATATGAGAAATTAAGAATTTGGGCTGTTCTAAATAATGCTCGTAACTGTGTACAGTTTTTAAATAAGTCACAAGCTGAAATCCCTTGGCACAACGTGCCTTTATTCTTTCAAGACTCTCAAAATATTTGTGAATATTACAGGCAGTCCAAATGCTCTTTGCAAGCAGACAAAAGACCACCTTTGCCAAATTACTCTTTTGTTGCACACTGCTGGTCCAGCTGTAGGCTAGCTGAGTATGAGTGTGACATCCATGGCATTAAATACCTTCAGGGTTCATGTTTTGTGTTTACCAACACCATTTACCAAATACCACGTTGAAAATCACTTGCAATTTACAAAATGAAGTAACTTTGCTGACATTTCAACACTGTTAACTTACACGATGACAATGCTGTCTTCTCCCGTTTAGACCAGTTTAGCAGTCTGAGTTCCTTGGATACTGTCTTGTTATCTGTGCCTATTCCTCTGTTTGTAGACTTTCTTATTTTACCTCTTTAGTCTGCAACATGTCCTCCTGTACTGTACCTTTGTATGGTATTATGGTAGCCAAAAGTCTGGTCCTCCACAGGTGTTCCTAAAAAAATGCATGCTCTGGAATATTTTTTGTCGCTCCTTTTTTTGTTAGATATGCTTTTTCCCAGCCATCTGCTGGCAGCATTTAGCTGAAAGTTACTATTCTAAGGAACACTTTCAGACTGTAGTATCCCAGTAAAGAAAGAAATTAATTCTGTTGCAAGTCAGTGCTACACATAAATGAGATAATCATTCTTTCCCTCCTTAGCTCCAAAATTAACTAATGATATCTCTTTTGCCACTACTGTGTGACAGGAGTATGACATCCCAATTATGTTTTCATATACCGCAAAGATTTTTAACATAGTCTCAACTTGGCTTTTTTCTATTTATGTGGAAATAAATTCTAACAGGCTGGTATAAAATGCATTCTCAGGTTAATGGGCTGAGCATGCATGTGCTGTAGTGTGAAGCAAGCACATTGTGAAGTTCTGGAGGCTTCATGCGGAAGAATAATGAGGCCAGCAAGATTCTAAAGACTTCACATCCTCAATTTATATAGCCATATATAAATAGCCATAAACTGCTTGAAATCAATGCCATTGTTACCATTCCAACCAGTCACAATCTGGCTAAAAGTTGCGTAAGAGGCTAAAGGTTTTTTAAAGGTCTGTTGAAGACTGAATGTATGATTTCTGTTGGGACTGCAGGGAGACTTTTGTGTTCTGCTGGCCATCTTGTTTTATTTGGACTTCCTTTGTGCATGTCGCTTTGGTTACTGTGTGCATCAGTTAAGACTTTTATGTGCTTCAAATGTTTTTTTGTTGTTTTTCTTTGTGGAAACTTGCATATAATCTGAAAAACCCTAAAAATTTTTAAAAAGAACTTAAAACATTATTATTTACAACTAAATAAAAGATTTGGAAAGCAGATTCTACTCACATAAGAAATTGAGAAAATTGAATCTTTATGGATCAAAGGGGGTAACAGAAGAATATCTGGTGCTGAAATCCTGTCCACTCCTTAATATTTGGAGCCCAAGTTACCTTTTTTCCATTAAAGGAAAGGAATATATATACACATAATAGGGAGAGCTGGTTATGTAAAGTGGGAGATAATGAACCCTTGAGTCCAAGTACTGGATGTATCCGATGAATGGCATTTTGATCTACTCTTTTGTGTCAAAGTCTATGTTGTCAACAGAAGTGAATGTTTCATTAAACATCTGTTTCTAGAAAGCAGCGTGGTACCTACTGACCTGTACCACCCCAGTGATCCTCACAGAGGAGGTCCTGTCTGTCCTATTTACTCAACACTAGATGGATGTTTTCGACTCTAATGAAGCCCTGTTCCAACAAAGTACTTAAGTGTCTTAATAACTTCTCACATCTCCATTGTCTCATGTGAATCAAAAGAACAACTAATGTCTTTAAAATAAAGTCCAGGCTTAAGTGCTTTGCTGGGTGAGGGCTGTATTGCACAGGAAGGCTGAGATGTTGGCTGTCTAAACAGACTCAGAGACTATACTGAAAAATCCATTTGCGTTGGGTTAGTCTCTAGGAGATTACAGCTTTACAGTGATCTTGAATTAATCTTTGCGAATCACGAAATACTTCTTTTGAGGGGAAGAGGAGAATGAAAATCAAGTGTGGAGATGAGTGTATTTTTCTGTATTTACTGTTGCTTTGCATAATTGCTTTTGTTATCTGCATAGTTTCGGTAAGGAAAAAGGAACTTTCTATTTTTCTTCTTTCTGTACTAGAAATGCCAATCCAGGACTGCTTTACATACGAACAATGTCAGCATTTATTTTTGCTTCCCAAACTAAGCAGGAAGGGACCTTAATTAATTATTTTTCAGTGTTAACTCTTACTGGAATATGATTTTATTCTTTTGTCGTCTGGTCTGTGATGATCATATTCAGGAACGATAACAAAGGGCAGAGGGAGAGACCTGAGGTGCAATGATGCTGTTTCCAAACAGAGCTCCTCAGAAAATGTGTGTGAGGAGGGTGCAAACGGCACGCGTACCTCTTTCTGCAGCCTAATGCACCTTCTTCCACGTTGCCTTCGCTCACTGAGCTTCAGGTCCAGTCTCATTTGGTGGCTGTGTGGGAGAGAGGGTCACACATGTTTGTCCTGCATAATGCAGGAGAGCCCCCCAGCACTGCAGGGTTGGTTATCAGCTCCTTCATTGGGGTCAAGTTAGTTCTGTGGGGAGTTTTTGATACCTGTGGGATCTGCTCTGATGCTCCTTGATCTTAGTGCAGCAGAAGCTGGCTTGGAGTCTTCTTCACCAGGGTTGAGCGCAGCATTTTCTGTCCCAGTCTGGCACTGGCTCTACTCTGGTGTATCCTCATTCACAGAGGATTTTGAAGTGCATCAGCTGTCTTGGGTTGAGTGGGATGTAAGCACAAACTCAAATGCTTTCCCAAACAGAACAGTTCTCTTGACCTGTGTTTGTTTTGGGCCAAGCTTTGTGAGTTAGTAAGAACATGGTTGAAAAGGACATCAGCTGCAGGAGTAGCAGCGAGGCAGAGCTTCCTTCTGAACGCATGGGCAGAGCTCTGGGTGCAGGTGGCCAGCTGCAGCATTGGTCTACTTGTTAGGATCCGGGTGTGGAGTAAGAGGAGATTGCATGCATGCTGCTTTTAACTATGGATACCGTGATTCGGCCAATGAAATTCAATTCTTTCTCATTTTCATCAACTGGATAGTGTTTTTGGACACGGTTTATCTCACAGAACCATAGCTGTCTAAAAACGAGAGGCCCAGTCTAAGTTAATCGTCTACTTTTCTTTGTAATAAAAGGAAGGAAATGGCCATCTCCAGGACAAATGGACCTGAGGTACTTCCATAGTTCCCTGAAGTATTTTTCCTAATGGCTTGAATTCTGGCCCATGCGGTGAGTTGTATTATAGCAGTTGCCACGTTTGAAGTCATGCCTGTTCCCAGGGGGGTTCAGAGCAATGTCAGCTGGAGCAGGACTGGATCATCCTCATTTTGCCAATGTGGCTCCAGTTTTTGCAACAGCCCTGAAGTGGATAAATTGAAATGTTAGCAGTGTAATTCAGCTTCCTGGACTTAACTGCGCGGTAGTTTATGCATTTCTTCTGGTTTCCCAAGCTCCTTCTCTAGTTAATGGGGACTAGACAGGCAGCTACAGAGGCAATTCTTCACACTGAACTTAGCATCTCCTTTGTGGTCTTTCTTAGGCATGTGTTTTGGGCACTGGCAGAAGATTTGGAATTAGGTAATGTGACAAAAAAGTATGGTTTGCCCTCAGGGAGGTACATAACTCTTGCACTGAGGATCAAGGGAGCTGAGGAAGGTACCTTAGATCCTCTGCCTACCTGCTCTGGACACGTCAAGTTAGAGGAGACGAGCCCCTGTACATTGAAACTTTAGAGCTTAAAGCTTTGGCGCTTAGAGCTTTGGAGCTCAGACCTTTGGAGCTGGAAGTTCAAGCAATTCCTTGCTAAAATGGAAACTTGTTAAAACTGGTCTTGCATTGTGGGTGCCATAGCACACTTAACAAGTAGATGCGGTGTTTTAAGTTACCTTGTTTCTGTAGCCCTACTGTAAGTTAGAAAAGGTCTGGACTTTGCCCTGAACTCTGAGTGTTAGGATTGTTGTTCCCTTTAACATTCACATGGGCAGCAAAGATCCCTGCCAAAAGCAGGAATATTAGAAAGCATTGAGGTTGATTTTGGCAGTAGCTAGCCTTAGGCTCCTCCGGAGCACATTGACTGTGGTAGATAATCGGTCTGTATTTCTGCAGAGGACATCTCAGTGGTAGCTGCAGAGATACTGCCCCACGTGTTGTTCTTTTTTCTTTGAGAAAATGATCTTCTCGTGTATATCCATTTTCCTACCAGAACAGGTCGATAGGGTGCAATTGCTGAGGAATTTCTTTCCTTTAGTTCTGTATGGAAAGCCATTTATAAAGTTTGATAATAACAAAGGCATTTTGAAAAGCCGTTGGGAACTAGAAGTAGGCAGAAAATGACATCGTGTCATGTCCTCTGTAGCAGTTTGTGACAGGCTGATCATTGCTGTGCCCGTGACACGGGCCCTATTAATCCTGCCACACAGCACTAGTGAGTGCATAAATTAACTGCTGAGTGACACTGAAGTTAATCATGAGCTCTGCTATTCGTGGACAGGGGCAGTAGCATTTTCAGGGATCAACTCCTACTGTCCTGTTCTTAAATACCTGTTTTCGTAATACATAAAGAGATTGTTGTAATGTATCCCACTGAGTGGTTTTTATAACCCCGGATATCATTCTGCATATTATATGTCCAAAAGTTGCAGGTTGAGCCTGCAGGCGTAACAAGTTTCCTTTTAATTCCGTGCGTATGTTAGCGTATTTCTGTTTCTGTACACATTTCATGTAGAGTTTGTGAAGGAGTAATGGTACTGTAGAGCACGAAATCTAGCTTCAGTGTTTTTATTATTTTGACATCGTGTAATGAACCATAACTTTATGCAGTTGTCAACTGTAGAACCTTCCTTTAAAAGATTTAGTTTTCTGTTGAGGCCCATTGCCAGCACTGTAAAACAAAGGGTGACCAGTCAAAGTACGTATGCTTTGGCACAAGGAATGCCCATGGCTCAGCCTGCCAGCCTGCATTCTCTGCATTGTTTATGCCTTCAAGATACATCAAGATTTTGTCAACCCATTTTCTTTCTGGGGGCCTCCATGCAGCTCAGCCCATGCTTACCAATTCCTTGTGTGCTTATTGCTAGATATCTGTGGTTGCTGTCCACGTGGGGTGTAAAAATGAGCTGCTTGGGAACAGTGAGAGGTAGGTAGAGGTGAATGGATTACTTCTAGACTTCTTTGAGCTACCGAATACCTAATGTGCTGGATCTGTGGGTGTGCTTTACTCTTTCAGGAAGAAAAAAATCTAAAATGTCTTTTTAAGCAGATCGCAAGGCAACATGGAAGTCTTTACTTGTAAGGTTGACAGGGTTTTTTACTTCAGTGGCATCTGTGATGTCTTTTTTTCTGGCCCCATTGTATCTTATTTTAGTAGCACAAATCATTACACAAGCTCCTTTCTATTACTTTCAAAAACCAGCTTTCCTGGCCTCAATGATAATTGTACCAACCTTTACAAATGTGAATTAGTTGTTAAACAATTTTTAAAAATACGGAAAAAATGCTCTTAAATTACAGTAAAAGTAAATGAAATTTAAGGAAAAGATTACACTGGTACATCTAAAAAGAAGACAAACAAGTCCTGCAGTGTAGCCAAGCCTTTACCTATGTCAGTAAAGATTTGTGAAATACCTTATCTGATTCAGTTGACCTTATTGTGAGATACTGCCCTTGAATCTGTTATTGAATTATTTAACATTTGTTCTTTTGTTTTTAAAGCAAGAGTCAATGCAAGGTATCATTTTAAATCGGCGTGCTAAAGTGTGCATATTCTGTGTATCTAATATGTCATTGTTGTCTCTTGTTTCTGTAATGCATTTGCATTACTATGAATCAGTTTTATTATGCTTCTCTAGAGACTTGCTGCCTGCACGCTGTGATACATTTGCACTGTTGTAGATATATATATACATATATATAATTATATTATATAAACCATGTCTTTTTCAGGTTGCTTGTTACCTTTGTAGTTTACGCTTACCGGTACAGTGGACCTGAGTAAAAATGTGGGATGTGGGGCATTCTGATGATATATTACAATAATAGAGAAATCTTTGTATATTTCTGTATACTCAATACCCATAAGAAGAGATTTGTACGTGCATTATTTTCCAAGCTAGGGCTTTGTTTTCTGAGAATAGAGAACATTTATGATAATGTAACAAAAAAAAATCAAATAAAGTGTTATTATTTTCAGACAGATGCCTTTCTCCCTGTTCTCTCTCAAAGGGAAGTGGCAGGTGCGTTGGTAGTGATACGTTTTCACTGCCTGCTCCTAGGTTCTGGCAGCCAGCAAGGACATAGAATTGCGTGTTTCACAAGTACATTGTGGTGGTTTCAGGTAACTCCCAATACAGGTAGGTTACAGAAATATCCAGTAAAAATTCTTGAAAACATAAGTGCAGTCACATTGCCTCAGAGCAAAGGTCTGTATTGCCCGGTAGCTGACTGTCCTTGTTTTGGCTGGGAGAGAGTTAATTTTCCTCCTAGTAGCTGGCATAGTGTCTTTTGGATTTAGGAGGAGAACAATGTTGATAACACACCCATGTTTTAGTTGTTGCTGAGCAGTGCTTACACTAGGCAAGGACTTTCCAGCTTCCCATGCTCTGCCGACTGAGAAGGCTGGAGGTGCACAAGAAGCCGGGAGGGGGCACAGCCAGGACAGCTGACCCAAACTGGCCCCAGGGACATTCCATACCGTGTGACGTCATGCTCAGTACATAAACTGGGGGAAGCTGGCCGGGGGGGCCGCTGCTCGGGGACTGGCTGGGCATCGGTCGGCGGGTGGTGAGCAATTGCATTGTGCATCACTTGCTTTGTATATTTTTTATTATTATTGTTGTTATTATTTTCCCTTCCTTTTCTGTCCTATTAAACGATCCTCTCCCCCATCCTACCAGGGGTGGGAGGGTGAACAAGCAGCTGGGTGCTACTTAGTTGCCAACCGGGGTTAAACCACAACATTGACAGTGAACAATGGCACTTGCACAGGGAAGAGTGCAAGAACAGGGCAAGCATTGTGACAAACCATACACAATTCGGGGACTTCCTGAGCCAGCGGGATTATCTTTGTCTTTTCTTGCCTTTGATGGATTTTTTTTCCACAGGCTTACCTGCTGTTCATCTTGACCGTGCTACCTGCAAGTGCCGGCAGATGTTCCCCATGCTTTTGCATTGCAGGAGGCCATAAAGTATCATTCCCTCTTTACCTTCTGCTTGGCGCTCTGGAATGTATAGATTTCCTCCTCCCTTGTTCCCAGCTAAAGAGAATCGATGTTTTTTTCTGCCAGTCACACCTGTCCATTCCACATTTCACAAAACACCATTCTCCCTCGTTCAGCCACATCACTCGTGCTATGTTCCTCTGCGGCCTTCTGTGCATTTCTGTCATCATGAAAGGTCTCTTCAGCTAGTTTAAAAAGCCAGTATTTTTTGTCTCATGTTTCTCCTGAAGTTCCACATTGTCCAAGAAATGACACACTTACTGTTTCTGCCATTCTGAGCAGTCTCCCAAAATACGCTCCATGAGGCATTGGGACTGCTGCTTCCTGTTGCACTGGCAGGGAAACTCGGGCAGAAAACTCGACCTGTGTAAGGGCCCAGGAACAGCAGTGTCAGAAGAAGGGTTTCAGTGTAGGTATCCCTTACTTTGCCATATACTCTGTTTGGCTGGGTGGCTTTTCATGCTCTGAAGCTGTTTGTTCCTGTATTGGACTTAAGGTCAAGCCTAGACAACATCGCTGTCCTTGTGCCACCCCTCCTGACCACCACAGCAACAAAACTACCTGCATTGGTCCCCACAGTTCAGGGACAGCAGACATAACTTTCACAAGTTAGTTAAGTGTCCAGTCCTAGATAACGTGAGCAGTGATGCTTAAAGGATAAATTACCCTAAGGACGCAATAGGATTGCATTTTCAAAACTAACGGCAAGACAATCTTCTAATGATAACAGAAATAATACTTTATGCTACGTTTTATGGGCCTGCAAATAATACTAGATTGAAGGAATTACAGTCCCAAAAACTAGATGCCTCCCCTTGCCAACTGTCCATAGAGCAGGAAGGGAAGAGGAGGAACAGGAGTCCTTCGTAGCCTGAGTGGCAATGCAGATTACTTTAAGTGTTTTATATTACAGTTAATGCTATGAAATAAGCCAACCATAAACTTCTCATTAGCAACGCTGCAAAAATTAATAGACCTCACATGCAATTACCATCCACGGTGTACTCCAAATGGTTTCATAAAATAAAGAGCGTTTGAAAATAAAGCCATCCATTTAAAACCTGCTTTGTAATGCAGGTTGAAAGGCATTGGAAGCCAGGGAAGCTGCTACGGTAAGAATGATCGCTTCTTTCAGCGTGGGAGGATACCAGGATCTGTGCAGTGCCCAGGTGAGCAATGAGCAGCCGTTGTGCTGTCAGTCGCTAGCACGGACATCTTACCTTGGGAGAGCCGTAATAAAGGGCTTGGCGGGGAGGTGTATGTTGCAAGCTCTATTGAGGGCAGAAAAGCTGTCAAGGGTTGGATTAGTCAAATTGGCACTACCTGCATCAATTTCTTACTTCATTTTAAATTTCATAACCGCATTTGGTTTCTTTTATTTTTCTCTGTGCCTTGAAGATCTTTTCAACCTCTGAATTTTTTATGCAATGCTAACTTTGTGCAATGGCATTGCTGGATACCTGACATTTCAGTTTTGTGCCTGTGCCCACACACACATAGGAAGCCTGAGAAGGAAGTCAATGCTTGATCTCTTCCACAGACGGAAAGTATTATCAGAACATGAAGCTGATCCATTGTCAGCCTCTGACTGCAAAAACACCCCTCAGAGTTGCACTATTTCCCCCCACTTCTTTCTAGCACATAGTCATTCTCTTGTCCCACTGCCAGTTCATCTGCTCTGCTGGGCAGGTCGAACAAAGCTCCATCTGTTCCTAGGACCTCTTTGCTCATCCCCACTGGCATCTGTAGAGTCAGATATTAAGTAGATTTCATGGCTTTATCAAGAGTCTTACAGGTGCTTTTTGTCTTTCTCCTGTGTAAGAATCAGAAAGTAGCCCCAAAGTAGATAGAGAAGAAACAAAAGCTACATTAAAGCTTTTGATTTTGCTCCTTCTGTTTGTTGAAACCCATATCCTAAGTCTTGGTGAAGCATCCCTTGGGTGAGGCGTAACGCCAAGTCTGAAAAAGGGTAACAAGCAGGGGAAATCCAACTTTGTGGCAGGAAGGAGCATGTGTCTGGGCTGGGTTTTACTTACCAAATTTGCCTTTCATGAAGCTTCCTGGAAACACCACAGACCAAAATCATCAAACTGATGATAACCTGCTTTCAAACAACCGTCAGTCCACTCCTGTGTTTAGTCAGGCGCAACTAACTCAGGGGCTTTGAACCCTGGGAATTTCCTAGAGTTTCTGTAACAAATTCAGCAATAAAGGTGTTTGGCTCAGCTGCAGTGAAATGCTTTGGTTCAAGACTTCCAGAGTTACATTTCAATTGTGGTATTTCAGTATTAAAACCCTCAAAACTTCTGATTTCCAGAACAACCTTTTGTTATGCTCGGAGGTGGAAGCGCATGTTGAGGGAAGTCTGGGAGACTTAACTCGGAGACAGATGGGAGCAAGACCCTGAAAGAGCCTGTCTTTGTCTAGTGTCTTCTCTGAGGGGAATTTCTGGGTACCACAATGGATATACAAAAGGTGCTCACAAAGCACAAGAAGTTATTATAGCTGAATGAATAGATACGCTCGTCTCTAACAGAAAAGTACTTTGTTTTCTTGCCCTGCTCACCTCTGATAGGCACACAGAAATTTTACCATTCACTAGCAGGGGAAGTAGCACCAAATGACTGCAAACACTTGAACAAAACAGCATCCTCTGATAGCATCTGAGAGTGCTACTAGTTCTAGCACTTGAATGTATTACGCATTGCAGCACACATATTTTAAAGCAAAGTCTATCTGTTTGGCCATTTTCTTCTAGTACTGAGGACGCGTTTGTAGTCTCATCCTCCCATTGTGTACCTGGTGGAGTGTACTGGGACAGGGACCGTGCATGCTGTCTTAGGTAGTCGGGCAGCTCACTGTTTTGTGTACTGACACTGGCAGCTTTCAAATGCTTTAGAAGAAGGTTCAGATGGGGAAAAAGGAAGTCTACAGAATAATAATGGACTGTTCTGCCCAAAGAAGACTTTTGTTTCTGGCAGAGAGCTGCTTGCTTCTGAAACTCTCACCTGAACTTCGCTCATAAGGAAGATTTTGCAACCCACACCTCAGAGCAGCAAGTCCCCCTTTTTGGACTCAGCCTCACAGCGAGCACAACCTCCTGGAAATTGAATCTGGGTCTTGATTCTGCCTGGTTTTAACAGGCAGAATCTCGTCATTCTGCCTGGTTTTAACACAGGGAATCAGATTTGATTCTTGTGTTTTACCTTCTGCTTTCCAAGCTGTTTAATGGCATCATGGTCAAGTTTTCAAGCTTTAGTAAAACCGGTAGCTCATTAGAGACTTGTGGCAGAGCCGTGCGATTTAGCTGCTCTCAACAGAGGAATATTTCAGTTTCTGTATTCTTTTTCACTTTGGTTTAGCACCTTGTCTGAAACCTTCCTTTTGAACGGGAGCTTTGCCAGAGGAGGTGTGTGATACTAGCTGTAGCAGGAAGCATACCCTTTTCAGAGACATTTGGGAATGGGATCTGAAGTGGGCACATTAAAATACACATTTTTGGAGGTGTTTTCAGTTATACCCCTTTTTCACATTGCTACAGGTTTTTTCACATTGCTACAGGTTTGTTCTTTGTTGCTAGCACCCATCTGCTCTGAGCTCCTTGTCTGTCCTAGTTTTCTCCCGTTAATTCTTCACGTCAGCCAAATACAGCTTTCCTGCATTGCTTCAAAATGAATTATTTCTAAGACCTTTTCCTTGGCTACAATTGCTTTAAAAACCAGTAGAATATCCTCACTCATTGAAGAACCACACAGGCAATCAATCTGCAACGTCAAACATTTTCTATTCAGCCTTTATTAGAAGGTGAAGCATTGGTTGCACACAGCTGTCATGATTACAGACAGTTTAGGACTACCAGGCATTCGTGATTTTAAACGTCATTCACTATCTGCGTAATAGCTTCATCAGCACAAATGCTTTGTGTCACAGAGAATTGATTCCTGTTATGGTAACACCTTTGCTGGCGAAAATCATGTAGCTGACCTACTTTTTTTTCCCCAGTAAAATATTCAGAACTTTGTTTACTTATTCGGCACTCTCTGTATGGCTATGTGGGTGTGCGAGCAGAGTTGCAGAGATACAAAGGGTAAGTCTTCATTTGGGCTTCTCATATTTGCTTGTTAAAACTGATTCACATTTGTGACAGTCCTGCATTTTGTTAGAAGAGAAGCCTCATTATATGTTTATCCTGCACCTCTCCCTAGACAACCCTTTTGGTCAGTGACGGACAGAGGGCTAGATGAACATCTGAAATGACCCAGTGTGGCCACCCGTCAGTTTCAAGGCGTTGTGGGTGCACTCGGATTTCTTTCCATTATACAGATTAATTGGGTAAAGTAACCAGCGTGAAACACCAAAAACAGCTTTAAAGTTTCTGTTTTAATTTTGCTTGCTAGGGCTGGATAGAGCTACATACAAGCAAAAAGAACAAAAACAGAAGATGAAGAAGGGACAGAAAAGGACAGACTTTACACAATCCAATAATGTGAAGCTATTTCAATCGCGTTAGCTAGGGAAGCTTGTCGATCTATTGACGCAAAATAAATGAATGAACTGTGCATATCTACTTGTGTCTATCTGCTGGTCAGACTGTGAGCTCCAAAAGGCAATCGATTGCCAGCAGCCAGGACCTCTCTGTTCCTGTGCAGTGATTTGTCTTTCTTGGGCCTCTGCCACCAGGTCGGCTAGGAAAGCTAGCATCAAGTCAGACATCTGTGCCAGGGCAGCGGTGTTCCCCATCTCTCCCTCTCTCCTGTCCCTTCAGTGGCCCTCTCCAGCTTCAAAAGGCACTGATGGGAAAACCCAAGGAAGGAGAGCAGATACATATAGCTGCTAGTCTAGACACCCCTTGGCGCTGGGCAGGAAGGAGGCAGTTCAGTTTGCCCTACTGGGGACATCTGAACTAGCCAGATGATTTCCAGCCCAGAGGTGTCTTTTTCTCTCTGAGGGCTGTGAACGGGGCCCGTGGTGACAGACTCGGGTGTGGGGAGCCCGCAGCGTGACCCTGAGGGTGAGGAGAGGAAGGTCCCTCCTTCTGTAGCCACATACCTGCAAGTCCCGCACACTCCTCTTTGGTGTGCATTCCTGTTTTGGGATCTCACTTTGCTCTACCTTGGCTTTGCCTGCCATCTTCAAATCCTCAGCAGCTGTGGCTTTTATTCTGTTTTTGCCAGCTTGTTTTCTCACCAGAAATGTTAATTTTAAGAATTCTAGGCAGTTTTTTCAAGTGCATTTGGGTGGGTGTGGATAACAGTCTACATAGAGAGACCTCAAGCATCTACTTAATGTAAATTCCCAGAATAACCATCGTCCCGTAGGACTTACTGATGATGACAGATCCTTAGGTCATAATTCTTTGTGCTATGAGCAACTAACTCTGATTTATAACCTCAAACGTCCAGAAAACTGCATGACCCAGTGCCTTGGCTTAGCATGCTGTTGGGAATGGTTTGCTGGTCAGCACACAGCAGTTAATGGTTTTTGCAGTGGACACCATGCCCAGGGACAGCAAGTGAGCAAGTTCAGCCCTTCATGCTTCATCCTTTTGGGGTTAGACCGCTGTCAGCGTGGCTTTCCTGCACCATCACAGCTGTTTTTCTCCATGCCAACATGCAGACCATTTCAACAGAGGGGCTCAAGCAGTTCCCAGGAGTTTCAGCTGCTGTGCCTTGCCAGGCTGAGTTTCCCAATCAGGTTTTGCAGCACAGGACGCCACAGTACCCACCACCCCCTTTGCTAAGACATTTCTCTTCATCATTTTTCTTTCAAAGCCAAATACAGCCCCAGTACACTGTGGCAGGGGAAGCTCAGCAGGACCACTGACCTGCGCCTGCCTCACTGGCACAGCCCCAGGGGAGAGATCTGGAGGGTGAGACAAGGGAGGGTGAGACAAGTGTAGCAAGCAGTTACCCATCTGAGCCTCTCCCTCGGGAATACCCGCATGACCCATTACACTCTTGTGTTGCGCACGTCGGCACGTGCCTCTGCAGAAGGAAAAGCCTTTTGGTGAGTATGCGTGGCTCAGTGAGAGCTCTGCCCTGGAAGAGCACTGACTCTGGCAGCCTAATTTCAGTCCCTGCAGATTATTTCCCACAGGACTAATTAGGGTTACCCTTTTCAGTGTGGCTGCATTTTAATTCTTTCTGCCAACGAGACTCCCATGAAGGCCCCGTTACCTGGTGAATGCACCTAGTTGTTGCACCCAATTTTGCAGTGCAGTATTATCGTGATTACACTGTGCTTAGGCCTTCCAAATCCACCTGGGCCACAGCACCAAACCTTCCTTAGCAAAGACCTTCAAAGACCTTCAGTAGACTTGTCAGTTTATTGCTCATATTACAACCAATATCCTACCATATTCAAATCATATTATTGAGCCTATTGTAAGTGCAAGATAATGAAGTTTTATGAATGACTAATTTTTACCCGCTTGGATAAACTTACTCATCACAAAAGTGTACTTGGAGAAATCCCTAAGGAGGCACGTGTCTCCAGCATTTTCTCTCTCCTTGCAGCACAACCCCGCACAACTGTTCTTTCCTGCTAAGCCCTGAGCATGGCTTGCAGGCATGGCAGTCTCGCATTACCAGTGATGAGTGGCATTTCTCAGGGGTCAGTATTGGGACTGGTGCTCTTTAACATCTTTGTCGGCGACATGGATGGTGGGATTGAGTGCACCCTCAGCAAGTTTGCCAACAACACCAAGCTGTGTGGTGCAGTCAACACGCTGGAGGGAAGGGATGCCATCCAGAGGGACCTTGACAGGCTTGAAAGGTGGCAGGTTGGAGGGACTTTGAGCAGCCTGGTCTAGTGGAAGGTGTCCCTGCCCATGGCAGGGGGGGTGGAACTAGATGATCTTTAACATCCCTTCCAACCCAAACCATTCTATAATTCTATGATTTTGTTCCCAACAGTGCTCTTAGAGGCTTTTTACTGTGCTCTCATTCAACTGAAGCAGGGAAGCATTTGAGCTGCGCTGCCGAGCATTTAAAACACCCAAGGAGAAAGCAGTCACACTCGCCTGGGGACCAGGAGATTCTCCTGTGTCTGGTGAGACACAGCAGGCTCTATTTCAGGTATAAGTCAAGGCCAGGGGGACCTGTTTCTTGCCTTTAGCGTTGCAGAGACTTTTCCTGAGCATGACCCACAGGACCCGCCTGTGGGGACGCTGGTTAACAGTGAGAGTGCCCAGTGATTCAGCTGTGTGTTGCATCAGCAGCTGAGGCCCATGTTGGGTTAGATAGGGTACCAGGTGGGTACCTGCCTTCCTGAGCTACTCCGTGCCCCGCTGGTCGTGGCACCAAGGGATTGGCAGCACCAGAGACACGGTGATGCAGAGAGCAGGAGGTGTCTGAGTCAGACCAGCTCGGTGGTCAGCTAACAAAGGTACCCTTCTCTATGTCTCGAGGGGCAAAAAGAAAGCCCAAACCCACAGCTGTAGCTATATAAAGGGAAACACTGAATATTTTCAGCATTCAGAAGGGCGAGTGGCCCGTGTGAAGCCATGTATCAGCTAACAAATGCAAGCAGTCACTTGCAAGTGTGAAGTGTAACTAACACAAAAAGCTGAGTGCCGTGTTCCTTTCAGAAGTGTTAGTGACTACTCTGTCAGTGGTGAGTTGCTAAGATGCCAAATTGCCTGGGAAACAGAGAAATACACAGCTTTCAAATAAAGATAACAGAGAACTCACGAATTGTGTCTTAGTGCTTTTATTACAGTGAAAAAATGCACGGTACTAGCCTACTGACAGAATAAAAGCTGCAAGTAACTTTTTATTGGAAAGGAGTCAATCCAAGGTAAAAATGACCTAGAAATCATAGCTGTTACACATTATCAAGTCTGAGTTGGGACCTCCAGCTGTTGTTTCCCGTTGGAGTAGGTCCAAAGATCACAAGGTTCATGATGGAAGTTTCTCCTTTAACAATCTGGGGAGGTAAAGAGGAGAAGCAGATTAAGGGACATGTTTTCTCCACGAATTACACAAGATGCTAGGAAGTGTTTTGCCTAGATGCAGGACATCAAAAAGGCAATTTTTAGCAATTGCTTCCCCACCCCCCCCGGATCCGTACATGTTGTTTCCTAGCTATGATTCAGGTCAGTAAAACCAAATTAGGGTGAATTGTTTCCAGTACAAAATACACTGTGGGGTGGGTTGGAATTGGCTGAGGCTATTGGTTATCTACGTTAGATATGCTGAAAGGTCAATATGTTAGATATGCTGAAAGGTCAATCCTAACTAAAAAATGGAAGCAGGGGATCAGAAATTTCTGTAAGTTTCATTCCACATTTCTAAAACAAAGCCTTTTCTCTCTTGTGGTAAAGTAGATGTGAGTTCGGTAGTTGCACCTCTACCATCGCATTAGCTGCGGGCTTGAGCTCACACCTGAGCCCAGGCTACCTGTGCAGCCACACTGCCCACAGGTCCCTGGCTCAGATGCGTCAGCAACACCCACCCGTCTGTGCAAGAAGACGGTCTTTTTAGGGTTTAGCCACCTCTTCCCCTCTCATGCCCTGGGTGAGGAAAGTCTGCACCCACACTGAGAAGGGGGGCGAGACGAGACCCCATCCTGCTCACTCCCTCGAGCGTGGCCTCCCGCCGCGCCGGGCTGGCACAGCACACCAAGCCTGGGAGAAGCACGGACCCTGCCAGGAGCCGCGGTGGGTCCACGGGGACACAGGGGACACTGTCTTGTGCAGGACATTACCCTCCTCCACCATGCGGTGGTAGAAGCACCAGGGGACATCAGCGGGGTGTGCCCTGAAGCAGCACCCCTTCCTTTCGCACTGCTTAGCCGTGATGCCGGGGAAGCCGCAGTTTATCCTGGCGTGAGGATCGTTGGGACATACTTTCTCAACTGCATAAAGCAAAAACGAAGGAAGAAAGGAGGCCGTGTTACTTTATGCTCCTGGCGGCATAATTCACAAATAAAAGGCAGACCACGAAGGTGAGGTCAGTGAGCAGACGTGACAGCCATGATGACCTTCTCCATACCAATTTCAGGCAGCAGGTTCACCCAAATCCTTACCACGCCTGTTAGGCAAAACTAAATACCAAGGGGTGAGGAATTACTGCTGTGCCCAGGGGGCCAGAAGGGGCTAAATTTGCCCCTAGAAGTGTCCGGTAGGCAGTGACCCAGCTTTACTTTTCCTAGATCCAGCAATGGGGTGAAAACCCACGTGTCTCCTGTAATGGTACCACAGACACTGGCCTCGGACCAGGGTATATTCATGACCAGATCCAAAGCTAACCCCAAAGCAGCCTGGCTAATGCGGGGACAGGAAAACCCAGCCTCCTCTGCGTGCCAACTTGAGTTATGGAAAGGAGGTAGGTCATTTAGGAGGAAATCACAGCTCATCCAGGCAATTTAAAGTAGAATGACAGGTAAAGAGGTTATACCACCCGGCCTGAATAATTCAGTTTTCGTCTCCTGAAACAGTTCTGCTCAGGAAAGCAATTCTATGAAAATGACACTGTAAGGTGCTGCCATTCATTTTTCAAGATTTTCATGAGATGCAAACAACGTTCAAAAGAAAAATATTTTTTTTCCTCCGACAATTCTGAGCCCTGTTGACCAATCTTGATTCATATCAAGTTCTTTTATTGGGTAATGTTGCCTTGCACCCTGACTTCCTTTCATTTCACCTCTGCAACTGCTGAGATTGCCCTCAAGTTCTCCTAAGAAGGAGTCGCGTGGTCAGCCCGGCAAATGTAGGTTACATTCAGCAGTTATGTAAAAAATACACCCGGTCCTTGAAGGACTGGGAGAGCAGCTCTTACCCTCTCTGAGAAAACAAAGGCAAAAAATAGAAACAGGACTTTAGAAGGAAGGATCTAACAGAAAAGAGGATTTTTCCTGGGATATTTTGGAGATTTCATTGAATGAAGACTGGGAGCAAAAATGACAAAAAAAAAAAAAGAAACACCGAGAGGAATTATGCTGGGAAAGAGGCAGGAGAGGAGGGAAGTAGCAATTATCAAAACAGGCTGGAGAAAAGAGCAAAAAACCCAGAAGTTACAGGATGCCTGTGGTCTTTTGTACAGGTGTCAAAAAACTACAGAGGGACTCATCTACTCAGGACTTTGACATGCAGTGCTGAAGTCCTCCTCAGCCACATAGAAACTTAAATAAGTGCTGAGGATCCCTTGCTCTACTGATGAACAAGACCACAAATGGCAGTGAAATGTTTTAAAATAATGAGCATGGGTTATTTCATAACTAGAAGCCTGAAGGAAGAGGAAATGTATTATAGTGTGAAGAGATGAGACAAAAGACTGATGGGTAAGCAAGGTTTGACTTTGCATTTTGCTACCAGTGGTCTTCTAATAGAGGTTTGTGCCCACTTCGTTGGCCTAAGAAGAAAAGCAGAGCTGCTCCCCAGTTGTACACATTTCTGCATGATCAAACACTAGGTAAATCGGTGTTTCTGGCAGAGATATTACCTTTCTTTGCTCTAGGAGCAAAGCACCAGGGAACACCGAGGACTGAAGTGTTGAAGCAGCACCCAGCTTTCCTGCACTCCATTGGTGAGATTCCCGGGTAGCCGCAGTTCTTCCGCTCCTTGGGGTCCAATTTACACTGGCATCTTGCTGTTCAGGACAGAAGTAGCAAGTTACTGGGTGTCAGTTTGCACACTCGCTAGCAGAGGTGCATT
>NW_008825113.1:5523195-5523413 GCF_000699105.1 Pygoscelis adeliae
GTGGCACATAACTATATAAACCCTGTTGTAAGTCTAAATAAAGGAGGATGACCATACCCATATTGGGATCTATCATTACTCCGGATTCGCGACTCCCGCTCCGCCGCCGGCAAAGATCCGGGAAACTCCGATACGTGCGGTTTAAAAAGCTGCTTTTAAACTCCCACCGATTTCAGAAGGGTTTGTACCCCCCCTTTTGAAAATCTGGGGTCTCATTT
>NW_008825113.1:5523599-5542728 GCF_000699105.1 Pygoscelis adeliae
CCGCCGCCGGCAAAGATCCGGGAAACTCCGATACGTGCGGTTTAAAAGCTGCTTTTAAACTCCCACCGATTTCAGTAAGGGTTGTACTCCACCCTTTGAGAATCTGTGGTCTCATTTGCAGCCGAGCCAGCCCAGCACAGTGGGGTCTCTGGACTTCAAATAGACCACATCAAATGGTAAAACCCCATAACTTCAAATGTCATGCTAGTAAATGTTTGTTGCTTTGCCCATCCCATGTGAAAAAAAGAAAGAGTTAAGGGTCCAGTAGATATTTGAACAGGTGTAAAAATACAAAATCTTTGCATTATCGTCAGGTGCCTATAAAAATGTAGGATTACATGCAAATAGTTGCAGCTATACTTTTAACATTTTAAGCCTATTGCACAGTCATCCGCAACCAAGAAATTCTGGAGATGTCCTTAGGTGTCTGCCATTGAGTTACTTGCTTTCCAGTTCTTAAGTTGTCTAAATGACTTGTCATTTATTGAGGAGGCAGATAGACTTCCAAAAAATTGTATTCATGTGGTAAAGTAGCATAAAATAAATGTCAGAAGACTATTTAGACAAAGCTAGCTCCTGTTCCTGTCCTGGTCCTGTTCTAGCAAGCTCCTGGACATGTCTGTCCCTCTACCTTTGCAGCAGGTTCCTGCTTATTCCACCAAGACAAGAGCACACCTGCAGTCTTTTTTATTTTGCCATAGATTTCTCTGAAAAAATGAAAAAGTAGACTCCAACTTTGGTAATAGTACCAGAACCAGACATTCGCTGTCTGATACGTAAACTGGAGACATGGTCTTGCTGCAGTTACAGTCAGTAGGATCAGGCCCACATACATACCTGTGAAGGCAACAGAAGATGAATGTACTTACTTGGTAATGTCCTTCCCTCTGCCAAGGTGCTGAGGGCTATGATGAGGACGATGGAGAGCACGCAGATCACTTTGAGATCCATTGCTCTTGGAAGGCGGGTGGAGGAGAGGTGCTGTTCTCCCTCGGAGCAGCTCGTTTTATACGCTCCTCATGTTTGCCCAGCGAGGTCTGATAACATTGTTCCATCCAATGTTTCACCCAGAGGTTGGGTTTTCCTTTGTTTAATTAGGAAATGTTGCCGTGCATATTTTGATATCCCTGAGATAACTTTCTAGGCTCCCATGATCTATTGATCCTGTATCTATTACATACCTATAGATACATATCTATTACGTGATCCCATAATCTATTAATTGGATGCTGCTGGGTGGCTCTGGCAACCCCAGCTGCTTTCATTGCCATTAGAGTATTTCAGACTTCTGGGCAGCTTTAAATTTTTGCCACTACTGAAAAATATATGCATATATTTCCTATCCAAGTGTATCTTTTCTGCCTGAATTTTTCCCTGGCCTTAAGGTTTTGGTTATGCTTACTCTGAAATGGGTAAGGCAGGAGGGTTGGAGATGTGACACCTCCGAGGTTCAGGAGACCACAGCGTGAACCGTGCTGGGGAACCAAGAACTGCTGCTACAGACCTGAAGAAATACGTAAGCACAGAAAGTAGAAGGTGTGACTGTGAAATACCGAGCCTGGCTGAGGCCGCTGTTTGTTTCCACACATGAGGCAATTTACACCAGTTTGCAATAGGAAAAGAAGGTAAGATCAGGGGGAAAAAACAAACAAACAAAAAAACAAGAGAGGCAGCAGCATAAAGAGACTCGAGAGAGGAAAGGAGAGTTTATGTATGATCTCAGCCTGACCCACAGGCACTGTGCTCGTCCAGGGGTCAGAGCTGAGTGCCCCAGCCAATATTTTGGACTCAAGGTCCTGCGCAAGGAGGAAGGTCAGGCTCCTGGAGCAGACCCCCTGCCAGCCTGCAGGTCCTGCCCCTGGGGGGCCACGATGGGAGCTGCCCCTGTCCCCTCTGCCTGGTCCCCAGAGCAGGGTATTGCTTTGCAACCTGTCCAACACCACAGGCATGTGTTTTACCAGAAACAAACTTCTGAAGCACCACGTTTGACCTATTAATTTCACAATTGTTTTTCTCCTGATTTCAAAGGTGACCTCTAATGCAGCCTTTGGGCTGTGTCAGGACACCAGGCCTTGGGACTTGGACAGCCTGGTCAGGCTTTAATCTCCCTTTTGGATCTTTTTCTACCATTTACTGTAACATTTCTTAACTTCTAGCTACTTCCCAATGCTTGAACACAAGCAGAGCAGTGCCAGGGAGGGGGACACAAGCAGTGGGATGGTGGGACTGGCTCCACACCCTCCCCAAAGGAGGCACCTGTGGAGCAGGCATGGCCAGCCACAGCCCCCGTGGTGCTCTGCAGCGTCCCTTTTCCCATGGGAGAACCACCAGGGAATTCTTCCTGTTCCTCACCAGAAAAGGGATTCAATGCATTTTTTTGATCTTTGACAGAATTGAGTCTTCATGCCTTTGATTTTTATATATGAGTTTGTTTTGTGCCTCTTTCCTTGGCAAAGTTCAAAGCAAGAACTTTTAACTTCCATGGTTGTGTTTTGAAGGTAATTTATTTGTTGAAAAGTATTTTGAATCCTGTAGGAAGAGTTGTGGTCTACAAGGGAAAAAGATAATAGAGCTCATTTTCCTGCTGTTTAACTTTTTTAATACTTTATTTATGCCGATCCCTATTTAATATATTGATGACACTTCTTGTTGAAAGTCATGATCCGTAAACCAAACATTTTGTGTATCCTTCATTTCACGAGATACCAAGCTGCAGGCAGAAGAGGACTGTGTTCCAGCACTCAGCAGTTTGCATCACGCCTTTTGCCTCCATCACTGGGGAAAAAACATCAGATTTAAAACTTAAAAACACAGTTTTCTTCTTATGTGCAACATTGACAGTGCTCCCAAATGTCCATCGTTACACCTGGTCCAGCGAAGTCATTAGCAATTTTTCCATCAGCTTTCTTCTCGCAGTGCAGGGGGTGAGATTGGCTGAAATGTTGCCCATGCACGAAAGGAAAGCGGTCATCCTGAGTGGGGGACCGCGCTGCTTTCACACCTCCATAGCTCTTCTCAGTAGATTATCGGCCCACCGCATGAGTCAGGTGAAACGGCCGATAACATTCGTTCCTCCTGCCTCTTACTGGATATTAATTAACTCCTTATCTGTCAGCTGTCACCTCTTGGGCCCGATCCCAACTGCATGCACAAAGGCAAATCTACCACTGAGTTTTTGCTGCGGAAAGAGCATTTGATTGGCATCTTAAAACAAACACACTGAAAGAAATACGCTTTTTGCTTTCTGCCAGCAAATTACTTTAATGTTGTTAATATGTTTATATAGCAAAGCCTTGAAAATTATCTGGAGTTCCCCCGTAAATGCGTTTCTTTCTCTGAGGCTGGCACCTAGCTAGACATTTTGGTAACGGCGTAGGGCGCTCAGGGTCAGCAAGTGCCCATGGCCAGAAGGGGCTTGGAGGGCTCCTTCCTCCTCTCTAGCCTCTGTGTCCTCCCTTACCACCCTCCTCCGGTCCCACGGGGCTTTTAGCTGAGCTGTGGTGCTCTCACTTCCTTCCCAGCAAGGAAATGAGAAATTACCATGGCTGGTACAGACCTTCTCGCTGCGGGTGAATAACAGGCTGCAACTTTGTATTCTGATATTGCAGGACTTTTAAAGGATGTGGGTATTTTTTTCTTTTCCTTTTCACTTAAAAACAAAGAGCCGGCAACCAACAGCACAAATTAGTTTTTCATCCTAAAGGGAGTTTTTTGTTCTAAATGGAATTTCCTTTTGGGGTGACTGTTAGTATGAGTGCTGACTTCAGAAATCTGTCACTGGGCCAACACCACTTGCATGTGAGCCCAACAAAATAAATCCCAAGTTTTGAGTGCTCCCTAAAATAAAACATCATAAAAGAGAAAAAATCAGAGACAAGGGAGGGGGCAGTCTTCAGCAATTTCGCTCCTTCCAGCTGTGCAAGGGGCGCTCAGCAGGAGGAGAGACTTGGAGCAGGGATGGTTTGACAACACCATTTAGGTGAACCTCACTCCATGCCACTCTTTCACCGCAATACTGGTTTTTATGAGAGTGTTTCTAGAAACCATAGCAATGAGCAGTACTCTCCTCCCTTATCATTAGGCTTACTGTTTGCCTTGTTCCTACGGCCACTGGTGCCCTGCTATATCTCCCTTCCTCCATGTCATTTGCAGGTACACGGGGGTTGGTGTGGGCAACAGGCAGTGCAGGTGCCTGCTCTTCCCCATGGTATGGCCTGTAGGACCACAACATTTAAAGGGTGTATTTTTCAGAGTGTACTTTCCCTGGGGCCCATAAGACTGTGCCGTGGGTCTGCTCTACCCTGATGAGTTATATAGGTGGTTTGCATATGGAGGTTTTGGCATTTGGAGGCAGAGGGGCGTATCTCGATGTGGGGTCCCTGTGATGACCCTATTGAGGTGGAGAGCAGAGCTAGGAGCTCAGATGACCCTGCCTGCAACAGCCCCATAGGGTCTGGACGACCCTCTGCAAAGGCTGACGGCACCCCTGAGTGACTGCCGCCACCTGGCCCTGTTCTGGTGCAAAGGGGATGGCAGGGACACCAGCCAGGGCAGGGACAGGACCCCACCCCCAATTCCCAGGGGTCTCCGTCCCTCCTGGGAATTGCAGACAGGGAGCTGCAGTCCTGGCCGCAGGCTTTGGGCTATGCCTGCGCTCCAGGCTCGTCCTCTCCCTGTGCTGGGAGGTCCCAGCCACCGGCTCACACAGCGCGTGTGTGACTGGGACCTGGCGTTTATTTTTGCAGTAAGGAGGTGAGGCAATCCCCCCACACAGCTCGCAACGGCGGTGCCCAGGGGAGTGGGTGAGATGGTGAGGGGGCAAACCACGCACAGAGCAGGCACCGACACGAACTGCCTATGTGTGCGTATACACAGGGTACCCGCACAGCAGGCAGCTGCTGCATCTGTGGGCAGATGGGCCCCCGACGCGGGGATGTTCACCTCAGCGTGCATCTCTGGATGAGATGCTGAAATGAGGGACGTGGGTCTCTTCCAGCTACTGTCCTGCGGACCCTTGTGTTTTCAATAGGCACATTCCCACGTGCCACTTGTCCTTGCAAGGCATGGTATGGCGATAAGCTTCCTTGCTGCTCCTGTTAAACCCTAGAGAAAATGAAATAAAAATAAATAAAATAGGGGGCTGGATTTGGAGCTGCAGGTTTCTGCGTGCAGCAGGGATCCTGGGCTAATGGCAGAAATAATTCCATTCCCCAGTCCCTGGTGTAAATTAAAGTTACCTGGAGGTTGAAAAACTTGTAATGGAAACTTTAAGTGATGTTGCAGTCAATTCCTAATATTCCTTCTTGTTCTGAGTCTGTACTCATTTATTTCTGTGCCAAACACATCTGGGAATGGGATTTTCAAGAGGCCAGCAAGGTTGTTGGGATTGTGCAGGAGCATGCATTTGAACAGAAGCAAAAATACCAGGAAGAGGTTCCCAGTAAGATTCGCTGCTCAATGCCTGTAACAAGCATCACGGTCTCAGATTTGTATTGGGCTTCCCTACCAGAGGTTATTCTCTAGCCCACGTAGGAAATCCCTGTGTTTTTGAAGCTTAAAGATTAATATTTTGAGTGTGTGTGGGAGGTGTCTAACCATGTTATTTTTAGATATAGGTCTGTTGTAAAACATGCTCAAAAATTTTGTTTCCCACAATGCAGGCAGGAGCTGTGCTGCAGCTTGGAGGTGTCCAGGCGGAGCAGTACGACCTGTGCCGCTCGCTTGGGTAACCCTTGCTGGGCATGGACTGGGGCTGGCTTTCCCTTTTTCTTTCAGGGTGGCCCCCATTTCAGAAGCAATCAGCCAAGCAATGCTTCATAGGGAAGCTTAAAAATACCACATCTAGGAAAACACAGCTGGACCTAACTATAGTACAGGGGACTCTAAAGCTTGAACATGTTGTTAAACACAGGCTGAAATATGGGACAGGTGAGATTTCTGGAAAAATGTAAACACTCATTTATATATGTAAGCCCCTGGAGTCCAGCCAAAGGTTTTGCAATGCTCCAGTTGCATGGTGGCTGCCTGGCTTACTTTTGCAAGCCACACTACAGAGAAACATCAGCCATCAGAGCAGGGGCAGATATGTGTCACTGGGGAAAACAGGGGAGGCACTGAGTCAGGAGAAATTGGATATAGAGGGGAACTCTGTGACCCTCACGTACACCTAAGTTTGGATGTAGGTTACTACAGCAGACAGTGTTCCACCACATTTCTTGTCTCTCCAAGCTGCTAAACTCACCCTCTGTGGGATTAAAATCTGAACAGGTCTGGAGAAGGAACTAGAGAAAGAGAAAGAAGCCTTGAGCTGTAAAGGGGGGGAAAAAAAAAAAAAAAGAAAATAGTAGGGATAAGAGGTACTGTATGGTCTCTGATAACCTGTTGCGTAAGGTGTGTTGATCCATGCGTTGGGAGCAGTGGGGAAAGCCTGGCATTTCTTGTGTGAATGAGGGAGAGGGCCGTTAGCCGCCCACATATTTTAACTAGATAAGTTAGCACACAAAAGCCCTCAATTCAGGATGTTATCTGCCTGTCTACCACATAACACTGTGGGTTCAAAAAGTAGAGAAAACCCTACATCTTAATTCTGGGAATGGACAGTTCAAAGTAACAATTGAGATCCATCACTTCGATAAACATACCTACCTGACATGTACTAATGCAGGTGTGAAAAACTAACTTTAACCTAGTGTGTACAGACTCCTTCAGGGGAATTTTGTAAAAGAATATGTCATTTCTACAAACCAGAGGCAGTGCTGGAGGAGGGCTTTTGTCACATTTCTGTGGCCAACATCCTTGCACAAAGTAAAATGAAAACAACAATTACCTGAAGTTAATCCAATATATAACTCAGAGCTGAGTCAGACCTAAAAACCTGAATTTTAACATCCAGTACATCACAAAAAGTTTTGGTTGCAACTGCAAAGCTCAGTGCCAATTTAGAAATGCAGGTCCGAGCCTATTATTTTTCCTAATGTTTCTGGGTTCTCCAAGCAGCACGTGATACCTGCGTTGCCAGCATTCGCCTTTCTTTTGTGAGAGCCAAAGCAACACCAGAAAATGCTTATCGTTCCTGAGATGAGGTGGGGACCAGCCTGTGGAGAAAAGGGCACGCTGGCTGTAACCAGCAAGGCAGTGAAAGATGTAGTCTTAATCTCTTTTCTAGACCCCATCAGTCTTTGCGGTGACCCAGACAGGGGAAGAAACCCTTGAATTCGGCCTGAGAAATGCGGAAGATCTGGTTCAAGACGTGGCCATTGAAAGGCCTCTTTATGATAGTGGTTGTGATGTATTCCAGTTTACCGTGCCCCAAGCAAGAAAAAAACCCAAATCCTGATCTACTACCTTCTAAAAAGGGAACTATATAAACCAGGGAAACTTATTAAATGGAACTTAAAGGAAGAGTAAAATGGGTGAAAAGCTCACAAACAGCAGGGTGCTATTTAAAGACACAATATGAAAGACTCAGAGTAAATATTTACCACCAAAGAAAAAATATGAAAAGGATGCCCTCAGGCACACATATAGACCCAGAATAAGTAAATGGCAGAGTAAGTGAAGCTACTAGAAGAAAAAAAGACCTTTTTTCAAAGCCAAATAAAGAAAGCAGAAAAAAAAACCTGACTGCAGGAAAGTAAAATCATAAAGAGATAAACAAATAACTTATTTTAAGATAGGAGACAAAGGTCAGCTATCACCAGGGAGAGGAGAGGATTTTTGTTATTCAATATACTCATAAATGATCAGGAAATGTTGGTGAATAATGAGGCGATGAATATGCTGATTATTCAGAATATTTTTCATATTTTTCAAAAGTGCAGGTAACTGAACAGTTGCAGGAATATCTTACAAGACTGAGTGACTGGGTGATAAATGGCAAATGAAAGGCAGAGTGGGTAAGTGCAAAGTAAAGTGCGTGGAGGAAGAGTAACCTAATTGTATAAACACAAAGATGGGCTGCAAATTAGCTATTGTCACTCAGAGAGCTTTGCATCACTCTGGATACGCCAACTGACTATTCAAAGTGTCAAAAAGGCAAATTGAGTTGTAGCAGTTATTAGGAGAAGAACTGAGTACAAAGCGGCAAACGTAATTTTGATACAGCCGCACTCTCTGCTGCTCCCATGCCTGCATCACTTTTTGACGTTCTGGTTGCCCCAGGTTAAGGAGGAGAAAGTGTAATTAGAAGAGGTGCTGAGAAAAGCCCTCTGGCTCATGGGAGCAATGAGCTATGAAAAAAGATTTTGAATAGTGTAAGGATCTTAGGAACTAAGGTGTCATAGGATAGACGGGGAGGTTTTCTCCTGGATAAATAATGGGGTAACAAGCAGAGGGTGGGAGCCAGTGGACAGTTTTTGCCGCGGGGAGAGGTCATGAGGAGGCTCCTGCAGAGAGCTACGCCGGGACCTTTGCAGCTTAACAAACTCACAAACCATCTGGAAGAGGAGGTGAGAGGGTAGAATTTGTTAACAACAATATTTCTGTGGTGGCAAAGATATGAGCCAATTGCTCAGATGGATTGTGCAAAATTGAATGACTGCAGAATAAGATGGCAGGTGATGCTTAATGTCCGTAAATATGAAGCGATGCATACCTGGGAGAGGAGCAATCCTACCTCTTCAAATAAAATTATGGGCCCTGAGCTGATTATGATCACTCGGGTACGTGCAAGTGCAATGTAAGTATGACATGAGCATATGGAGGATAACAGACAGTTTTATGAAAACACCAGCTCAGTGCTTAGCAACCATGAGAAAAGCAAATGGCAGGTTAACAATTATTAGGGAAGGGATAGAGAATCACACAGATTCATGCTGTTATGCCAATTTATAAACCCACGGTACGTCCACTTTTTTCATACCGTGTTCTCAAACTCCAGCCTGTAGAAGGTCCCGTGACGGGGACAGTGGTGTGGGACAGCATCCACACTAGGAATGACTGCATATGCTAGGTGTCTCCAGGCTGCGAGGTCTACACAGGTCACAGGAGGCAGAGCTCATTGTCTTGACTAATATAAAAGTCTGAGTGGCAGGTTAGAAACACGTGAAGGAAGATGGTTCTTCACCGAGCCCATGGGTACGATGCAGTTCAGCTTTGGATCTCCCTTCTGCAGGATGTTGTGGATGCTAAAACTTCACACAGGTCTGAAAAACAATTGGATTAACTCATTGAAGAAACATTGTTTGGGGCTATTAAATCCCCAAACTATGTATCTATCTCAGGAAATGTCTAAGCTGCAAATCACTGGCGGTTGGAAGAGTATTCTGGGGAAGTATCACTGCCCGTACGACTACTCTTGCCGCTCTTGAGGACAGGACACTGGCTGGCTGGACTTGAGCTAAGGTTACTCATCATTTCTCAGAATGCAACAACCAGAAGACATTCAATGAAATGATGAGGCAGGGGTTGTAAATGAGAAGAATACAGTGCATGACTCTATTCTCTGTACTCCTTCTTGAAGTTTTCCTGTAAGCAACTGTGACTGGCCACGCACGGCATGGGGAACCGGGCTGGGGATGGATTTAGCCTGCCTTAGTCTGGCCAATCCTATGATTTTACCATTGCATCTTTTGATTTTCATCATTTTTAGGAGCATCTTTTCAAACTCTCCCAAATTGATGGGTTTTATCATCTGGTGAAAGTTTTGAGCTCAAAATCAATAAAATCTAGTTTGTTTTTAATTTTGAATCTGGTAAAAATGTCTCAGTTTGGAGAATGGAAAATGCTCTGATGGGTGGAGTTTCACAGATGCTTCTGAAACTCACCAAACCCAAAGCAAACCCACCCCCCGCGGATCCATTGCAATTACTGGAAGAAAGACACAAATCTAGCACCGCTTGTGGAGGGGGAGGGTTTCTGCGTCGGTTCTCTCCCACTGTGACTGGCGTGAGGGATGCTCGCAGGTGCAGGGAAATGCATCGCCTGCGGTGCAGCCGGCGAGGGGTACGAGCAGGCCGACACCTCTCATCTGCGCCTCAGACAGGGGACGGGGAGGCACCGAGACCGGTCGGCAGCTCCAACCACTGATGTGCTGAGGGCAATGGCATGGAGCAGCTGATAAATGTTGCCTAATGTATTGTATCATTTTAGCATAATTAATTAATTAATTAATGTCAGAGCAGGTGGTAACGTAAATAGGAGCACGCAAGGGTTAGTAGCCGTTAATCCTGCAAGCTAAAGGTCAATGTCCCCCTTTTAGTTTTCTTGCAGCTTCTTAGAGCAGATTGTGAACTGTGGTTTTCACCTTACATGTCAAGGACTGAATATTATTCAGGACACATGAGGAAAAAAAAAATGTAGTTCTCATTTGCTACTATGGGAACAGTGGGTGATCAAAACTTCGAAAACCAGGCAATGCAGGCAAAGGGCTGTAAGGTTATTTCTGGCATAAACAGCTAAAGAGAGAAATACAAATGAGAAATTCTTTAAATAGGAGAAGCAGGAAACCTAGGAAATAATAACTGAGCCTAAGACATCATGTGGAAGGAAAAGGTCATTTCAGAGTTTTGCCCTAGCCGTTTCAAAAGCGGGTAGCAAAAAAGATACGGCCTAAACTGCTGTCTCCAAATAACGGTGAGGACTGGAGAATGCTCAGAGGGAGGTACAGTGTGGCAGGGTCTGTAAAAAAATTAGAGGGCAGAAAGTGACCTGGACTGGCTCAGCTGAGCTGCTAGCAAAAATTAACTACTGTGGTGGCAGAGTGGAGTCAAGACAATTGCTGCTTTTAGCAAGTTTTAGTTATTGGTCTTTTCATTGATGACAGTGAGTGGAGGAAATACTGGCCAGAAAGTGTTCCTTCCATACCAATTAAATGTGGTTAAAAATAGAGGGAGAAATATTAAGGTCTAATGTTAGCAAGAGTATATGAGAAGTAATGGGAGAGCTACTTCAGGGGAAAAACGTCTCTCTATATAGTTAAATTCTTCAAAGGAGTTAACAAAATAATGAAAGAAAAAAGTGGAAAGTAGAAAGAAAAGAGTAGACATTTCAAAAGAAAAGAGAAGGCTGGTTATAAAATTCCTTCGAAACCTTCCTTTTAAGGATTTTAAAGAGAGTGAACGTATGAAGTGAACTGTAAAGTTTTGGCAAGAATCAGGAAAGGGAAAAAAAAAATTTCCTCCTTTCAAAACTATAAAATCTTAATAAGAACATTTTTCTTTACCGTGTCTTTTATAATATGTTACTGCAGGTGAGAGCATTGCAGAAGCCACAAAGGTCTTTAGCTCAGGCCTAGACGAGCATGTTGGCGGTCTCCAGCTGGTACGAAGGATGCCACGGCAGATGAAATGGCACCTGAGGCTGCCCTTGCTGTGTCCTGCTTACCTGGCGTAACCCGACAAAAGATGATGCAACACATTGGACTATAGCTGAGGTGCAAGAACTAGATCAAATGTACCCAGCAGGATTAAAACATTGCTCGTTAGTGTTGGCTGGGCTTTTTTTCAACATGAAGTTTTGTCAGGATGGGTAGATTGAAATAGAAACTTGATGCCTGCAAGGATTGCATTGGTAAAACACCTCCGCGACAGTTCTTCCCGATCTGAAGGTGTTTTGGGATGTGACAGACAGCAAGCAAGAGAGGTCTCTGTCAGCTCAACAGAAAGCCATTTGCAACAGTTCCTGGAAGGGAAAATCCATCCGGGCTTTTAAAAAACCAAAAGTGTCACAGTTGGTTCATGAATTCCCTGAGTCGGGAATACCCAGAAGCTGGAGTATACTAGAAGTGAATGCTTGCCCTCTTGTGACCATGGAGGCTGGTGTCTAGGGCCGAAGGCAGCACAGCTTTGCTCTTTCACATTTGTCGAGGAGGTGGCACCTGCTCAATCTTTTCCCCTTTCATATGAGGCCCTATCTCAGATCTGTGAGGCAAAGTGAGAGCTAAAGCCAGAAAACTCCTTTAATAGTGAGAACGTACAGCCTTTTGGGTGCAAATAGGAAAGCAATCAAATTTTTATGATAAAATATATTGTTCACATTTTCTGTATATGTCACACAGACAATACAGTAGCCCAGGAGGGCTCTTACATTGGATCACTGGATTAAATCTCTCATTTGTAGCACAATAAAGTAAATTGTCAAACGCCTTTCTGTCCACAGTAGCAAAACAGCAATTGATTCATGCCCATAAATACAGGGAGGAAAATGTTAATATTGCAGTAAATCAAGCAGCTTCCCTCTCTCTCGTATTTTGCTTTTCAGAAGTAAGACCTGAATTCTCAATGTCTCTCTGCTAATGGAAAAATTCTAAAAGCTAATTAAAAAGTCCCTATTCAATGGGCTGTGGAGAATTTATAGCAGTGAAACTGTCTGTGTCAGACAAATCTGCTATTGATAGTCCTGTGGGAACTAATGATGAAGGGACTACAAATAAGAATAGAAAGAGAAAAAGGAAATAGGCAGTACGCTGGGTGCCATTTCAGACAGCTGGATGCCAGTGTGCTGGGAGGCCAAGGAAGGGAGAGGGCTGGGGGTACGCTGGTGTCAGCGCTAACAGATGCTGCTCCGGGAGAGATTGCGACGCGAGAACCGGAGATGTCCTGTGGGCTTTTACCTTTTCTCAAGGAAGGGGCTGCATCTGTGGTTTTAGTTAACCAAAAGGGCAGCAAACCATCCCACCAGGCATCCTTGCCTGGTAACATCACAGATCCCTCCTGAAGGGTGAAGACAAATACTGAACCACAGCACCAGACCATCCTGGACACTCTATTACCTCCAGTGACGTTTGGCCACCCTGGCAGTCACCAACAGGTAGCTGCTTCCTGACAGCATACACCACAGCCTGGCTCAGCTCTAGCTCTGTACGAGGCTTTTTGGGAGTTCAGGGGCTGCTGCTTCCCTGGGGCTGCCCCACACGATAGGGGTGCTGGGGGTGACCTGCACCCTGGGCTGAAGGAGGACAACGCTCCCAGCCAACAGCTGGGATTGGCTGTGCACACAGCCCCGGCCGTCCCCAAATCTTTTTCCTGTTGGTCCCCAGGACCTGCGGTATCTGCATTACAGCCCTCCACTGCCTTTTGTTCATAGATGAAGGCACATTAACCACATCCAGGCTAGACAAGAAGCGCTGGTGAGATTCAGTGACCTGTTGTAACGGCCATCGAGGCTTCTGGATGGCCTTTTTCAGCAACAACATCTGCAAAACCACATGGGCGCAGAGGGCAGGCTTTGCCATTGATGAACTTCATGCAAACCTGGCGGACTTCAGGCTGAGTCCAAGGCGTTTCTCATTTCACCAGCCGGAGACAGAAGACTGCTTTTTTTCCCCAAGTGAAACCAGTTTTCCCAAAGCAGGAACAGGCTCTTGCCCAGCCGTTACAGGTACGTTCACGCCAGGCAGGCAATGGAAAGCAGGCCAGCCCTCCCACCAGTCCTGCCCCACTGCAAACACTTCCTTGGTGGCAAACGACCCCTCCCATACCCCTAGAGACCCGCTGTGTTGCATCCTGAGCTGGCTACCAGTTCAGAGCACGGGTGCACAGCACTTTGCAGCCGAGGGCATTGCAATGGCAGCACCCATTGCTGACAGGAGGGCCAGCAAGCTTTAATTACATATAAACTGGATGATAAGTTTCTGGTTGTTGGAACCCACTGTTACTTTGTTCTGTAAACACTGTTTCTGGGTTTCAGTCTCAGGCTGGCTGGACTTTGTTTGGAGGGGTTCAGAACCTCTTTATTCATCTCCTCGATAACAAAGGAGAGCTTTAGACATGTGGAAAACATGAGGGCCCTATAAGAAAGGGCCTGATTTCTGAACGACAAGCCAGGTGCCCTTACCTTCCTGCCAAATGTCCTTCTCATTAGGCAATAGGATCAGCCACTTTCACCTAATGCACATTTAATTGTTTGCATTAAGGAGGGCCACCTGCAAGGGGACAAACTGAGAGGTGAACCAGGTGAGTCAGAATGAAGCCTCAGGAGTTGGGAGCCCTGGCCAGGTGTCCTCACCTGAAGCTTTCGGGGTTGGGGTTTTTCCCCTCATTCTCTCCTCTAGCCTGGAATGGAGGTAAATCCCTGGCTCAGTCCCTTTGCCCCTTTAAAATACTTTTACTTAATAAAATTACATTAGCAGTAAGAAAAAGTTCTGCCAATAATTGAATTCAAATTATTTGTTGCCACCTATACAGCCCCATGTTTGTGTTGGCATCTATTCAGAACAACTGTTTTTTAGTAAATGCTTTGTTTGCCATTCCTAAGTGTAGCTTTATGCAAACTTTGATTAGATCGTTCCCTGCCCAGTTATGGGAGCCAACACGCTGGTCAGAAATTTTCAGTCAGTTTTCTTCCCGTGCTGTAACTAAACTTGGCCATTGTAACTGCATGATGTAACAAAATGCTTGCTACTTTAAGGGCTAATTTGGTGATTTTTTTGGTATTACATTAGTCTCAGAGATTTTCAATGTTCAAAACAATCCCTATTGTTGGCCCTTGGGAAATGCAGACCTGCAGATGGTGCGAAGTAGTGACCCTGATGAGATACCCTCAGCTAAAATGCTCCTGGAAAAATAGATTTCAAATAGAATTCAAGTGGGAGAAGCCATCGGGACAGCCGGGAGCTCCCGAAGAGGGTAACCTTGGCAATGAGGCTTCTTTCTCTTCTGAAAGAGCCTGTCTGGCCACGGAGGGAGCCGGGAAGGTGAGCTTCGCTGCTTTAATGGCCCCAGGGTCAGGGCTTCAGCTCGGGCATGAATGTTTGAGTGCCATTCACATTAGGTGGGTCATCCTAGGGCCAACAGGACTTTCTGCTCCTGGCCTGACCTCATTCACCTCACCTTTTAACAGAAAGAAAGGAAACAGGTTTACGTGTGTTCTTGAAGAGACCAATTCCTATGCTGTGGTTGTAGCAAAATGGGTGGATGAGGACAGGATGAGGACAAAGGGCTTTATATGCTCCATCTATCATCTTTATGTTCCTCTATGATATAGAAATGTGAGCCATCTATCTGTAGGACTGATGGGGAGAAAATAAACCCTTAAATATTGTTTATTTCTCTCTCTCCTTTGTTTTCTTTCTTTTTCTTAGCTGGTTAAATCAAAGTGGCTCTGGGCATATAGATGGCTACAAAGCAGATGTGCTTTAAATCCTGTGCTTTGTTACAGCAACATTTGGGCCATTCCTGTCTTGAACTCATTACTCTCCCATGACACAGCTGGAAGTAGGATGAGATTTAGGAGAAGGAAATAATTTTCTCTTAGCATCCTTTTACCTTTATAGACATTTTAAAATAAAAAATATACATACCATCGTGAATACTTGCTTTAACGGCTTAGGTTCCTGGTTGCACTACAGGTTACCCTTCCGACTACATGTCACCTGAAGCTCAGTGTGGGCCAGCGATGGCTTCACAGGGCTTGATGTGACTGGACCTTGCCACCGGGGAAAACAGCCCAGCCCAGGCTTATGCTAATGTTGCTGGCTTGTTCCTGCTTGGGCTGGTGGCTTTTAATCTGATGCACCCTGGACTAGTGTCCAAGGAAATGTGACAGCAGCCCCAGACTTAGATGGCCTTTTCTCCCGCCTTCTCAAACCAGGAGGCAGCAGGGGTATCTCGAGCCCCTCTGTCCATGCTGGATTGGTGCTCACTCCTGAAGAAACAAGGTCGCACATGCTGGATCAGCCCTCTGTCCCGAGCTTTGGGTGCCAGCCTTTCCACCCGAGGTCTTGCCTAGCCCAGTTTGCTCAGAGGACATAGGCAGCAAGCCCCCTCTGCAAGAAAGGAGCAGGAGGAAAGCAGATTTCAGCAGGTCCTTTATCCCCCTGCCTTCTCACGCAGTCAAACTTAGAAGATGTCTTTCCTCTCTGGTCCTCCATACAAAGTCTCCCGGGCCTAACAGTTAGCAAAACTGTTTTTGAAATCCTCTTCCCCAGGCTCTAGGGTAGGGTTAATTATCCAGAGTTGAAATCATAGGAGCAAACCCCCTCTGAAATGCAAGATCCTTGCAGGAGATGGAGAGAGTCAAGGTCACAGTGTTTGTATTCAGCAGGTCAGCTGAAGCCAGTGCACAGCTCTGCTGCCCCAGCCTTTGCCTGTAACAACACTTTCCTGCCTGCAAGAGAGCACAGCCAGGACCACAGGCTCCCGACGCCTGGGGCTGTCGGCAGATCCATTTGCTCCTTGCGCTATCTGAACCTTTTTTCCCCAATTCCCATGAAAACACAAGTGTTCGCGGGTCAAGCGGCAGAAGTTCAGCTTTAACTGAGCCCCAGGAAGGGCTGAAGCTGCACCAGCCATGGCTGGACCCTCCCCGCCTGCCCCTGCCTGCCTGCAGCCCTGGACCTGGGGCCCTCCCTGACCCAGGGGAGCTGCTGCAGCTCCAGAGACTCTCCTGCCCTGCCAGCCCTCAGGACTGCGCAGGAAGGGCTGGTAATTGCACACCCCATATTTTCCTCCTGCTTTTTCTTCTTCACCAATATTGGGACAGGAAATATGAAGGGACTAATTACCGGAGATAGGGGTCTTAATTTCATTTCTTCTTTTTAAATTGAGCACATTTTAACCTAGGAAGCGCTGATCTTCCAAAGTGCTGTGCCCTGCTTTGTGAGTGAGCTTTGCACTCCCTCGTCTGGCATACGGATCGGGTGTGCAGGTGGAGGAAGAGGAGGGGCGGTGGTGGTGGTCCCTGGCAGAAAGGCTACTAGCTGCTTGCAGGTGCTGGCAATGGGGGACCCTGCCTGCCCTGAGCCCCTCTCGGCCCCGCTGCTGCCAACCCAGCTCTCCCCAGCCATCCTCACCTACCTGGAGGGGCTTCGGCTCCTCCCTGCAAGGGAGACCACTTGCCTCTCTTTTGACAGGAGCTTCCTGCCCCAGCTGCCTAAGTGCAGACCCCGGTGGGAGGGTCTCCTTAAGCAGAAACCCCACTCTGTGTGTTGCGCTGGGGAAATGACCCTGATGGTGCTTGCTTGTGGGTTTGGGCATGCCAGAGTCCCTGCGAGCTTTGCATCAGGGCTCAATTTGGTTGCCTGCACCCCTAGTGCCAGCTGCACTGCCCCATGGCATCTGCGACACTCCTGGGTGCTGGCTGGTATCACACAGGACCTGGGAGGCTTGCTATAGGGCACCCAACACCCAGGTGTGAGCGACCCGATCCAGCCGTTGGCCTCTCTTCCCCATCATGGTTCCTGTGCACAGATGACCCAATGCTGCTTGTTTAAACGGTTCCTGTAATCCAGGCACCAGGCGTCCCGAAGGGTCATCCTCCTGTTTCCCCCTTCCCCTCCCTCCCTCCCTCCACCACCAGCTGAGCACACCCGTTCCTGAGCTGCCCCACAGCGCTCCAGCTTGCTGCAGGAGAAGGAAATCAATTGTTTCTAGTTAGTTCGTGTACTTAATGGCCTCAAGATAGAATTGTTTCCCTTTGGCTCGGGCCAGTACATAGATAACCCTGAGTTCCTCCTAGCACTTGTTCTTGCTCCCCAGTTGTGCTCGGTTGGAGGAGGAGATCTCTGCTATCGTCACGCAGTGGCATTTGCCTCCCTGGTATTCGCAAGTGCCTCTTCCCACGCCGCAGCCCTGGTAGATCAGGCACTGAGGTTGCACCGCAGCACAGGCTGTCTCCTTGACAGGACCTGAAGGTTGCATGTCACAGGGCCCTGGCGTCAGCAGAGGGGAGGGGAAGGAGCAGCCTCTCCTTGGCCACCCGTTCATGTCAGGGCCATAGCTGCCCTTGCTGCGGTGCACATTGGCAGGTAGCCAGCCATATATCTGTATCATAGGATCATAGAATTATTTGGGTTGGAAAAGACCCTTAAGATTATAAAGTCCAACTGTAAACCTAACACCGCCAAGCCCACCACTAAACCATGTCCCTATACCGCATACTGCTTTCCTTCAACACGTGGCATTGTGCTATCAACCAGAAAGCAGCAGAGCTGCAGGTGGTGTGATGTTTAGTCGACCCTGGGATTCATTCTGTAAGGTCCAGCATGGATCTTAAAGTGTAGATGCACCAGTGCTGAGCCCTCAGGTCAGGGAGAAAGCCACAGACAGAAAGGCCTGTCATTAAAAACTGAGGAGAACTGGCAGTGTTTCTGGTGGATACTGACTGCCTGGAGACAGGTCTGAAGCACCAGGGCACGTCTGGGATGGTTGGGTGGAAGCAACACATCTGTTGTAAGCATTGCGATGACTCTGTGATGCCTAGAAACCCACGGTTTTCCCTTGGTTTTGGGTGCACATCACATTAGTTACAGTCTATCTAAAGCAAAGGATAAAGTAAACAACGTGTATATGCTGCACAAACATATGCATACACATACATACATACGTTTATATAAAAAAATATAAAAGCATAGAGATACATAAATATCTTTTCCTAACTAATCAATGCAGCCACTCCAGGGTTGCATTTGATATTTGATCTGCCTGGTCAAATATCAAAAATAGCTGTGAACTCAGGGGTGTGTTGCCTTCCGCTATAAATAGGCCCAACACAGGTCAATCCTCTAAGCAAAGGGCTACTTAGTGAAGTAGTTTATGGTCTTGGCCTGCTGTCACAAGCGGAATATGCTAATCTGCACAGTTTAATAGTTTCTCTCTCTTCACATTAGTCCCTAGCACCTATCTGTGCGTACGGCCATAATGTTGCCGTGCAGACTGGTATGCCTCTAAACGTCACTCCAAGAAGCCTCCGAGGGGGTGACACTGCACTGTGCTGCTTCCCTGTGGAAACAGACGGCTGACACTGCTGGCAAGTTGTAAACATCAGGCATTAAAAGCTGGTTGGGTGTAAACATGAAGCAGGGTATGACTTCGCTGTAACGTGAGAGCGATGCCACCAAAACCGCGGGCGATGTGTCAGGGACGGTCCATGTGAAAAGCAAAGGGGGCTCATGCAAAAAGTCTCAGTTCCAGTGCAGCAGTGACGATGGGCTTGGTTGGTGGGGTGCCTGCCTTCAGCCCCTCTGAGGTGGGGTGCCTGCCTTCAGCCCCTCTGAGGTGGGGTGCCTGCCTTCAGCCCCTCTGAGGTGGGGTGCCTGCCTTCAGCCCCCTCTGAGGTGGGGTGCCTGCCTTCAGCCCCCTCTGAGGCAAAGCCAGGCCTTTTCCCCTCCATCCGCTGGAAATGCTCTGCCACAGCCACCTCGCTGAGCATCCCCAGGGACCAGAGGTCGAGCCAGAAGGTCTGAGTCATGACA
>NW_008825113.1:5542779-5570515 GCF_000699105.1 Pygoscelis adeliae
AGGAATCCTTTTTTTCATATTTGTAGAGTACTGCCCATACGCGTCGTACTGCAAACACCCGAGAGACTCTCCGACTGCCCCTGTGGCTCTTATACTCCTCCTGTGCCAGGGGAGCTGAAGGCACCTGCATAAGGAACACTTCTGAGCTTTGTACAGCAAGGATTATACAGGATGATGCCGTAGAAACTTATTTAAATAAACCTTACTTACATTATTAACACTAGATTAACTGAACATTTAGAAAATCTCCTTTACTTCTGAATATTATTTTATTTTTTGAGTTCCTTTAACTTGGAGAATGAAAACTGATTAGATCTTTTGTAATGTAACCCTTTAGGGATGTTCTCAGCGCCACTTTATTTTTCCTGATGTCACATACACAACAGAGTGAGAGGCACCCATACACAATTTGAAAGCAGCTACATAGCTTCACTCCCTCATCCTCTGCTAGTAGAATGGGGCTGCTCCCTTTGAGCTGCTGAGTGGTTTAAATCCAAAATTAAATCTGTTTTTCACCAACTCCAGAAAGAAAAAAAAAGCTGCAGTAATTCTTGATCAGATTCAGAAAAATGTTAGTTTTGAGCTGCTCAAAAAGCAGTGCTGCTAGGAAAGCAGATCTGCAGGTGACTGTGCTACCACAGCTAAGAGAAACACAAATCATTGGCGCCTCAATCTCTCCCCTCCCTCATTCTGACAGGAACGACACCGAAAATGTCTTCATTTGCTGTGTCCATCATGTATTTCATGATCCTGTACCAAATTATGTTTTACCTCTGCACACAGCTTTACACCCATGAGCATAACATTCACTTAATGTTTAGTATTTCTTGATAATGAAGCAAGCTCCCTATGAAAAATGTTATTTAGCAGCACAGGCTAATTTCAGATGGCTTGGTCTTACACCCCGTACAACTGCTGGATGCTGATATACAAACTCCTGCGCTTAGTCTTTGGGGCGCTGCTGAGCCCCACAGCCAGTGAGGTAGTGAGGAGCCAGAACAACCTCCTCTGCATGGCTGTCCTCCGTCTGCAGGCTTTAGGCAGGATGTGTGTCCACAGAAAGAAGTCACTTTTGAGGCTTTTATTTTATACCGATTGTGCTCCAATTTACATTTGCCCGAGGAGGAGCTTTTTGGCTGTTTTATTTTTTTTTAGTCACTTTTGATTAACACGTCGTTAACACATTTGGTGTCCCATAAACAGGCAGGCGGCTGACCCTGGGCAAAGGCTGGCAAAGATACCCGGTTCGGTGTCAGGTCTGTGTGGTAGGGAGATTTGACCATCAAACTGGTCATTTTCACCAGCGCTAGCCCGGCTCTCCTTTATCACTGGGTGTGTGTTCTGCCAGTTGCTAAATAAATCATCCTCAACATGGTAAATCACCAAGTCAATGCTTTTATGTGTGTGTACAGCAATATTTTTTATTTACTTCTTAAATTATGCAAGTGATAGGGAGCCTTCAAATAACGCTCAGTCCAGGGACAAAATGAACAGGGGCTGCAAGTGCTGGGGAAAAAAGCAAGAAACGGGGTTTCTTCTTTGCCAAATGCGAACGGATTTGCAGAGGGGCTTGTTATTACCCCCCCTTTCTTTTAACAGTGTCTGGTAGGTATGTACTCCCAGGTAAATGGCGAGGGAGCAGTCGTGCAGCCCCTCCACTCCCAGCTCTTACCGCCTTGCTGGATTGCATACACAGGTTGCTGTAGCACTGGGGAAAATTGGAACTATGGGTCAGGTGGAGCTGCGCTTCTCTCCTTCATGCTGCAAAAACATCATCAGCAAAACAGTCTGGAAGAAGTCAGGTTCCTACGTACATCTGGTTTCTGTTGTTTCCCAGGAACTTCAACAGGGCCTAAAGAAAGGCCTTTAAAATATTACGCGCATTGCAGTTGCAACGAGAAGGGCTGCAGGAGCCCTTCCTGGGGGGAAGCCTGCGGTGCGGGCTGGGGGCTCTCCCCAAGCTCCAGGTGGGCGCTGGCCTTCCCCTGGGATGGCCCCGGGTCTGTCCCCGCTCTGTCGCAGTCTTCACACTTCAGCGTGTGTGTGTCTGTGATTTATGCGATTCTAGCCAGTGACAAATCCCCCATGACACGCAGGTCTCCGTGAGGACGAGTCTCACAGTGACGTCCCTGGTGTCTCACGAAGCGATGCTGGCAGTGCTCAGAAGGCTGCCGGGAACAGCAGTTGCTGCTCTCCCCCTCCAGTCTCAGGCAGGGATGAGGAGCTTCAAGTCCCACAGGAGCCAGCAGTCAGCATTTGCTTACTGTCCTACTGCGACGTGAAGGGGAATTAATTCATCATCTGGAGCAGCATTTCTGAGTCTCCAGTCCCAGTCTGTTAGGGACCAGAAAGTGATCTGCACAGCAGCTGCCAAAAAAAAAGGAAAAAAAAATCTCTATAAATATGAACACGTGCCCATGCGTACAGGTGGGTAAACAGAAAAAGGACACTAGCATAAATAAAGAAGCATCTCTACTTGTAAATAAAAAAGTCATTTTGGCTGCATGATGCAAGATGGTCCCTAGCTTTATTTAAAAGTACTCTGTGGCCCTCAGATTGAGAAAGATGGGGAACGCTGATCCCAGTGTAGCACACATGCAGTATATCTGGCGTTACACAGTAGGCAGGGCTGCCAGCAAAAAAGACCTTGCATTTGGCAACGCGTGAACTAGGATGCTCCCAGTTTGCTCTGCCTGCTGCTGGCAGGGGCGGGCAGCGGCTCAGGGTTCCTCTGACGGAGGCAGGGGCTCCACCACGGGGGTCCTCGCAGCCGCCCGAGGCAGTGAGATGTGCTCTGTAGCCGCTGACCTGGGCTTGATTTTCTCTGTGGAGTCCAATCTCCACCAAACACACCCTTTGAGGGTGCTCCTGGGGCGAGGGCGGCTGTGAAATGGGAGGAGCGGCAAGGTCCTGGAGGGGTGCTGGAAATGAACCACAACCATAAAGCTCTTTAACTTTTCCAAGGCTTTGTTTCATTTTGTTGGTTTGCTGGCTTATGTTACTTTCAAGCCTATCATTCTTTTCTCCTCTTCACCCAAGAAGACACCCTGGAGGCTCAGTTCCCCGAGACTGAAGGACGAGGTGGCCGGCGGGGCTGTGGTTGCCCTAGGAAGGAGGGGTGCTTGATGCCCAGACATCATGGCCACTGCGGGGGGCTGCGTGTGGCCCCTCTCCCTGGAGCAGGGGACAGGGCTCTGCCATGCGTGGTGCCTGCGTGGGGACGGCAGCAAAAGCACGAGGATGCTCGAGGACCAACCGGGGCTGTCACGGGGGCGCAGGGGCAGCGTGACCAGAGGCTTCGCCCCAGGGGGGTGAGGAGTTGAGGAGGAGGAGAGGCTGCTACCTTTGGAAAGGAATGAAGGCTTGAAGCTATCCCATGCCTTGGGGATACCTGTGGGGTTTTGCCTGTGTTTTGCAAGCAGGCAGCACGTCTGCCCTCCTCCTGCCTGGCTTCCCAGTCCCCTAATGGCTCCTGACCCTGTTGGACATTTTAAAGAATTTGAGAGAGAAACTGGAGGAGAAACTATTGAAACAGTCAATAAAAGTTTTTGCAAATTTGCAGCTGGGAGAAAGAAAGAGATCTGAATGACTGTTCCCACTGAAGGAAAAGCAGGAAGGTTTCAGGCTTTGGTTTGGCATCAGCTGGGCTGACCAGCTGGTTGGTGCTGGTCCTGCCTCCTGCCCAGCCAAATGCCATGGGCAGGGAACGTGAGGGGCAGCCAGGGGAGGGAAGATGGGTACTTAGGGATACAGAGGGGTGGAGACAGCAAAGGGCTTGTGAGGCAAGAATGAGGTCTTGAGAGGTGGAGAGGATCTAGGGGTATTGCAGAGGAGGCGCTATAAAAAGCAGGGATTATCGTGGTGTGGGTGGACGTCAGGACACAGAGCCACGGAAGGGCAAGGTCACAGAGCCTGACCGCAGCCTCCTGCTGACACGGCCATGCCTTACTCCTGCCGCAGGGAGAAGCAGGAGGAGGAGGTGAAGGAAACCTTAAATAGGTGACCATCTTTCCCTTCACTCTCGCTGCAGCCACAGTGCAATGAAGTAATTTGTTTCTGGAGAAGCTTAGCTTCCATTTTCCTACTGGCTTTAAGGGTTTCTTAAAATTAAGCTATCTAATGGGTATCTGCACATGGCTGTAAGTGTCTAGCACCGCGTACCTGTACAGAAATATTTGTATGTGACAGTTATATTTTTGCCCTGAGGTCTGTAAGTTGTGATACCATCCTAGTCCTAGTAAAACTGCTAGTAAAAAGGAAGATTGCTAAATCTCTAAATAAACTTTTTTCTTTCTGCCATTGGTGAGTGACACAAAATAATTTGTAAGGAAAAGGTTCTTTTTCACTGTTATTGTCCAATTATAGCTTCAGTCTCAGATGGGAATAGTCTAGCCAGGTAGTTGGAGATGTGGATAATATACTGCTCAACAGAGCTCTCTGGATCAAAAACAGCTCTGCGGTGACATCTTACTGCTATTCTGCTGTAATGCTTTAATGCATTAAATATATCAAATATATCACTTCTAAATATATCAAAGCATGAGAAAGCCTGAGGCTGTGATTTCCAGGGCATCCCGTCGCATGAGGAGCCAGCAGCACTAGCACACAGCACAGCCACGCAGTTTGGGGAGCCGGAGCCAGCACCCACTGGAGGAGACCTGGGGAGGCTTGCGGATGCTCTGGCCATGCTCCCAGGTGCCTGAGAGTCCCCTCCTCTGCTGCGAGAGCTGCATCTCCCTAGTAACCTCTCCTCAAATAGCCAAGAGTGCGATGGGGACCATAACTGTGTTCGCATTACCCACTTCTGGTGGCTGAGGCATGAACTGTTCAGTATTTTTTTTTTTTTTTTTTAAACAGAGGATGTAGGCAAAATTTTGATGTATGCTGCCATCTGCTGTGGGCTTGATATTATCATAAGCATTTCAGATTTGTTTCTGATAGAGGTAATGCTGCTGAGGGTAAAGGTGCCCAAATAAATGATACATGGCAGTCACACTAGTTGTATAAAAAGGATCTAAAACTCCCTTCCGCTTGATTCTCTATGCAAAACGTACTTCAAAAAGTGGGAAATTTGTAGGAAGGAATTACATTTTACTGGTGATTTTAAGTGCGAATGATTTCCCCTAAGTGCTTTATGCTGGGGTGCTTCAAGACAGTCTTGTTCCTTACTCTTCCCTTCTCATTTTTCACTCCCTCACTGCCTTCCCTCTCTCACCTGAAAGCTTCAGGGGGACCCTATTTATTTTAAGACCACACCTCAGAGAAGAAGGCCTCATTCCCACTATTGCCATTGGGAGCCACTTTGATTTAATTCAGCAAGAATTAAGCAAACCCTTTCTCGGGAAAACCACAGGCGGTCACCCAGCCACTGGAGCTCCACCAGCCTGCCCTGCTCCAGGCTCAGCAGGGGACAGTCCTTGAAAAATGGGTGCACAGGCTAGCATCCCACTTGCTGCAGCTAATTTCCATTTATTTAGTCCCCTGCTAAAGGATGGAAGCAGTTCCTTTGGCCTTATCTTCTAAAGTTGCATTTTGCCAAGCTTGTTTTCACCGTGCGGCTGTACCCAGCCCTGGCTATAGGGACACATAGATGCGTGCTGGCAGCCTCAGAGCAGAGGTCTAACATGGGTGCTCGAGGCGAGGCCAGGCTCCTCGCTCAGCTGCCAGTCGCGTGCCTGCATTTACCTTGCGTAAACGCACTCCAGCATTAGGAGAGGGGGGATCATTAATTGTTTTCCTCTTACCCGTTGCATTTTACATTTGTATTGCTCAGACTGGCAGCTACCAAAGCACTTTTCAGGAAAATGAATCAGTTACGGAGTCAGTTTTCTTTTAATTGGGAAAAATTGGTCTGGCTGTTTTGTGCCATCCACAAGGCTGCATTTTTACCTCTCCCCTGCCAAATCTTGAAGCAAACTGTTCAAAATCCTACCCCTCTAACCAGTGTCAATGCTGGGGACACAACCTGCTGTCCTCTACTGGGGCAGGAGTTCCACCAGCAAGAAAACATGTAGCAAAAACAACAAAACAAACTCAGAAGCCTCTGCTCATGTAAAGCACGTAAAAATGGAGATTAAAGGCAATGATCGACATGCTTTTTCAGTTCAGATAAGAAACACTTCCTTGTGCCTTCCCTAAAGTTGAACAGCCAAAGCAAGCCCACTTCTTACTGCGCTTCACGTAATCTCAGGCTCCTGCTGCCCACAAGTGTGATACTGCTTCTCACAGGGATGTTTGCTGACGAAAAGAAATTTGATCTGCATATCTTAAAATGGTACTACACTCACAGAGATGCTGGAGAGTGTGTACCTTTCAGGGATCAAACTAGGCTTGTCACCAAAACCAGCAAGATTTACAGTGCAGCACTTAGAGTATAAGATTTCAACCTGCTTTGTCTGGATGTTGAAGACAGCCAAAAAATTGGACGAGCCAGATCTATTTTTTTTAAGTTTAACATACAGTTCTTGAATTTGCCTTTACCGGCTTATATGAATCTTGCCAGTGAGACAGCCCCTACGAGCAGATCTGTGCGGCGTCCCTGCCTCTGTGCAGTGATTGCTTGCTGGTGCAGGATGTGTTAGCATGTAAAACCATGTCACCTCTCAGAAAACGCTTTTGCTTTCTCAGACACCAAACTTAGGCGTTTGTTTTTATGCTTATCTCTATACCTTTACAGAAATTGCCTTTTTATTTGTACATCTCAAGTGACAAATGAATTTCGGATTGGCCAAAGGAGAGTTTACCCATGTGATGTTTTCCAGAGTGTCTGGGAAAACAGCATATTGAATAAAAGTCACATCTGGTATATCCAAACTTACCAACTTTGTCTCAGTCTCTAGAATGAAATGTCATGATGACAGGAATAGATGATGAATGGTAAAGGAATTTTTCTTCACATACTGGACATTTCTTGTGAAGTTATACATTGGATTAATTTTCTGAGAGTCTATTACGTGTTGATGCAAGTTTGCTCCACAGGCTGTGCGTACAAGCAGGTTGTGTTTCTAAGGGATACTATGGCTGTAACATAATCCTATGTTAAAGCAACCATTTTAACCAGTGATCTGAGTTCACAAGCTAGAAGCTGTTTCATCAGCCTCTTTAATAATGCAGCAGATATACACTCCTCTAGTAAAAAGGTCTTAAATACTTCCAAGGGGTTTGCCACAAAACTCCTAATCAAGATTAGTTAAACTAGAGCTGCCTTCAGCCCCACCTGGTTTGTCAGGCTACTGTACGTGCGCATGCGGTGTAGCTAACTATTTTCATTGAATAGAGAGAAGAAAATCCAAGGAAAAGGAAAGGCTTGGTAACTTGTCGTACCACCTCTTTGAAAAGTTTACTGTCTGCCAGTTCATTCCAGCTGTAATACTGACTACCAGTAGAGACGAGCTCATCGATCCTACCTCTCTTTGAATAAAACGCAATGCTCGTCTCTGTACAAAATGCTTCCCACAGCAAATGTCCTAAAACCCCATGTAACTTCACCTGGGTTAACACAAAGAAATATGCTAATATTGTGATTATATTTCTTTTTAAACCTCTGGCATGCATGTAAATGACATAAGTTGGGGGAGAAAAATCCAGCTTTATAGAGTGACTCTTCTGTATTCTGCCTATACCTAAGACACCACAGCAAGGGGCGTAACAGAAAGCAGAAGAAAGATTTGCAGCTCAGTGAGCCTGGGCTAGGTCTACCCGTAAGTGACTGTCATTGATCTGGGGGTCAATGTGGCTTCTTGTTGGGAAGAGGTCACTAGCTTTCTACATTTTACATTAGATTTCTCTTTAACATAAAGGCAGACCACAGTGGATACTTATCATACAGTCTTTTTATGGAAATAGAAGGAGTTCAAAAGGAATTTTCAGGGGTGTTTTCAGAAATATGAAATAGCAACAGGGAGCAGTGCCCTCATCTCCAGACCATTGATAATACTAAAACACAAGCAAAGTTGGGGCTGTGAACATGTTATGATAACAAACAGTGAACATTAAAACTCTGGCTCTGTCAAGTTGAAATTTCCCATTTCATTCCAGTTTTTGTGTCAGCTTTGCAATAATGCTTCCCTCTTCTTTTTAACAACATGCTGTTTCTGGAAGTGCTGTTTCCATCGCACTGGAGTTTCTTTAGCCAGGGTGAAAGGCATTGATGCAGTGTCCTCTGAGATCAAAGTTTGTATCCACAGAACAACGTTGAGGCTGACAGTTCATGCGGGTTTGCTGTTTTCTCTCGATTTTGACCGGATGCATTGCAGTGAGAATGCAGGTCCAACTCCGCCAGCGCTTTCTTGCAGCAGTGGTTGCTGACAGTGTTGATGCAGATACTGATTTAGAAGCATACGGACTGCATCCAAAACCACATTTCAAGCAGATCAGCAGCACTTGATCAGATGATAAGATCAATTTTGGCTGATATTGAAAAGCTCTGATAATATTATCCATTATTCAGCCTACCTAGTCCCTGGCAATCGATTCTAAAATCGACAACTTTCATTCCAGAATTTTTACAAAGGGCAAGTGCAAAACGATCAGGCGTTTTCCAACCTGACGACATGAGGCTGTTATATTAAAATGGCTTGTAAAACAGGAAACCACAGCAGCACTTCAGGTATGTTGTCCCTTGCCTGGCTGGCATCAGTTCATCCGCACCACTGATGTCACTAATAGGTACAAAGAGTGCAGGATCTATATTGTCCTGTCTGCAGAGAAAGGGAGGGAAAACAGGGAAGGTGACTGAGCATGAGTGCCTTGGTGAACTGTACTACGTGATGTGAGGTTGGGAGTATTCAATGGCTATTGCAGTGCACGGTGCATCATAGATAGAGCAATGATTTTGGCTCTCTAGCCTATTGAAAGGCAGTAAAGAAGCTCCTCTTCCCTTTAAGACTGTTCGGTAATCTCAGAATTTTTCAGTAAAGTTACAACCTGTGTGTTGCTCATTTCAGAGCTATTTACCGCAAGGAAACACCTAAGAATTAAATTTTTAGGAGCTTCATTCACAGCCACATGATAGAAGATTTGAATCCAGAGATTTTTTCTAGCAAGAGTTGAACATACTTGCCAAATGCTTGCCAAAATTGCCAACTGCTTGCTTCCTGCTTGCTTTGTGGCTTCAAGGAAAGCTGCTGCTGCCTGTGCATGGACCTTATATATGAATACTTTCAGGAAAAAAGTCTTTTTGTAGCCTGGTTCTTGGAAAGTAAGTAGGAAAATAATAGCCGCCAACCTGATCTGAAGTTGCTCTAGTCTTTTACTCATGATGCCTGCAAAACTTTATTGTGATAGCATCCTGGGTTATCAGTCCTAGCACTTTTCTACATGTGAAATTTGTAGCTGACAGTAAATACACATGCCCATCATCCAGCATCCAACTGCCTCTTCCATCCAAAGGAGGCTGAATATGCAACAGTTTTCATTAAGTACAGTTACCAGTACCAAAAAGAAATTATAAACGGTAGTCTGTGAAGGCACAAAGCTCAGAGCAGGTGGCCAGAAGAGCGTGGTGAGTCCTGCTGTGCAGCTGGAGCATGATGGGGGTTTTCAGAAGCACAGTGCACCGCCACTCTCCTCAGGTCTGCAGTTCTTCTCTCTGGGAAACAAAACCAGTTATGCATCTATTCAAACACTTATGTTGCCACCTATTGAACTCTGAAATTGAATGACTTTTTTTCCCCCGCTGTACTAGGGTCACCAAAGGAACCACGGGGCTGCTGGAGCCAGTTCTGCCAGCTGAAGTTCTTCAGAAAAACACACCACCTCCACAGTAGAGGTGCGGTCCGATTCCCATTGCGTGCACTGTGAACCTGAGCAAATGCCATCAGCTTCTCTCACCGCTTTAGTTCACTGGCTCTCAGCCTTACATGAGCTGAGACAGGAACATAAGGCTCATAAAGAAATACGGTTACGGGGGATGGAGGAATATACTGGTAACAGTGGTAGATACTGCATGCATGAGACACATGCATACAGGGAGCTAAGTAGGCTTTGAAGGGGTTTATTTTGTTTCCTCTTAGTTGTTCCATTGCTGGTTTCATTTTTTTTCTTTCTTGCAGGGGTGGGAACCTTCCATGTCTATTCAGATTTAATAGTTGAAGCATAATATTTCTCAGACAGTAATGTATGTAGGTCACTGGTACTCCCCTTAGTGCTATAAACTTTTTGCTTCCTCCCTAGTGGGAGAGCTGTTCAAAATGAAGGCAGCAGAAGTTGTGTTCCCAATGTTGGAGAAACATCTTGCTAAATGACATCAACTAATTTTCACCACTTAGTGGAAAGCAATAAAAAACTTTTCTTTGCACTCACAGGAGATAGCCTTTAGCAAAATGTTTGTATCCTCCTGAAAATCTGAGAGACAGAAGTGCTTTATTCAGGTTTCAAAACTGGAAATGGAAGATCAGAAAATACAGATGCCTCCTCTTTGATCATACCTTACGTTAGGTGGTTGGCCCTCACGGGTGAGCTGTTATAAAGCTAACTTCCAGAAAGAAAGCTTTTAAGGGCATGCTGATGGCCAAATTCCTTATCTTGCAATTTTGCATCTCTCAGATCAAAATGGATCTCTTTCCTAACTCCTTTGCTAAGCCGTAGCTACGAGAGTTAATTTTGTTTGAAGAAAGCGGAGAAACTTCTGGAGAGACCAAATGAACCCCAGTCCATCTGAGCAATAGCAGATAAGAGCAGGTCAGGACCATTATGCACCTCTGCTTAGGCGTCAGGTGCAAGCCATTCCTTTGGTCCTGTTTTCAAAGGCACACTAGTTCTACTTTCTTTGGCTTTGTTTCAGAGTCCATTAAAATGTGTCCATGTTTCTATGCTGCAGTTGCAAATCCTTTCCAAGAGGATTTCATAAACACTAATTCATCATAAATTGATTAATTAATGTTTATATCTGAAGGATGTCCCTGTGAAAAGTTATAACGTGTTAGCATTTAGCTAAACAGATTTAGCTGCACTCTTTTCCCTTTGATCACTTCTTTATAATGGAGATCTGTGCTTTCATTGGATATGAACTCTTCATCTGAAATGTCTGGGCTTCTGTATCTGCAAATGGATCACAATGATGTACATATTTGGGGGGAAGAAAAAAAAAGTAATATTAGAGGCCTTAAAGATTTAGAAATGTTACCCTATCTTCTTTAGCTTTGTTGAATGACAGATAGGCATGTGATAGCATAAATCTTCATGTGTAATATAGGTTGTGAAAACGGCATGCATCATACAGTATACAGATGGGGGGTGAACTGAAATTGCACTCATAACCTTATTTCGGGCATTTCCTTGTCTGTGAATGCTTGATATTGGCATTTTGGTTTGAGGAGGAAGTCTCGCATATTTCACAAATGAGATGGGGGCAGGAGCGGTTTCATCACGTGCCATCACGGTGGTACAGGCAGCTGTCGGGGCTGGGGGCTGTATTGCTGGTGCTGGAATAGCATCATTGCTATTTATTCATTCATTCATTCATTCATTCCAGCAAACTGGGTGCTGGAATAGCAGCACTGGCACCACTGTCTGTGAGGACCGGGCTAGATCAGGACGGGACGTACACTTTGGTGCTTAGGGTGGCTTTGCCATGAAGCTAAGAAAATGACAAGAGCCTGTGCATAGGTGTCTACCTGCGAGCCATGTGTCTAGGCTCCTACCAGGGCAGTGGAGGATGGTTCACTTGCCTTGCACATACACTATCTAGTGCCACTTGAGGTGTCTTAGTGCACTTTGCCTGACCTCCAGCAGTTGGTCTGGAAGGCCTCAGATCTCCCATAGATCCTTTATTATATCCACCCGAGCTGTTGCAGGGTATCTGAGACATCCCCATGGGGATGGTGGATACAACCCAGAGCTAGCTGCAGATCCTTGCCCTTCTGCAAGGACACCTGTGAGCCAGACAGGACAGCCTGGGGTCTCTAAAATGGCTCTAGACACCTCTGCTTAGGCAAAAGATCCATGCCTGGGAGTCTACCTGAAGTACAACGACTCTCGCTGCTCAACTGACTGAACCCAGCATCTCTCTGGCAGCGTTGGAGGAGTGCTGACAGCAGAGGACCTGGTCTCCGGAGAGTGGGCCACCCTTGGGACAGGTGAAGATGGCTGCAGTGTCCGCCACTTCCTTGCCTCTGCTCTCCTCTCCCTCCAGCCAACACCATCTCCCCCCCTCCCCAATTTCTTTGGCCCACTCAGCTTCCATTCCCCAGGCTTTTTTGTAGCAGCCTCACAGCTTCAGGTAAAGTCCCCAGGCATCTCTTCCCTTGCCCCCCATCTCCTTACTCAGCCCTTTCATACCTCCCTGCTCCCTGCTCTGCTCCTCCAGGCCCCCTCCCCAGTCACTCCCATGCTCCTCTCCCCTCTCTACCCCTGCCCCGGTGCTCCCCGCATCTCGCTAAGACCCCCGCACCCTGCTCTGCCCGCTCTCTGTGTGGACCTGCCCGGATCCCCAAACGCACCCTCAGGTCGCACGTGTCTGTACGACACAACTCAGCTGTGACAAATATGAGCTAAACCCTGTGTGGCACAGGTGGAGCAAAGCGACAACCAGAGACGGAGAGACAGGGCAAAACCAGACCTCCATCTGTTCGTGTATCCAGTCCAGGAAGGAGGTGGTTCGGCTGTAGACGCCCGGCTTGTTCTTTTCTGCACAGCCCACTCCAAAGCTGGTAGTCCCCACCAACTTCCAGATACTCGTATCTTCGCAGGCTAAAGGGCCCCCACTATCTCCCTGGAGGACAAAGAATTAAAACAAACGTCAGTGCCGCAGAAAAGGAGGGGAACGTCTATTTGGGGGGTAGAAGGAGAGGCATAGTCCAGTAATTCAGTCTCCTGTTTCTGCTCTGTTCTGGGTCCTGGGAAAAGCATGTGTTTACAGCAGAAGTTGGAGACTTCTTAGAGATGTGTATTAGATCATATTTCTCTTTCCCCAGTTACAGTACAACAGAAGCAACACTGAAGCCTGCTGTTAGACAACATTTAGGTGCTGGGGAGTGTGCCTGTCCTGCAGGCAGGGCATCGCTAACCTGCAGTCTCCATGCCATGGTCTTGGTCTCTCACAGCTGCTTCTCTCAAAAAGCTCCTAGCTATTGAGCTGAGCTGAGCCCAGGGTTGCAACAAGAAGCTCGCACCCCACCTCCTTCCCTGCCTGCTCCTGCATGCAGTCTCGCACACTGCTTTTCTGGCCCTTCCCAGACAGTTTGCTAAGCAGATTCAACTCACTGGACTCGCATCTAAGTACTAAAAACTCTCAATTTATTTTGCTGGGGCAGTTTCCTGCCCTATGAGCTTCAGAGCCAGCACAACAACAGAAGAAAAGGGAATTTGGAACAAGCTTCTCCCTTTGGCGAGTAGGGCTCATTTTGTCACTTGGAGCCATCTGCTGAGCGTGCTGCCTTTGGGCAGCTCTCCCAGGCATAGTGACGTGCTGGTGCCGGGTACCTTGCTGGGGGGGGGTGTGCAAACAGGTGTTTAAATGAAGATCTACGCACCTAATGCCTTTGCTTTGTCCCGTCCCATGCATAATTGGGACTGAGAAAATCTGGAAACATGAAGTTCCTCCCCAGCCCTTGCTCTTCATCCATGACTAGCTAGGTGAGCCCACATTAGTGTGTATGGGGATGAGAGGTGGCACAAGGTGGGCGCCATCATGTCGCTGACAGTGACTTTGAATCATCACCACCCTGTGTTGTGAAGGAGCCTCTGATCCATTGCTGCTATGAACCCCTCTCCCCCAGAGACGTTACCAGTCCCCTGAGTTACTCAAACACCTCTCCCTTTTTGCCTTCCCCTGCCTCACTCTACTCTTTCCAAAATCACACGCTTCTGCTTCTCTATAGATATATGCTTTGGCTGATTTTCACCACGGGGTTTCTACACCTTTCAGGTCTCCGAAGCTGCTCACAGTGCAGTGCAGTGCAGTGCAATTCAGTGCAGTGCAGAGGCCACAGCCAGGGCAAAGAAAGGATGGCACCGTGCTGTAGCACATGCAAGAAATTAAACAATATCTTAAGTAAATTTGGCTCCAGCAGATATGGTCCACAGAAGAAATACAAGAAGGGAATTGCAGCATATGAATGCGTGCACAGTCAGTGATCGATATTCATGGTAAACAGAGTAAATGGCACAAAACTAAATGTTTGCCCAAGAAAAGTCTGGGAGTGCCTTCTGATAACTTATCACTCATGTTTTTCCATTGCTGCTGTTAAAGAGCACCGTTGCAGTTTGGAAACTTCCATACCTGGCAGGTGTCTACCCCTCCCTTTAGGAAACCGGCACAAAGCATTGAAGGAGTTATGATCCCACCGTAGACATCCCTGTGATTGCAAATTGCATTAGAAATCAGAGGAACACCTGCATAATTCATGGTGTCAGATGTATCACCTGTTAAAAAAGAAACAAACAAACAAAAAACCAAAGAAATACTACCCTTGAAACTAACCTCTAATTATAAACAGAAAATATTTTAGTATATGAAGAATTGGCAAGCACAGGTGAAAGAAATAGGGTTTAAATGAGAACATACAAGTAAGGCAACTAGGTGTCTCATCATTTACAGAACCCAGTAACTAGCGACTCTGTAGAGCTGTGGATTATCACAGTGTATAGTATAAAGCTGCACATTATATGTTTGTACTTCAAACTAGACAATCAATGACAGTAATGAACTTAAAAGCTAGTTGGACACTGTCTTCAATACTAGTGCCAAAATTTGTTTCAAATGTATCGCCTGTTCTGTTAGTCAACAGATCATCTGCAAACATCTGATTTATTTTATAAATATTTATTTTGTTTTATTCAGAGTCTGAATGAATCATTTCTACAAATGGGAGCATTTGCGCACTGTCTATTGTCAATTGATAGCTGACTTTTTATGAGGTAAACCTTGCTTTCATTTTTTTCCCACCTTTCACTATTATCTGTAGGTCAGGTAACATACTGTTGTTGTTCTCTGAACAACGGGAATACGTTAAATGAGACGAATTAAGAATGATAAAAAATAATGACCTGAGAATTCAAGCATTTTCACATGAAAGGGATTCAGTATATATTACTGATTAACATGACCTGTGAGTCATGGTAAAGAAAAAAAGAATTCCCTTTCCTTTGTGAGTTCAATCCAGTTGGCGGCCGGTCACAAGTGGTGTTCCCCAGGGCTCAGTATTGGGGCCAGTTCTGTTTAATATCTTTATCAATGATCTGGATGAGGGGATCGAGTGCACCCTCAGTAAGTTTGCAGACGACACCAAGTTGGGCGGGAGTGTTGATCTGCTCGAGGGTAGGAAGGCTCTGCAGAGGGACCTGGACAGGCTGGATCGATGGGCCAAGGCCAACTGTATGAGATTCAACAAGGCCAAGTGCCGGGTCCTGCACTTCGGCCACAACAACCCCATGCAGCGCTACAGGCTTGGGGAAGAGTGACTGGAAAGCTGCCTGGCAGAAAAGGACCTGGGGGTGTTGGTCGACAGCCGGCTGAACATGAGCCGGCAGTGTGCCCAGGTGGCCAAGAAGGCCAATGGCATCCTGGCCTGTATCAGCAATAGTGTGGCCAGCAGGAGCAGGGAAGTGATCGTGCCCCTGTACTCGGCACTGGTGCGGCCGCACCTCGAATACTGTGTTCAGTTTTGGGCCCCTCACTACAAGAAGGATGTTGAGATGTTGGAACGTGTCCAGAGAAGGGCAACGAGGCTGGTGAGGGGTCTGGAGAACAAGTCTTATGAGGAGCGGCTGAGGGAGCTGGGGTTGTTTAGCCTGGAGAAAAGGAGGCTGAGGGGAGACCTCATTGCTCTCTACAACTACCTGAAAGGAGGTTGTAGCGGGGTGGGTGTCGGTCTCTTCTCCCAAGTAACTGGCGAAAGGACGAGAGGAAATGGCCTCAAGTTGCGCCAGGAGAGGTTTAGATTGGATGTGAGGAAAAATTTCTTTACTGAAAGAGTAGTTAAACATTGGAACAGGCTGCCCAGGGAAGTGGTTGAGTCCCCATCCCTGGAAGTATTTAAAAGACGGGTAGATGAGGCGCTTAGGGACATGGTTTAGTGGGCATGGTGTTGTTGGGTTGATGGTTGGACTCGATGATCTTGGAGGTCTCTTCCAACCTTAATGATTCTATGATTCTATGATTCTGTTATTCACAGATCCAATTTCTACATCATGCAACCTGCCTGAAAATGCATACATGCTTTCTCTGAAAAAATGGATGGTTGATTCTTGCATTCATGCTGTGCTTTCTACGCTTGAAGTTATAAAGGACACAGCCTGTTCAACCGAGGCCGAGTACAACATTGTGGACAGTGTTGCTGTCTACATGCCATTTTCAACCTTTTCACAGAGTGTACCCATCCATTCCTTGTGATAAGGGTTTGTACAGCACTTTTGCAGCTCAGGGTGAGCATAAAATTTAGGAATATGTCTTCTTTCCCTGCCCAGATATTCCAGAAAATTTAATGTTGAACAATGCTCCAACCAAATCCTGTATTTACTGTATGTGAAATGTTTTCATGTAGTGCAATCAACAGCAGACCATTTAAAATACCTCCTTCCACAGTTGCTCCCCATCCTGATACCCAACACATTTTCCCTTCTGGGAACTGTTCACCAAAATTAGGCAGACAAATTGGCTCTATGTGACCTATTTAAAAGAAAAGAGAGAGAATTGCTTTTAAAATTTAGAAAAAAATTGTATGCCTCAGTAAAACTTGAGGATTTGGCTTGCAGTGAACTCGTTATGAACACCGCCCACTCCCCACATAAATAGCCTGGCAGTTCTGCAGGTCTTTTGTCTTATAGCCAATACCTGAGGTTTGAAACAATACCTACACCAGGCCTAACTAGTTTCAAGTATGAAGCAACAGAAGGAGGTGTTGGCAGGTCAATAAACTGAAGAATGAGCAAACAAGAAATGCATCACGTACGCAGCTGACGGGCAGATCAGAGGCCCCACGGCATGCTGCTTGGGCAGAGAAATGGCCTTGGCTAACCACAGCACGACTGCATGGCATCTCCTAACAGGTTTTGTGCAGCAGCACGTACAAAGAGCCGTGCGTGCACATCTGTGCGGAGCCATTACTGTTCTTGACAGCCTCCCAAACTTATTCCCGAGCAAAAGAAAACATCACTAGCTGAGATATAAACCAGAACAAAACCAAGTTTAATTTTCATTCGAAGTGGAAGTTTAAAGTATTTCAAGAAAATTGATTTAGGAACTGAAAATCTAGATGCATCAGAGAGAGCCAGCTCCCCTTTGCAGAGAGCTCACAGTGATTAGGAGGTATTGGCAGGTGATCAGTTAAATTCATACAATATTATTACACATTATTTCAATTCACTAACTGTGTCAGCTGTAGGTAGCATCCTGCTGAGAAAATAAAAGTAGTTTTAATTTAAAACCATCGTTATATTTGAATTGCCTTTTCTTCTCTTTGAAATTTAAGCTTTGGACACTGCTGGATCTCCCTATACTCACAAAAGGGACACGATAAAAATCTCTGTGACCTCCAAGTAAAATGAGGTGGGGCGTTTGTTTTAGATAGGAAAAATATTTAGAAAGAATAAAGTTAATGTTTGCCTATTATTAAATGCCTTCAGTAAGCCAATACCAGAATGGACTGGGAACATTTTGCAGAGCCCTGTGACCACGCTGTTGCTCTCTGTGCCTGGATATCGAGTACAGAGTTCCTGATACTGAGGCCAGGGGGTTTCTGCCGGTGTGGTATGAACAGGGATCGCTGCCTTGCCATCACAGCAGCAGGCTGGCTACATCTACGCTGCACATCTCTCATTGCTTTTAGAGGCGGTGGGGATGCACTCGACTGTCCTGGGTCAGGCATAGGGTGCCAACAGAAATTTCCCTGTCTGTACTAGGAAAGACCCTTCTCACTTTTAGCTAGAAAGGTGAGAAAGTCAAGTGAAAGCTAATAGAAAGAATTACCATTGAGAGCAAGCGGTGCTGCCAGTTTCATCAGTGCTATATCATTTCCCATTGTCTTGGGTTTATAATTTCGATGGTATATAATTTTTTCCACTGAATATGGGTGAACCTGGGTGTCTTGCTGAGTCACAAAACCAACCTGCACACTCCATGAGCTTGGCAAGTACAGGCTGAAACGAAGAGGTAGGAGAGAGTGAAAAACCTTCAAGAAAACCCTCAGGTTTTCTAGTTGTCTCCTGAGCTTACAAACCACATAAAACTACAGGCCAATAGCTACAGTTTGCTGTACTTGCTTACCTATCTATTAATATTGGCTATGTTTTGTGTCTAATTTCAAAAAATATAGAAAGGGTGACTAATCTTAGTAACACACTGGGTCACCGGTATATTTCCTGTGCAGCTTTCCACAAAAATATGAGAGTTTTGCATTGGCCTACCTGTCTGTTCTCCTATGTGACCCCGCAGCAGTCAATGCTGCTGCCTGGCACACCTGTGCTCAGCCACTGGGCTAGCTCAGCGGCCCTCGTGGCAAGGCGTTTTCAAGGGAGAGGCTTTCCTTCTAGAAGGTGCTTCTGCCCCCGGTTCACGAGCAGCCACATCTTTCGGCCTCCAGCACACGAGCAGCTCCTCTTCTCTTGGCTTCAGCCCACCGGGCTAGCAGTGTGTTAGCGGGAGTGCTGGGAAAAGGCTCCAGGGATGTGGGTTGTGTTGCCAGCTCCCATCCCCATCAGCCTTTGAACACACCACAACCAACTGGCTTGTGGGGGACAGAGCTAAGAACAAAAGTCCTAAAATATTTAATTCCTAAGTAACTATTTTTATGGCAACACAGGACTCTAAACAGGATCTAGGAGTGGGATTTGTCTGTCCCATCTCTTCTCTCCACTGAGCATAAAAAGATCCTACAGGACTTGCTCAGAAGCAGGCATCCGTGTTCTGGGTGCCTAAAAGTGGTCAGACAAATCCCATCTTAGCTGTCTAAATGTCTTTGGTGAAAGTGGCCTGGACTTTGTAAGAGTGAGAAGAGCTCTCCTGCACTATTAGCAACAAACAAGACTGCAAAACCAGACAATAAATAAGAGAGAGGGCTATGTTTATAATTACACAAAGAAGAGGAGTCTAAATAACTGTTTAGCATCTATTTACAACTCAAAGACTACTTGAACAGCATAAAAAGGAGCAGTGAGTATGTGGTAAAGGGCACTAAGCACAGTACAACTCACTAACTACCACTGATTGATCCTGTCAACTTGAAAAGGATTGTGTAATTTATTTTGGAGCTCCAGAGTACCAGAGCAGCCACGTACAAATTCCTCCTGAGCTGTTAACTTACATGCAATGTACAGAAATTGCAGATCGGGATACCTAAACTCTAGCACTTAAATGTTGTTTTAAGCTGATTTCCCAGGAAGCTGGGAGTGCCCAGAATATCTGAAAACCGGGGCCCCTGGTTTGGACCACTTCTTGGGGAGACTTTTTTTCAATAAAGACTTGCACTTGTGCGAGAAGAGAGAGAGATGGTTTCAATGTTACGGAGCAAGCCCATGAAATAAGGATAACCCACTCTCTCCTGCAGTTTATTTTTAAGAGAAAGCATGGTGCTTTAGCCCTCCTCTGTAGTGACCCCACACACAGACCTGATGCAAGAGGGGTCAGTGGACACCCCGAGCAAGAGGATTTAGGGACTTACTCATAGACGCAGTGGGCGGCCGTGATGATCCAGCGCGGGGTGATGACAGACCCTCCGCAGAGGTGGTGCCCGTGGAACTGCAGGCTGACCTGCCAGGGCCACTGCTGGGGGGAGGATGCGTTGCCCCCCACGATCCGTGGCCCGTAGCTGGCCCGCGTCCCGCACGCTGCCAGAAAGCAAAGGTTATGGTCCGCGGAGGAAATGCAGGCATGTTCTTGGTCACCTTCACCCCCTCTACTCCCAGCCTTGCTGAGGCTGGGAGGTCTCTGCAGCAGGACCATCCCCCTCCCCATGGCCCACATCTCGGGCTGTGGCTGCCCTCAGAGGTTTCTCTTCCTCTCTCCCATCCCTGCAGCACTCTGCCTGGCAGTCGGTATGGGGGGCTGCGGGGCTCACATCTTCTCCCCTGCAGACGTAGTGCTCAGCTGAGCTGTAACACCCGTTCTGCCCTCCTTAAATGCACAGGGTCCCAGGGGCCCACATAGTCAGGCTGAAGCATCTCCTCTCCCCTGGTGATTATTTTGCTGTTGGTTTTTGACTTTTCACATCCCGATCTGAAAACTAGCTGACATGGAGAGGTGTGGGATGAAAGTTCAAATGTTAAGACAGAATTTCCGTTTCCCTGCCAAGATGGCAAAGAGTTGGAATTACAGTATCAGTCCACGGACTCAACTCACAATCCTTAAACATCTACTTTCTACTGTGATTCTCACCAAAACGCTCCTGCTACCTGATGCTCCCAATCTGCCCTCCCAGCCTATTCTCACTTTCTGGAATTCTTTTAAATTTTATATAAGAAATATATTTTTTCTTTGGTGTGATAAACTGATGGTATAGTATGCCCTGAGTACACAATTCATCCCAACTCTTGCCGTGCAGTGGATGAAGAAGGACAGTTTCTGATTTTATTTTCACTTTTCCTGATTCTTACCCAAACATTTTAAGATGATCACATTGCCAGAAGTGCATTCCTCCCTAAGGTGAAAAGACAGTGCAGTATTAGTTCCAATTCACAAACACTGGGTGTTTTTTCAATATTGTGTCATCTTCCTGTACAGCTGTGTGCACATAAATGTAAGTAACTCATATACTAAAAGAGGTACAAAGTCATGTACTCATCCAATCTACTTAGGGCACTTAGCTGAAATACTTAAGTTAGGAGCTTAGACACCATCAGGAGCCTACAGACCATATGCTGCCCTGCTGAAGAGTGGTTCACTCTTCCGCGAGGGGAGGCTCATCAGCAATTTTCAACATGTGATCTGTAGTCTCCTTGGATCCATAGCTTACTTCTCAGTGAAAGGTAACTAAGAAAAACAAGCAATTGTCAGGAGGAAGAAATGGACCATAAAGGGTTCATAAGCCCACTGGGAAATACCTAGGGACCTGTAAGCTGAAACAAACTGCTTCACAATGGAAAAAGATAAGTGCCTGGTGTCTATCCATTTGCAAAAAAGGTATCATGGGACAAATAGGCCTTTCAAATAGCTCATTTTAAAGCCTTTGTTGATTTAAATGGGCCTTGGACCAGGCTTTTAATTCTTATTCCAGCCAGACTGCTACTGAACCTTGGTCTATGACGCATAACACCACCAACCACTTAGGAAGCACTACATGCCTGAAAAAATAGGCAACAATCTCGAACTATTAGTAATTCTCCTTCTATTGATTGCTCTCTTTCTGTCAGGATGAACAAGCTGAGGCATACCTGAGGTTGGTTGCGTTGTGCAGGGATGTCACTTGATCAGCTGATAACCAGTGGCTGAGGGATACGAAATGTCTTTGAAACTGTTTTTCGACTGCAGCCACGGGGAGGTAACCTGAACTCACATAACTGCAAATAAACCATAAACACAGCTTCCTCAGACAGCATTTCAGTAATCTGTTTAAATATTTCAGTGGTTCTACTAATGAAAACCCAGTGTAGCAACCACAATAATCGGATTCTGACACCTGATAGAGAAATCCTATCCTCCCCAAGAAATGCTTCTTATAACATGCACATATTTTTGCCATCATCATGTGTGGAAGTCACACATGCTGAGAGGCATTTAACTGGCAGAGAAAGTAAATTTTAATTCTAATATTGCAATAAAGCTTTTATTGTAACTGGTTGGCACATTTCCTGAAGCACTAACAAGCTCATTGTCTCCTTTTTCTAGAGTTATGTTTTGCAGCAGGGAGGATGAATAATTTGTAATTTTTTCTTGTCTTCTTTGTTGAATAATTGAGATGTATTTTATCCTAAAGGCAACAAGAATCTATTCAAAAAAGCTTTATACTGCTAACTGTAATGTGCAGAAATCAGAATTACACCACTGTAAGAAATAACAGAGCTTCATTGCAAGTCGCAACTTCAAACTCTTTCTCAATTGTGTAAAAGTTTGTGACAGAAATGGTGCTTTTTCAGGAATTGGACCAATCCAGTAAGAACCACCTCACCAGGTTCTTCTCTAATTGTGAGGTGGACCTTAGTTCCTAACAGATGTCATGACATGACTTGTGTATACAATTTTCCTACAGAGGAAGTAAAAGAAATGGAAAATGCTCCTATGCTTTTAGTGCCTCTCTGATGGGCTGTAAGCTACTAGAGAGACAAATAAGATTCAGGCACCTGCACCCCATAGGGAAGATTTAACTAACCCATTGTATTTAGCCATCATTCAGGATTTTTAGGAGCAATAAATGGTATTTACAGAGCACAAGTATTCAGGACTATTTCCCACATCATCCCAAATCTCCTCAACCATATCATTCACAAAGGTGGATTGTTAAGTCCTTTTTTCTTTTAAAGCACAGACTAATACAAGGTTTCATTAGTAAGATTGAAAACCTCAGAGTTTGCTCAAAATGCCAAATAAAATTTCTTGCATTTTGTGTTCACACCTTGAGAAACCCAGGTGTTTGCAGGTAGTATTTCCATACTCTGCTTTCCAGTCGTCAGAGCAGACCGTTCGCCAGGATCCAGAAGTGAACACTTGTAGCACTGCTTTCTTGCCGCTCAACCTGACTTTGAGATTCAGGAGAAGAAGAGCCTGAGTGAGTTGTGAAGAAGAACCACCAGGTACACAACAGGTACACAACAGCGTCAGTGCACCACTGTGGCATCCACATTTCTCGGCTCACTGAGTTTTTACTACTTGTCTTTTTCATCACTTGGATCCTTTGACAGAATTTTCTGTGCTTTTTTTTTTTCCCCCCTTAAGGAAGGGAACCAAGGTATGCTGAGCTAGAACAGCCAGAAGAAAAGTCTGTGCTCATGGGCATGAAGAGGGGATGCTAGCTCTAATACAGATGGAGAAAGCTGCCTTGCCCTTCAGTGAGCCTAAGCAAGTCTTGCTGATTGCAGTGAGTTGGAACTGCAGATGCTTGGTACCGAGGAAACCTACGATCAACATAAGTGAAGAAGGGTGGTTGGCACCTCCTGTGCTGGACAGCACAGTCAGAGAGGTGGATGAACTTGCACCCAGCTGCCCCTGGGCTCCCATGGAGTTTCCTACCTGCTTCCCTCTGCTGAAATGGGGCTGGCGTGCCTGGGCTGATGAGTGTGTAAAGGCTGGAGAGAGGAGAGATGCACAGGTTGGGAGCTCGGCTTTCAAGGACTCCCCTCCCCACACCAGCCTGGCTGTGCTCAGCACAGCCCTTCCTCATGGGTGGCTCTTCAACGCCAGCCTGGCCGCAGGGCTGAGCCGCCTCGTGGAGCTAGCACTGCTGCAAGCTGTGCTGCCTCCAGCCAAGAGACCGACGGGGAAATACTGCAGGAGGCCCAGGTACAGAGCCATCACGCGTGGTCCCTTCATCCTGCACGTCGCCATGTCCTCCTCACCCCTGCACCCCGCATCACAGCCACTGCTGGGGTGCAGGGCCCTGGATGAGCAGGAGACACCCGGACCTGGGAGAGGGCATGTCTACATGGTCTTCCCCGGGAGAAGGGAGGCCACGCATATGGGTCACTGCTGGAGAGGGGGTTCCCACAGGTGCCCATGGGCCAGTGTTACGGCATTGCAGAGGCAGACAAGAAAAGCAGGCGTATTGCCCACAGGCTCCACAGAGGCCTGAAGCCTCCCTGGGGAAAACACGCCAAAGGTTGAAAGCATTGTGTGGGGCTAGCTGGGGCCAAAAGCTCATGGTTCTTGTCATTCCTCAGACTGCACAGAGGGAAAGCTGTGCTGCCTCCTTACCTGTAGGTACAGGAGTCAGAATTACAAGTGCACTGATCTAAAAATCAGTTATTCTGTTTACTAATATTAAAGTAGTTTCCCTCCAGTGGCTGCAAACACCACAGTCATCTTCCATAGCACAGGACAGGGAGGGACCATTTAACGACCCTGTGATGCCCAAAACCACTACAGAGAGAAACTCAGACATGGGGGCATACATTTCACTCATGAAGCAGCAAACTCCACAGTAGTCAATGCACAAAAGGCAGTGCTGATCTCTCCCGTTCCCACGTCCCTTAAGATAATAATGGGCTTTTGCAATCTTCAAAACCGACACAGTGCAACTGTGTGCCAATGAATACCGAGAGTGCTATGTATACACACCATAATGCAGTGATGCTATACCTTGCAGGCAGGTGAAATGCTAGCAGTCAAATAGCATCTAGACTTCTAACGGAGAAACATGCCCGATACGGCAGAGCAATAGTCAGCAATCATCACATCTATCTTAAGAGCAGTTTGATTTCTCGTAAACTGTAAATCAGTACCTCAGAGAGATTGCTCCTCTGAGATGGTGATTTAGATAATCCATCAGTCTCTATCTTTCTTGTCTCACCCAAACTCTTTCCAACATGCATTTCTTGATAACATGCCAGATGCTACAGGAGGAGGTAGGAGGGATTTATAATCAAATTTAAATTACCACATCCGTACTCATCCTCCCCTTCTTTACAGTTGAAGACACCATTGCACCTGGCTGATTTCTGGATACACTTAAAGGATGATCGGCAGTGAAACTTCCCAATGCAGTTGTATTGGACTAACAAGAATAAAAGAAAACAGGGTGATGAAAACACACTTGGATATTAATTTAACACTTCTGACTTCCATTATCTGGCCAGATTTCTGTCTTGCTAAGGAAAAGACAACTCCTGTACTCTAGGAACTTTTGAAATACAACCTGGAGGTTGCTACATGGTGCTGCTAAACTCATCCATTAGTAATGACTTGTAGGACGAGTCAGCCTTGCTGTCTGTGCTGACTCCTTCCCAGCTCCCTTTACCCAGTTTATGTTTCACTCTAGGGTGAGTTTCTGCCTGGTGCCTCAGCCCTTCAGCAGCAAAGCAAGGAGACCCTTGCAAAATATGGCCGGTGCACTCTCTTCCTGAGGGGATGCCTCAACCTCTCGCAAGCTTATCCTTGTTGCAGGTGTGAAGGCGCTGCTTTAGCATCAACATATTTGGCAGCTAGACCTGGGCAGGTCACACTTCCCAGTCACAACTAAACTCATTCTGTGTTTTCTTTTCCTTTGTAGAAGTTGTTTGTGATAGGGAAAAGTTCTTTAATTCTTTGAAAACAAACTTAGAGAAGTGAATTACAGGTCAAAAATATGGTGTGTGCTGCCTGAAGCCTCCCCCAGTTTCTAAACTCTTAGCTCACCACCCGAGAGGAATCGGTGAAGTTTTACTAGAGAAAGGTTTCCTGGAGCTGCGGGTTCCCCAGTGTTGTAAATATTACACCAATCCTCTCATGAGTGCCAGATCTATTTTATCCCTACATGTAAATAAAATTTAAAGCCATTACATCAACAAGATTTTTTACTTCGGCAAACAAGCCACAGTAGCAGTTTAATTCCATTCTAAGCAAAAGGCTCATGAAAAATTAAGTATTTGAATGGTTAAGCGAGAACTTAATGAATAACTAATTGTACTCACCACCCAGGCCAATGGCAACTGCTAGGATTACTGCAAGGAATAAACCACAGATATAAGGGAAGTATTTTAGGGAGATAAAAACATGGCACATCGAAGGTGGTTCGATATCTCCTAGAAACCAAACAGAGAGAACAGCTTCTGTGAAGTTAAACCAGCTTGAGTTTGCAGTGAAAAAGATTTATCTAACATTAAACTAGATGGCAGTAGTAACCCCTGCATACACTTCATGAGCTGACCTGACCTGGAGCGGTTCGGATCCCCTGGCTCAGGGGCTGAGAAGGCTCCAAGTACTTTGGAGCTGGCTGGTACTCTCAGACACCCCTTCAGCATTTGCCTCACGAGAGGTCTGAATCGTGCCCTTACAGAGCACCTGGCCTGCCCCCAGTGCAAACAAGAATATGAGCTCTAAATTTTTGTTTTCGTGGCCTACATCACACTGCAAGCTTTAGAAGTATAAGAGCACCTCTCCTGAAAACGTGAGTCCTGGAATAAAAATGAAATTCAGACCTGTTTTGTTTGTGTAATCAAACCTGTGTGCAGGGTACATCTCTGAAGACCTCAGAAAGCTCAAGTGGACTAATAAATTTTTTCGGTGGAAGTAGCAAGGAACAGACTAGTTTGAGTCTCCCCCTTACAACCGTTTCTGTCTGTCCTGACTCTTGCCGGTACCAAGCCCGCGGTCCCAGTGCTCCCTCCAGCCATAGCCCCAGCCGGACGCTGCTCTGAGCACTGTGTCTGGGACAACGGAAATCCTGGGACAAGGCCGGAGGCCACATAGCTCTGCCTCGTGCACCGGGGAGCTAAGTTCCATGCGCAATGCGTTCCTCCAGACTTGGGGTAACAGAGGCACGGGAACAAGTAAGAGGAGCCTAAAGATTCGAACAGGAGCAGGGATATTGGAAAAAGACAGGACTAGCTAGCAAACAGGTGTTCAAGACAAGAAGGAGGAAAGTCGCTGGTCCTTTTGGACTTGGAAGCAAGGTTAACTGAAAATGATAGAAAGCTAGATTTGCAAAAAACAGGACCCCTAAACTAGTCTTGAAAAATGTGGGAAGAGGTGATCTGTTCAAAGTTTTGCTATAAAGACAAGGAGAGAATTGAGCAATAGCTCAAGCCTGAGTTTTGAGTTTTCAAGGAAAAAAGGTGCATCTAAAGTTAAAACATACATCAGCAGTTATTGCTGAATACATTTCATGAGCTGGACCAGTCCTGCTCACCAACCACCTCCACAGCTGACCGCAACTTCGTGGTATTGTCAATATGGAAGACAATAACAGATTCCACTGAAAATAACGAATGGTTCACTTGTTTCAAATGCATTCTGATATACAAAAGGCAAACTATGGGAAAATAGCACACACAGCTCTGTCACGGGTACACACAGGAACTGGCAGAATTTTGTCTTCATTTTTATTTCATGCAGCTCTTCACCCCCTTATTTTTCAAGCTTTGAATTTGAGATTGGCAGACGCTTACAATCAGTCAAGGATGAGGAGTGTCTCCCAGTGCTTATAGACTCACAAGTAAATCCCAGCCTATATAGACTCTCTCAGCAGCAGCTGAGTAACTGGTTTTGGCAATGGAGTTGGTGTCTGGTATGCCAAAAATCTTGACAGCTGTAGTAGCTAATGGACTGGAAAATTAAATTACTGTCTTCATCTTTGATGCTCAGCCTGCCCCTGTTGAAGTTAATGGTTATTTTTGCCATGAAACCTATGGGAAGTAGCAAACATGCATGCTATTCCTCCAAGGCTGCTGTATTGTATATTCAGTTTTTTAATGGACCAATTTCCAGGTTGGTAAAATTTCAAATATACCATTCAAAAATGTGTCTGAAAAGTGTGAGCAAATATTTGCTATGTGGCTGAAGTGTGTGAATAATCTGTGAAAAATGCTTGCATATGCAAGTGTGCTGGTTTTGGCTGGGATAGAGTGCATTTTCTTCAGAGTAGCTGGTATGGGGCTGTGTTTTGGATTTGTGCTGAAAACAGTGTTGATAATACAGGGATGTTTTTGTTATTGCTGAGCTGCACTTACCCAGAGTCAAGGCCTTTTCTGCTTCTCACACCGCCCCACCAGCGAGTAGGCTGGGGGTGCACAAGAAGTTGGGAGGGGACACAGCCGGGACAGCTGACCCCAACTGACCAAAGGGATATTCCATACTGTATGACATCATGCTCAGCATATAAAGCTGGGCGAAGAAGGAGGAAGGGGAGATGTTCGGAGTTATGGCATTTTGTCTTCCCAAATAATGGTTATGCAC
>NW_008825113.1:5570647-5571002 GCF_000699105.1 Pygoscelis adeliae
TGCTTTGCTTGTGTGCGTGGCTTTTGCTTTGCCTATTAAACTGTCTTTATCTCAACCCACAAGTTTTCTCACTTTTACTCTTCTGATTCTCTCCCCCATCCCACCCGTGGGGAGTGAGCGAGCAGCTGTGTGGTGCTTAGTTGCTGGCTGGGGTTAAACCACAACAGTCCTTTTTGGCACCCAACGTGGGGCTTGAAGGGTTCGAGATAATGACAGATTTGATTGGAATGTGCTAGATTGAATTTATAGCTGTTATTGTTGTTTAGCTATTCATCAGCAGGCTCCTGTGCTCGCCATGGGGCTTGCTTGCCTCACTGTATATTAGAGTCTAGTGCTCGTTAGTGGCTTGGGTTTT
>NW_008825113.1:5572182-5597448 GCF_000699105.1 Pygoscelis adeliae
GCATGACGTAAATGGTATGGAATAAGGGGTGGATACTGTGCTGGTTTTGGCTGGGATAGAGTTCATTTTCTTCATAGTAGCTAGTATGGGGCTATGTTTTGGATTTGTGCTGAAAACAGTGTTGATAACACAGGGATGTTTTTGTTATTGCTGAGCAGTGCTTACACAGAGTCAAGGCCTTTTCTGTTTCTCACACCACCCCACCAGCGAGTAGGCTGGGGGTGCACAAGAAGTTAGGAGGGGACACGGCTGAGACAGCTGACTCTGCTGATCCCTGAAAGGAATTTTCCATACCATATGATGTCATGCTCAGCATATAAAGCTGGGGGAAGAAGAAGGAAGGGGGGACGTTTGGAGTGATGGCGTTTGTCTTCCCAAGTAACCATTGGAGTTCCCAAGTAACCTTCCCAAGGGCATGATGGAGCCCTGCTTTCCTGGAGATGGCTGAACACCTGCCTGCTGATGGGAAGGAGTGAATGAATTCCTTGTTTTGCTTTGCTTGCACGCACAGTTTTTGCTTTGCAGTTTAATAGAAACCGTCTTTATCTCAACCAACGAGTTTTCTCACTTTTACTCTTCTGATTCTCTCCTCCATCCCACCCGGGGGAAGTGAGCGAGTGGCTGTGTGGTGCTTAGTTCCCGGCTGGGGTTAAACCACAACAGTAAGCCAACACAAGGTGTCATCACCTGTTAATATGCTGGCAAACCTCACAGCTGGGGGACCGAGGTTGTGTTTCTTCTTCCTCTAAGTGATTGCTTTCTCTGACTGAGTGGGCAAGCATAGTTTTGCAAGGCTAAAGACCTACATTAACCATTTAGATTACAAAGGTCAAAAAGCTGTGCAGTATCCCTACCAGATCCATCTGCACTGGGGTCCACATTTGCTCGTGGTATGAAGAAAAATCTTTTGAAGGAAAACTGAATTTCTGGTACTGGCGGTTCATCTTCTGTAATAGAGATGATTTCAAGACTTCCAGTAGTGGGATTTGTCTCTTGTACCTGAGTCAACAGGAGAAAAAAGGAAAAAAAAAAAAAAGAAGATAATCACCTTGTAAAATGTTATCATAGAATCATAGAATCATAGAATGGTTTGGGTTGGAAGGGACCTCTAAAGGTCATCTAGTCCACCCCCCCTGCCGTGGGCAGGGACATCTTCAACAGGTTGCTCAGAGCCCCATCCAACCTGACCTTGGATGTTTCCAGGGATGGGGCATCCACCACCTCTCTGGGCAACCTGTGCCAGTGCTTCACCACCCTCAGCGTAAAAAATTTCTTCCTTATATCTAGTCTAAATTTACCCTCTTTTAGTTTAAAGCCATTCCCCCTTGTCCTGTCGCAACAGGCCCTGCTAAAAAGTTTGCTGCCATCTTTTTTATAAGCCCCCTTTAAGTACTGATAGGCAGCAATAAGATCCTCCCGGAGCCTCCTCTTCTCCAGGCTGAACAACCCCAACTCTCTCAGCCTTTCTTCACAGGAGAGGTGTTCCATCCCCCTGATCATTTTCGTGGCCCTCTTCTGGACCCACTCCAACAGGTCCGTGTCTTTCCTGTGCTGAGGACTCCAGAGCTGGATGCAGTACATTAAGTTATGTACTTAATGTTCATGAGAGGAGGTCTTATAATTAATTTACCAGCAAACTACTGAAGTTAATTTTTGTTCAAATTTGTCTAAGCACTGTAGCTACCTTTAATAACTCACACTGGGGGTGTGAATCCATCCCCTACTCTTTAATTACCATAGGAAACAAGAGAAAGACTAAAAAGCATATGATATCTGCACAGCACCTTACATGATCCTCATGCAGGGGCCCACTGAATTTTACTCCATAAAAGCTTTAATCACTTTCTACGCAGTGAAAAACAATTAAAACGGGCTACACTAGAATTCAGGGAAAATAGATTTGAAATGTTAATTTCTGACTCCAATTCTGCACACTCACTGGCAAAAAGAATTAGATTTTTGAACTCACAGTGGTGTGAAATAGGTCCACACTTGTTAAAGACAGTGGAGCTGGTAAGCTGTAAAACAGCATAAGTGTTTGCAGAGTCAGTCCCAGAAAATTATTACAATGACACATTTTAGGCAAAGACTACGTGTTTTGTCTGTGACACTAAATCTTTAATTCACCCGGAATATCTTTTCACCTTTCGGCAAACAACTGCAATAAGGTTTCTACTCTTTCATTTGATAAAATTTCATGTACATTTCAATGAACAAAAATTAAATTTTATATAGAATCTGCTAGCTTTAAGGCAGGGAAAAGGACAGCTTGTTGTGCATGTTTTTTAAGTATTAAAAAAAAGCCTTCTAACTTGTGCATAAGTTGTCCATCAGGAAACAAAACAGCATTGTGAAGTATGCTACACAAAAGCTAAACACTGATGTGTCATTTATTTAGAGGACATCACATGCTCCCAAAGCTTCACTCACCTCTTCCTGAGAAGTCATAGTTAAAAGCAGAACTGTTTTCTTTCTTCATTATCAAAAGAAACCAGAAGGAAATTCTGAGGTTGCTAAGCCGGTCTGCTCTGGAAAGGTTTTCACTGAGCCGCCTGCGGCTGCCCGTTCAGTCATCTGTTGTATACGGCATTATGGCAGCAGCCTGTGTAATTCAACCTGGTGAGGAGTATCAGGTAGCCCCTGATGGCATGGCTACGGAAAGGGGAAGATAAAAATTCAGCACGCTTTTTAATTAGCCTAAGAGCATCAGGTAATATTGTAGTATTTGCAAGCCTTTCTGTAACCCCTCAGCAAAGGAACACCACAAACTGCACAGGCTCGTGCTTGCTCATCTTTTATCAAAACTCGTGCAGCTGAGAAGAGGAGTCTGCCGATAGCTGTGGGTGGCAGAAGGCAGAAGTCCCAGGTGCTTCGTCTCTTCGGCACACAAGGCCCATAGGCTCACCTTGCTCTTCCTTCAATTGGTTTAGCCTTTGCTGTGTGCTTGCAGCAAAGAGCACACTTAAAGAGGGTTTTTTTAAAAAGACCCATGCTTTAGTAATGGATAACTTTTATAATTAAATATTGCACAATATTTTGGAAGTACTTTGCTAGCAGTATCTCGTGTTTCTGAAGTATCACCTCATTTGTACACTAGGATTTAGAAAATGAAAATGTTTGCTCAGCTTCATAAAGTGCTCAAGAGTAGTAATAATTTGGCTTGGTTTTTTTTACTAAGAAGAGAAATTGATGATGGGGGGGGGGGGGGGAGAAGGAGGAGGAGAGGTGAAGCAAAAAGCCAAGGCAATGTAAGTGAAACAAGACTCCTGAGAGTCCAGGGAAGAAATGAAGGTTTTCCATAACAAAACCCACGTCCCTGGAACATGGCTGCAATGAGGGAAGCTGTTCAGTCCCTTTGCTGTGCACGATGGAAACCGGCAATTCCAAAGGAGAGGATGCCACATCACAGTGCTCTGATGTTCTCCCCACTGGGCTTCAGAGACAAACGGTTGGAGAAGCAGCCCAAACTGGCCAGGTGCCCCAAGGGGAACTTCAGCCAAGGGGGAGAAAGCGAGGGCTCATTTCAGGAAACCAACAGCTCAGGTGACCCCTTCAGTCCACGAGGTGAGATGTCCTGTCCTTCCCAGGGAGGTGGTGCCTTCAATGAGGACAGCCCAGGCCAGAGAAAATTGTCTCCAACCATTTCACCTGCTCTGGCCACGCTGGAAACCCTGGGTACCAGCCAGTGCAGCTCTGCAAAGGCTCCCATGGTGGGACTGGCACCACCGGAAAGGACAGGTTTCTCCCTGCTGCCACCCTGAGCTGCTCCAAGCCCAGCCTCAGGGCATGATGTCCAGATGGGACATTGGGTTTGACCTTGCACAGCTGGCCGGCTCACCGCCTTTGACTGAGAAGACTAAAGCAGGAGCCATGTACGATAGGGATGGGAGGACATGAAAGTCGAGCCTAAAAGGAAAGAATTTGGCCTACAGACTAACTTCTTACGTGCTGCAGGACATCCTTGCTTGCCTCCCCCATGCTGCAGTAGCAGCTCAGGTGGATTTCTTGACTTTCAGAAGACAATTTAAAATGAAAGGCTAAAAGATCCCATCCTCAGACCCTTCAGCAAGTCCACCCTGACTGTGGTGTTTACCTTTGGACTACTACTCTTGTTCTGCTGGGGCAGATGGGAAAAGTCTGCAGACAGCTTTGGCTTTTTTAGCTACCCTAAACCAAAAGTTTGGAGCTGCAGATGCTATGAAAACAGGATGTCAGCTTTTGTCAGAAAAGATCACAAGAGGTTTGAGAGTTTTTTTATTTTAGCTGCCTCTTTCTCCCTCTCTCATTTTCTTATTTCCTCCCTCCCTCCCTCCCTCCCTCCCTCCCTTCCTTCCTTCCTTCCTCCCGTCCTTTCTTCCTTCCTTCCTTCCATCCTTCTTCCCTCCAAGAGCGGAGAGATGGCGGTGGCTGAGACACAGCTGTACGCAAAGGTGTCCAACAAGCACAGGAGCAAAAGCACCTCTGTACTCCTCGAGTCTCTCCTCACCAAAGGATTCCCAGCTCATACCGCGTGAGTAATGTGTTCAGCTGCCTTTGCACAGTAAGAGGTATTTACGATATAAGAGGTATTTCTCATAAGATCCCGACAGCAGGCAGCTTGGTTTTTTTCATTAAGAGAGCGTACTGCTTCCTGGGGGTGATGCCCTATATAGGGATCAGACCTGTCTCGCTTTGAATTTCTTGTAGAGCAGTGTGTATTGCTCATATTGCAGAAACAACCCGCTCTGTATCCATTTTTATAAATACTGTGTATACCTGAAGACACACGCCCTTCCACGTCTTCAGGTTGAGAGGCTTCACAATGAGTTAAGAAGTTGATGTCCATAGTTTGCTCTTGGGATATATCCTCTTTCATTTTTTCTGCTTATCACTGTTATTATAAGGGAGTTAAATGTGGATGTAACTTCTATCCAAAGTTTTTTAAGGTCTGGTAAAGATCTCCTGCTGGATTTTGCCAGTGGAAACTGTTTTAAAGGAGTAAGCTTTCCTTAACAAGATGCCACATAAGTCTGTCAGTTTTTCTTCCTGTCTTGAATCAGGATCTTGTTCCAAAAGCATGTCCTACCTGGAAAATGTAATAGTAACGAATGAGGCACTATTCTTGGCAACCCCAATGGATGAGAGATTAACTGGTGGCAGCTAACCAAGTTAATAAAAAGAAACGTGGTGGTCACTCCTCCCCCAAACATCGCTCTGGTTGGACAGGGAAGTTTTAGGGAGGATTTTCCAACTTCTGAAGGGCATGTACAGACACGTCGGTTCAAACTGTTCAAAAAATAAATCTTTTTATTTAAATGTCAAAGAACCCCTCATAAAAATATTATAGAAAGGAGAGCAATATCTCTCCCTTTTGACTGAAAATTAAGCAAGTTGAAAAGGCTCCATTTGTAAGTGCTGTGTTGCTTTTTTAGGAACAACTGTGTTTAGTGGATCAATTTTAGACACGATGGGCACAGCTTACAAGGAAACTGTGAGACCCTTGTTCCCAGCTATGCGCAGTGGAATTTTAGCTGTGCAGCTGAAAACCTGGCTCATCGTTTCTCTAGCAATACTATAAGTTTGGTCACCCCAAAGTAATGGCTAGTTTTTGAATTTTTTGTCCTGTATGTGACGTTCTTCAAATCCCCTTCGAAACACTTCCTGCTGTTACTGAGATGGGTTTGTGCTTCCCAGGTCAAAATCAACAAGCAGTGGCAGAAGTACTATGCAAATCGACATAAAATGACAAAATGTCCAAAAGCACTTTATTTTTTAATTTATTTACTTCTATTGACTTTAAGATCTTCAAAATGTTGATTGCGTTTTTATAAAACCTTTTAGTTGTCTCTGTAGTTCCTGGACTGAACAATAAATGAAAGTATTGAAAAGTCGTTCTATGGAGATGTCCCGGCCTGAGAAAAATGAGGCTGGGTGGAAATATTACAAAATCTTTCACAATGTAGAACCAGCATGCCAAAGCAACATTTCCCCAAAGAACAAAAACCAAAAATGTGAGGATCAAGCCTAGCATCAGATCAAGAAAATGGGCCTCCCCTGGTGCTTACACAGAACTGAACTCTGTCAGCAGTTTCTGTTTTAGGGAAAAGCCAGTTTATTCTCACTATAAAAACACTATTTTTAATACAGATTTTCAATGGTTTATTCCTACTCTCTATCTGAGAGAAATTGGTATATACAGAATTTATTCTATGCATTATTTTTCAATCTTCACTGCTCATCTTGGAAGCATAAGATGTCCAGTCACAGCCTAACGCTCTCCTGACGCTAAGGGCTCTACAAACCCTGCTGGAAAGCATCCTACAGCCAACGTATATGATGAGACAAAAGGTGGGAACAGGCACAGAGAGGACCACAAGGGAGCAAGGAGATAGTACTGAGCAGCAGGACAGTCCATGGTCTCAGTTCTTGCTTGTCTTACTACATTTATGATTTTGCAGGCCCTATAGTAAAGAAAAGCTGAGGTCAAGCTCCATTTGGCTTCAGGGCTGTTTGCACAGAGCTCCTCTCTGAGTGGGAGAAGCAGCGTGGAATGAAGCGGTAAAACACTCACTTTGAGCTGTAACTTTGGTTGACGAAGTCAGGCATCATTGGCTGAGCAGCGGCAGGCACTGACATTTCAACAGGATGCGGCAGGAAGGGCTGCATGGGGAGAACGACAAAAACACAGGTTGTTCGTGTTTGACGTGATGGAGAAGGGGGACCCAGCAGAGGCATGGAAAGAAAATGTGCAGTATTCAGTCACAGAGGACACAGGCTAGTTTTAGACCAGCTAGCTCATGGTTTTGCATTGATTTGGCCATGGTAGTTGATTTACTTTAGAGAAGAAGGGTAGAAGGTAAAGTTTGAGTGGAAAGACTCACGTTAGCCCTCATCCATGTTGAGCACCTACTAAAGAGCCAGGCATGGTTGCACCTACACGTAAGTACATTTAAATGTTTTTAACAAGCCCATGTGTAGTTTTTACACTAGAGAGAAGACAGAAGGCTGGGAGGAAGCATCAAGGACGAACCTGAGTCCTGCTGCTTAATGCACTCATTGCACTGCTGGTGCATGCTCAGGAGTCACAGGCATGGATGGAGGATAAAAATGTGAGGAGACTAAATGAATCAATGCTTTCAGGACCCAGTGGCCAGAAAGGATGGCCTCAAGAGAGAAGGAAAGAGATGAGCAGATGCCAAGTAATTTAGCAGGTTTTCCTCCATGTCCACTGTCTCTACTTTCCCTTCATGTCTCTTCTGAGAAGTTTGTAGACGGGTTGCAAGGCTGGAAATGGGGTTCATGGGTCCAATTGCTATTTAAACACTGGAATCCTTCACCCATCACCTAGCATTTAGTCACAAAGACTTGTTCGTGTGAAGCACATAGTTGGCATTTTGAAAGCTCTAGTGAGAAAAGGAAACACGAATCAAATCCGATCCCAGAGAATGACAGTTGCATTAACAGAGAGAAACATGAGATATTGTCCCTCATCTTGGACTGAACTGGTGGCTTAGATCTGGCTTTCTGCTGGCTTATGGGAGACCCTCAATCCAGATTTTCAAACCCCAATATAAGTATGTTTTGCTTTGTTTATATGTATGGGCTTGGGCCTGGCATCTTGAACCAGAACATTATCCTATGAACTGAGCAAACCCCACTCTGACAGTGTGTGAATGGATGGATGGTTTACCCAACCCTAAGGAAATCCAAATAGTCAGTAGGGGTGCTAAGGAACCACCCCCAGAACACAAAAGAGGACATCCTGTGGGGAGGACAGGTTACCAATCTTCCAGGAATTGAAGACTTGCAGTGGAAAAAACTGTCTGGAGGGCTTCAAGAACATTAATGTTTGCCAAGAATAACCTAGTTGTTAAAGGTCCTGTCTGTGCTGGAAAATAGACTTCGTGACCACAGCATGTCTATTCTTTACTTTCTAGGAGTTTTCTTTCTGTTATTCTGATGAATCCATTTTGTTTTTTTCCTAGGCAAAAAGCCTTGGCTGCTACTGGACAAAAGACAATAGAAGACGCTGCAAAATGGTAAGCACCTGTGATTTCTAAGGAGTGCTTTCGCATTAAACCTGGCTAAAAATCCTTGTTCATGTGCTGGTTCTGTCACTGAATTTGAAGTTAGCTGCCATAAAAAAAACCTGCATCTGAGTTCTTTTATTTTTTTTCATTTTAGTTCATGCAGAGAAAGAAATAATTGTATTTGTACTTATTCTGGGAAGCAAGATTATTTGCAGAAGGTCTGGGGTAAATCAAAAAAGCTGGGGAGGAAAGGGCAGTCTTGGGCAGAAGCAGCTACTTTCACCACAGCGATGTTAGTCAATTCATGGGACCGGCTGCTCTGGGCAGATGCACCTCCTCAGTTTTAAGCCTCCTGCTTATTTATAGCCGTGGCCACCAAGGTCTGCTCACTGCCTGTGCAAGGGAGTCCCAGGCTCCGAGCCAGGATTGTGGGCGCGCACCGGGGCACATCTGGGAAGGCGGTCGGAGGCACCCGCAGGGTAGATGTCCTCCCTGCCTCGGCACAGCGTTCGCACCTCGCGATGTGCACCCATGGGCAACGGGCACGGGGACCAAGGGGGGAACCTGGGCTCGCCGTCCCGAAGGAAAGGAGGAAGGAAACAGGGAAAATACCTGTAAACCCATGGTTGCAGTTACAAACGCGTGCAGTAACAACGTGGGGTTAAGTGGCAATGGCCGAAGGCAAACAGCCCGTCTTCTTCCCTTGAGAAAGGCTCATTATAAAATAGGCTGAAAGGCTGGTGGTCAGAGTGAGGTATCATTAGAGTCAAAATCACTTGTTAGTCTTGATCCCTGCAAAGTTTTTTCCTCTGTACCAAGACTCTCACAGAGTATTCATATGTTATTCATATGCTGATAATTGATTGTTTTGCTTTAATTGACCTTCAAATTAAATCCAGTCTTTCCTTGCACTTTCTTCTGGGTTTTGTTGTGCTTTTTTTTTTTTGCTTGGTTTGAATGCTTTTTTCTTTTTTTTTTTTTTTTTTGTGAAAAGCCAGAGGAGACATTTGAGAATGGCATGTTCTTCCCAAATAGTTTTTTTGTCAGGGATGCTACCACGCTTTCCAACAATCACTCCCAATCCAACAGCTGCGAAGCCAAACATACAGCATGTGAAGAACAAGTTGAAGGATATCATCACATGGGATACGAGTTTCTGACCTTTGCTTGTGCATTTTCTGATTTGTCTTGTTTGCTTTTATTAGGGCTGAATAAAAAGGCTGGCTCTTTTTGAGTATTTTTTTTAATCTTCAGCTAATTTTCATTTTGTCATTCTTCAACATTTTCTACCCATTTCTTCTTTTTCCTCCTCCAGTCCTCTGTTTCCAGTCATGAAAAAGGGGGGAAAATAATCCAAAAAACCCTAAAAAAAAATCTTTTTTGTTGTCTTTCATTTTCAGACATTGAAAGAAATGAAGGCACATAATAAAATGTAAAGTACACAAAAAATAAGCAGAAAAAAGCCCCATTCTCCATTAGTTAGTACTTCAGAGAGAAAATTTGTAAAGAGTTGTTATTTTAGCTTTTCATTTGTAAGAAAATAACAACCTTGTGTTTCCTTTTTCTGGTCTTTACTATGTATGCCTTCAACCACAGGAAACAAGAGTAAGCGGCGCACACGCTTACTCTCTGTGATATGCTCTTGATTTCAGGTTGCACTCCCACTGCAATGATCCCTCTTTGGACGACCCAATCCCTCAGGAGTATGCTCTTTACTTGTGTCCCACCGGCCGTTTGCATAACCACCTGCAAGAGTTTTGGAAGGAGAGCAAGCGCCAGTGCGGGAAAAACAGAGCCCATGAGATTTTTCCACACATCACACTCTGCGATTTCTTCACAGTAAGGCACAAAAGACGTGCAAGGGTCAAATATCAACTACTGGTGAAACTGGGCCACCTGCCATAGTCTTACATCAGAACTTCTCCTTGGTGATCAAACCTGACGTGACCCAGGTCCAGGCATGCTTGCTTAATATTTGAGTGTTCAGCCCCTGCATAGGCACCGGGGGCTTTCTTCCCACCACCCACTTTAACTACCCACCTTAGGCCTCAGCATACCTAAAAATTGGATGCTGGGGCCAGTGGAATGCTTCGGGGTAGCTGAGTGACACGTGTCTAGCATCCGTCTAGAGCAACACTGTGCAGTCCAGGCTGCACGTGGACCTGCCAGCAGGAAGCACTGCTCCCCACATGCAGCTATCGGCAGGCTTCAGAGACCGTGCCCATTGCTGCATCGACCTAGGGTGTTAAACCTTCCTGGCCAGGGCAGCAGTGGCTGCCTTCAGCCAGCTGTGCAGCCTGACTGCATTATCATAGGATGTAGACAACTTTGGTGTTCTGCCTACGGGAATCTCAGGGAGAGCCCTGCCTTCCCCAGAGCGCCCCAGCCAGAAGGTCATTGCTATGGTGGCGTGTCCCAGTCTTTACCCTTTCTATTGAAGCTTGGATGTTGTGAAAAAGAGAGAAGCAGAATGCACAGGGATGGAAGGAGCAAGGGGACCCAGGCTGGAGTTCAGCAGTGCAATTGAGTCACTTTGTCAATAATTTAACATGGAAGTTAGGCTCCTGAGCTGGACTCCCGATGGGCTGTTTTCTAGTCCTAGAGAGGCTACTGTCCTCCTAGGTGGCCTTCTGAATGCTGGGTAACCCTCTAGAGAACTTCCCAGCAGAGCTGCTTCTCCTGCATAGGTGATTGTGCCAGTATCAGCAAAGACCAGCAAAGAGTCACTGGTCTGGAAAAACTCTGGAGTAACCTGGAATCCAGTTTGCGTGTATTGATGGTGCGGCACATGAACATCAGCTGCAGCTGAGATGCGCTGAAACAGACATGAGATAGAGCAGCTGGACAAAAATTATTCTGTTAATCATAAACCATGCCACTAAGTATAGACAGTGAAAATAAGAGTATTTTGTTGCAAAATATTGAATGGTACCCTGTGGCCATTAATCACAATTATACAGAACAAAAATCATTAATTAATGACTGCCATGCGCTTGAAAGGTGTCAAGTTTAAAGGCCTGCCCCCGAAAGAGGCAACTGAATTGCAACCCTCACCTCACGCATCTCAGCCCTGTTTCAGGTAGCATATTTCTAGGGATAAATGCACCCTCCGGTGCTGCTCCCTGCTCCTTGGTTGTCAGCAAGAGCTGACCTGGGCGCCTCACCGGCAGAAAGTGAGACTCACTGACCTGGCTCTCACCTCCTTCTCCCGGCCCGTCCCTCTCCTGTTTCCTGACTCCCCATGTCTTTTGCAGCTCCTGGACTTGTCGGCCCCAGAGGAGCCTGCTGCATGGCACTTGCCCCAGTGCAGGATCCCACCAGCTCCTGTCCCCCCACAGCCCAGTCTGCCTGGTGCCCCCTTGGTGCATCCCTCCTCCCTGTGGCCTGAGAAATGCTCGAGAGAGAAAGACGGTCTAAGCAGGAGGAGCTCTTTTCTTCTCTTCTGCTTTTCCCTTTCAGCAGCTTGACCCAGTGTAAAGGCTAAATGGAGCAAATGGCTCTGAGGAGGAGAATAAAGCAGCGCAGCAATGGAGCATCATTAATGTTCCTGTCTTTGGTTGGACGGCACAAATTCCATCTTTGTCTCTTCACTTCTTAAATTGCTTAATTGCCACTTTTTTGTGGAAGTATGGCTCTGTACAATCCTTTAATTTGCTATGATTAGAGCATTAAGGACCATAATGACAAAGATGCCTTAGGAATTTTGCTAGGTATGTTGCTCAGCATCTGAGATCTCGAAGTTTTAGCAGGAGCGATTTCAGCTAAGGACTATAGGATAACAATAACACAAATTCTTACTTAGAATTTAAGAGGGAAATCGTGATCCCCACCTCATTTCAGGCAGTTTATTGCACACCTGTCAGACGGTAAAATATTTTGGCTCTTTCCTACCGAGGCTAAATACACCTCCTGGTAGAAGGCTTAATCTTCTATTATAGCATCAGGATACTGTGCTGATCAAACTGCCCAATATTACTGATTTTAGTACCAGGAATTTCAGGCAGGTTCGTAGGTGTGTTGTCTTTCTCAGGAAGTCTGATGCCTACACTGTTTTCTGGTGCTCCTGTATAACATAGGCTATGATAGTGGCTGTTGAGCCAGTGGGTAAAGCCTGCTCCTCCTCTGTTTTCTCTCAGTGTGAAGACCAGAAAGTGGAATTATTGTATGACACCTTAAAGCGAGTCGGTGACAGCTTTTCACAGTGCTTTCCGCCATCCATTTCCCTAACACTACATTCATCCACCAGCTACCTTGGCTTCTTCATTGGTGACAGCCATGCAAATACCCTCAAAGAGTTTGCTCTGGCATTCTCCTCAGAGGCTTCGTCCCTGGCAGGTAGGACCAACATCAGAGGGAAAATGGGTGGGTCGTAGCACAAATGCTTAGGCATGGTACTGAAAACATCTCCTGTGTCTCTGGGGGAGCTTAGCTGATGTTTTACTGCCAGCCAGCACCCTTTCCTCCTACAGATTTGAAAACAACGTGGCTAAGGGAGCATGTTTTAGACTTTGAAGATACAGCGCTTTTGTCTAGAAGCTGAAATGGTTGGCTGTGTGACTTGATAGGCCGTCAATCGGGATATCCAAGAATGGCAGGGATATAACACTCCCTATCCCCAGACCTCCATCCTCATGGTGCTATGGCCCAGCTTGATGGCCCGACTGCATCCCTGAGAAATAGGTCCTAATCCCCACTCCAGTGACATTCAAGGGAAACTGCATCACCAGTGGAGACTGAAAGGACACAGCCCCAGCATAGCTTCGTCTGGGAGAAACGAGTTCAATACATCCCAGACTGGGAAAGGAATTCAAGCCCTTGTTCATTTTTTTCTCCCAGCTAAAGCCAGGGAGCAAATCCAGTCCAGATTTGTGAATTATTTTGGCATGATTAAAACCATGGCATTCTGCAAAACCATTATTCAGCAAAACTATGATCTACTCTACTGTCAATTACTATGATATTTCCTGCATCATGCAAAGCGTGTAAGATAAAACAAGAAGAGCTTTAAAAGACCTTTGTTTCTATGTTGTGATGCGATTGATTCATTCCTAGATTGCCGTGTGAAGCCCTGCCTAAAGCAGCTCCACCTTACCTTGGCTCACAAGTTTTATCCTCACCATCAGAAGACTTTGGAACAATTGGCCAAATGCATCAACCCAGGGGAGACCTGCCAGTGGGTAGCTGCTCTCTACTCACGGGACATGCGTTTTGTGCATTACCAGGTATTGTCATCAGATTTATTTGATTTCCTGAGCCCGCGGTCAGACCCTTTGCTACAATCATCTTGACTTTTTTTTAATGAAGAAAATCAGTGCATGCACAGTACAATGTTTCAAAAAGCATGGTTGTTTCAAGTACCTCTTTGGGTTGCAAAACTGTACTCATGAATCAGTAGAAGATACCTTTATGGTAGGCTGCTTGACAGGCACGTCAGCAAGGTCTAATTCCAAAATTCAGCAGAAAAAACTAATCTTACCGTAACATGAGAAAATAAAAGAGACAGGAAATTATGATCCTTGAATATTTGCTAGGATTTGTCAGATCACAGCTTTGCAGTAAGATTCCGTTCAGCAAAATTAGTTTTCTTGATTGTTCCAGCCATGATGAAAACTGCACAGATTAAATATCAATGAGCAGGGTACAGTTCTCGATGATGATTTTGTGCTTAACAGACTCTTAGTTAAAACCAGTCAACATTTCTCCAGTTCTCACTTCCAAATTTAAATTATGGAATGATCAACATTTTTTAGTCGGATCAGTATATTGCTTTGTCACAAGTCTCATATTGGATTTTGGTCACACCCAGGAGAGCTGCAAGTAATCACAAAAATAGCTGATAATGCTTTTGCTATGTTTGCTTTCAAATAAGTCTGTACTAGTTACAGGAAAAAAGTATTTTTATGAAAACCAAGTGCTTATTTTTACACATACTGCAAATGCAGTAGTGTCTTCCTTTTTCTCTGCTGAAGTGCCATTAAAGAGCACGTTGCAGAGTGGAAAATAGTACTGGTCACTGTGTCCAGTAGAGAGTTGAACAGGCATCCCCTGAACTGCTGCAGCATGTGCAGCAGTGGACTCCGGGCAGCAGCTTGACCCTGCTGCATGTTCCCCCCAGACGCTGAGGGCCCTCTTCCAGTACAAGCCCCAGAACATCGATGAACTCATGATCAACACTGGGGACTTCATCTATGTTGACCCGACGCAGCAGTCTGACGTGAGCGAAGGCTGGGTGATCGGGACCTCGCATCGGACCGGCTGCAGGGGTTTTCTTCCCGAAAACTACACTGAGAAGGCCAACGAGTCAGACACGTGGGTTAAGCACAGGTAAGTTGGGGTTCCATGGATGTTGCTTTACGTCAGTCGCTTTTCCTGCTGGGGAGATGTGGCAGCTTTCCTTCTCACCGTGAGCTGTGGGCTGCCAGGCGGGAGCTGGAGGCGGCGTGGGCAGAGGAGACAGGGGTCCTGGGGGTCTGGGTGGGATGTTGAGATTTCTGGAAGAAACGACATAGGACACACACCCACAGACACCCAGAGTTCGTTAGTTCAGGGATAACCCCTGTTAACTCTTGAACAACCTGAACATCCTAATGAGTTTTAAAAGACCACGTTCTGCCAGGCAGGCTGAGCCTTCAGCCTGGCTCACTGCTTTCTTCTTTCTTCTCTTTTTCTCATTTCAAGAGCTTGCAAAGTTAACTTGACATGAAACCACGCAAAGGTTGCTCCACCACCTTGAGCCCACCCTCATCCTGTTGATTTATCCTGTATCAGCAGGCATCTGTCTGGCTTCCTGCGCTTTGCTCTGCAGCTGACAGCACGGCTGATGCTACTTGTAGATTAGAGCTGATTTTTCTAAGCAGGCAGGTGTAGGTCCACTTCTTGCTGAGTCCTCAGAGACAGAGAGGAGGCAACCAGGTAGTATTTCCTGTTTGAAGATCACACTTTAGCAGGGTTACACCCAATATATGCCATCAGTTCGTATTATTTTAGCCTCATTTTTACTGGGCAGATTCTAAATCAAGAACAAAGTGAAAAAGTGGATTGCAAGTGTGCAAAAAATATTGAACGGAATATGAATCCTGACTTTTGTCTACATGTGTCTGTAGACAAAATCATGATTTAAAAATCCCTTCTATTTGTGTGTGCGCGCCCATATGTTTGTGTGTGTGTGTGTTGCTTCTGCTTTTTCTACAGGGAATATGTTTTTGTAACAGCTTCGAAATTATTCACCCAAACTGAAAATGAACCTAACGTAAAGCTGAATGGAGAAGTCCATAGTCCCAGTATGTCAAGGAGTGTAACCAATGTACTTTCTCTTCAGGTAATTGTTTTTTTCCATTTCTTATCTTTGCCATGTACTTGTGCAGATATACTATTAATTAAAAGCATTTAGTAAATTTAATAGTATCTTCCTTTTTCTCCCTCACATTTTCATGTTATGTTGTAAAGCACACATATATATATAGATATACACACACACACGCTCTTATACGCTCATACTGTATGGTATAATATCTCATAAATATTTTGTAACGTGTCTGATGTATATTACTCTTGCCTTCTTTCATAAAACTCTTTTCGTTCCTGTCATAATAGTACAACATACGAGTTCTCTGCTCAGGTTTCTCTGTGCACAGCCTTACTGGGCAGGCTTGTGCAGACGTATGGCAACAAGTCTGACAAGAGAGACGCAGGCACATCTTCCCCTGACTTTCATACGGGTTCATAACAGAGTAACTAGAACAGAATTAGGCTCATTGTTGATTTTTACTTTTGTGTCCAGATTCTATGGATGCCACCTTGGTGGTTTATGTAGTCCTAGAACTTAGCACATTTAAATGCTTCATCTGCTTTTGTATTTTTAGATACATAGCTAATGCAAATAACTGCATAGAACCACAGCAAGAGACCAGCTGGAAAGGTTAGCAGTACTGATGGGATTACGTTTTTGTCCCAGTTTCAAATCAACATGTATCAATTTTTTCCTAGGTTTTCCACTGGTCTTCTGGTAGAAAGAGTAAAACAAATAAGGACTCGGTTTTTTACCTAAAGCACATTTGCACCTGCACTGCCTTATTGGCTCTGACTGTCAGGGATGTCAAGACGGTCCTTTCTGGCACACTGACATGCTGCAGAAGCCCCTTTGGGCTTGCTGGCCCCACGGCCTCTCTTCTCGCTGTGCTGGGGGATAACCCTGGGTTCATTTGTGTTAACATCAGAGAAACCTGAGGGCACCTTCAGGGAACTTCCATCCTGGGGCCTCCCAGGATGCTGTGTGTACAACTTAAGACAGAAACTTCTGCACGAGTCACACGTCCTTCTACCAGCTCTTGATTGATCTTGGCCTCTCTTTTCTAACTCAGATCTGTGGCAGACCCACCGCTTGGCCTGAGGAACACGTTTTGTAGATGCGCACATCTCAAGTCTAGGAGTTTCCCCAGCCTCTGGGTTCCTCCTAAGCAGAAGAGCAAGACCACAAAACCTCAGTTTTAAACTCTGATCTTGTGGCGGTTGATTCGTGTTTCATGGCAGAAATGCAATAGTGTTTAGCAAAATACATAAATAAAAATCTCTTAAGAATTCCCTTCTCTGCTGCTGAAGATACACATCGCTAACCGCAGTGCTGCAGCAGTAACGCTGCGATGGGTTACTGCTGAAAAAGTTTTAAAGCCTTTGACCTGTTCCTCCTTATCGTCTTACCTGTATTTAACGTGCATTGTATACTAACCCCAAACTACTTAGAACTTATTTGTAATTACATGCAGTTTGAGTAAAAAAGTGGCCTCAGAGGAGATCTGGGTTCACTGTTGACTTGGCCACACAGTTGTGAAAAGTGTAAAAGTAGTGTTCTCATTAGGAAAAGAAAGATGAGCTTGGTGTTAGTCCTGGTGTAGAAAAGAGCATTACCACTTAAATCTTAGCTACTTTCCCTCCTTTGTTTATACCAACCATATATATTAAAATTATAATTCCTTCCCTCACTGGAATTAAAAGACCTGTTATCAGCACTACCTTTCACTAGTGTACACACAGAGTTAAAACCTAATCTGTAGCCCATGAAGCTCAGGGATCTCTTTCATTTGCCTTCAGTGGAGAGCCAGTCAGGCTTACTATTGTCCTAAAGATAGGCATCTATTATAGCAGCTCCTTTCTCTCCCCCTCTGTGCTTGTTATAAACCTCCCAGGACAAGTCTGCTGTTCCTTCCTCCATCAGGCAGCATCCAGGAATCCAGACTTTTCATGCAGGTTATATATAATATCGTAATGAAAAACCCTTTTTACACAGCTATCTCAGAACGCCACCCTGCGAAGAGGTGTGCTGGTGATGCGCCACGGGGAAAGAGCTGATCAGGTCTTTGGCAAGTCAAGTCTTGGCTTCAACAGTGCTTGACTGCAGATGGTGAGTAAGATAATGGCAGGATCTTAGCAAATCAGAACCAAAACCAATTAACCCCAGTTATGGGTACAAGAGATTCGGTCCCCTATGTGTAAATGTAAACACTGACACAAAGCAGTGAGTAACATTGCAAATCAGGTACAGCACTGCTTTGACCTGCACGTATCCAGTATTTCATAATGCCCTAAAGTCCTTCATGTTTATGTTAGATAAACCCTGCAGAACAAGCAAAGCTCTTGTGATACTGACGGACGTGTGTCTCACTGATGGATGTACAACACACAAGATTTCTGCCACTCGTTACACAAGGTGGTGGTTGTCAGACCCCTCCACCTTTCTGCGCTTGAGTCAGAATCATGGTCCGTGGATCAGAGTCACAGTACGTCACTAGTCCAACCTGGGGAAGAGGAGCAAGAGCAAACCATGCTGAAACTGAGATGTCAGCACTGACCTAAATTAAAAGCTGAATTTCTTGGCCCCCTCTCTCAAAAAAATGTATGTTTCAAGGTGAAGAAAACTGACCCAGAACAGAGAAATATGTGTCAGGAGGAAGGAAGGGAACAAGAAGGTGGGAGTTCAGAAGGGAGAACTTTATGCTGAAAGTGTCCTTTGTTATGCTGGAGATCTCCTATATTAAGCATGCGAAATTCACACCAGATAATGAGGGTGGTACCTTCTGGCTGCATAATCAATTAATTGGTTTCATTTTTCTTCAGTGGAAATGTTTTTTGTCATTTTGGCAATGGGAAAAGAATATCGATGTGGAAAGGATTTTTGTTTCATCTGAGCCCCACAAAGCCGAATTCTCATGATTTCCTGACCTCTCTCTCCTCCCCCTCATTTGCTCCTTCAGAACTTGCAGAAGAGGTTCTATGTTGTTAGGACAGGTCTTTCCCCAAGCCAGTGTTGTGACCTTAAAATGTGATCTCTTTCAGGTAATAGCAGTCACCGGGTTTTTTTCATCAGTGAGACACTGACTATGTTTGTAGAACTAAACTAATCCTGTAGACATCTGAGTTCAGGCACTGCCCCATGATCCCCCAAACTGCTTAGTTATTAGCTGTCTCCTTGGCGTGGTCTCGGCTGACGGCTGCTCCCCCTTGCCCACATGGTTTCCAGGCGAGGTTTGGGGAGAGCACAGACCATGCTCCCCAGTGGGCAGACAGCGTGGGTGTTTGAGGTGGAGGGAAGAGAGACTAGCTCCCTGGGCAGGTGCCCTGCTTCATCACTTGCCCTTGTGGCCAGAGAACGGGCCTCGGCCTGTTTCACTTGCCGGTGGAGATGTCACTCTGGACTGAGTTTTCAGAACCAGCCATCCAACCATTCAGAAGAAACGAAGCCATTATAACGAAATGCCACCTGTACGTTCAGCTGCTGCCTCCCTTGTGCTGCAGCAGAATGTCCCACCTCGTTTCAGGAAAATACTACAGAGCAGATCTGAACTTCCCTTCCACCCTGCCGAAGCGGAAAGACAGCGTGAAGCATTTTGAATACGATCCTCCTTTATCTTGCTGTGGTATTTTCCAGTCAAGGCTTATAGGTAAGCTGGATAATATCCTCCTGCAAATATAAGGGTTTGGGAAGCAGGCTTTCATCACCTGCAAAAGCTCATACTGGCTTTGCAGTAGAAAAACTTCCTCACAGCACTCATTGTGGTAACACTTCTCGATGGGCAACCACTGCAAGATCTTGTGAAATAGTAAAATAGAGAGCGGGGCTCGTTGCTCATCTTTGAGACCCATTCTGCCAGTTCCTGGCAAAGAAAGTTAAAAGAAAGAAGCTGCAACACTACCTGTGCCCTGCTGCTTGTCTGCAAGGGACAAATGTCTTACGCAGTTGTCACTGAATGGGCAGTGAGGAGTGAAGGGCTGGCCACAGGAAGCAGCTTCATGGTCAGCAGAGTGTGGTCACCTCATCACAGGTACCTGACAGCTGGGTGGTATGGGTTAGTCTGACTCAATTCACTCACGAGATGAAGTTGTTCCTGCTCCCTGAGCAAGCGCACCTGACTGTGACAATGCAAGTCTGGTGCAAATGCTTGTCTCTGATGATTCAGATATACGGAGACAACCAAATGCCTAACTGCTGTTTGCAGATTTGGAGTGAATCGTATGTAATTATCTTTCCAACACTCATGTTAAACTTGCTGTTGCCACCAGAATGAGCTTTATAGTGAGCTCAGTCAGCCGATAGTGCGAAAAAGTTAATAGAAAGGGACTGCCAATGTACCCCATGTCAATGAAACTGAAAAGCTCCAAGCTGTTTTTTGCAGAAAGTATTTTGTAGTAGTTTCTTACCTGTCATGATTTGTAAAAAAGCAACTCGCTTTGCTGTTCCCATCCAGGGGAAGCTCTGCTGGACCAGGAGGTGACAGTCAGCTACGCGTACTCATCACCCGCACTCCGCTGCATACAGACAGCTCAACACGTACTGCAGGGTAAGGCAGCAAAACCGGCCAGGTGCTTTTGCCACGGTGAAAATGTCTTCACCAAACTTCTGTGAAGTCTCAGAGATGAGTAATTAAGATGTACAACTTTGTGGTTATTTGTTGTTATATTTAAGCAGGAAAGACAAGGTGGTTTTGCCTAGCTGGTAATAATAGGCAGTAATAAACCTGCTGCCATGTGTATGGTCTGGAGAGTACTATCCCATTAACTCTAGTCCTTGCTAGTTAAAATGAAATCTAATGTTATATGAAACAGAGGTATTCCACATGAGGTTGAATTCAACATTAGCAGCTCCTCATCAAATCACCACTGCCACCTCTTCCAGAAAATATTCTGAGCCAAAACCCAAATGTTTCCAGTGCTCTGAAGGATATGTATGTGAACCAGGGAAGACAGCTTTCTCCTGAAAGCATCTGTCTTTGCAAGCCAGACTATTTTAATTCCTTCATATTGCAGAACCTCCTTCCTTCTCCTTCTCCCCCTCCCTCTCCCTCTCTTCTTTTTCTTCTCCTGTCCCCTCCGACAGGTCTGTCAGAGGTTCACAGTTCGTTACCATGTTTACATCAGAATTACGATGGGAGTGCATTTCTTATGGGAATTGGTGCCACTCAGTAACCTCTCTTGAGAATAATCAACAAAATAATGTGTCTTTTGACAAGACAATTCCACGTCTAACCGTGTAGGACAATTTATTGCCCCACCAAGGACCACTGAGCGAAATGTTGTATTTTTATTCATATATTTATTATAAAATAAAGTTTATTCAGATTGCAACATTACTGAGGTCTTTTCTTCTGTTCTCTCCTATACCTTGCAGATCATCACAAGAGAGCTCCAGAAATAATAATAATAATAATAATAATAATGTAAGAATTTGTAGTGCCTTAACATAAGTCAGAGAAGAATATAATGTTGGCTTCATTTAATCAACACGATCCTCTTTTGTTCGTCAATAAGTAATTCATTTTCATTAATGAAAACATTACAGCGAACAAGATAGAACGTACAGCACGAATGTAACACTTCGAGTGTACCTTTCTCTTCTTAATAAATATTTCTTGTTCTTGCAGGGCTTAAATTAGATCAAAAGGTCAAAATCAGGGTGGAACCAGGACTGTTTGAATGGACCAAGTGGGAAGCAAGCAGAGCAATTCCTAACTTTATGACCGTGACAGAACTGGCAGAGGCCTCTTACAAAATAGACACAAGCTACAGGTAATTGCTCTGTATCTAGCTGTTAAAGCCGTATTTTTTTTCCCCTGAGGTATCTCTTCAACTTTTTATTTATCATAAACCATTATGAACACTGCAAAAAATGGGTGATTCTGATCAAATTCAAGTCTGCATGATCTGTTCCCAAAATATGATATGCTGTCAGCTGTCTTGTGCCAAGAGTCAACTTTGTTTGCTGCTCTGACACAGACACACACACACGCTTGGGAATGTGCGTGCACGTAGCACATGGGTGCACCGGCACATGCACAAACGTCTGATACTTGTGTATGGGACCTGCCCTACTCTGGTGTTGCCTTCAGATGCGCCGGCTCAGGCCCATGGTTTGTCATGCACAAGGACAGCTGCATTACAGGCATTAGTGTCAGGTACCAGGAGTTCTGGTTTTACCTTTGGCTCATGTGAAGCACATTTTAGAAATGTGAAGAATAACCTGTCAGGTAAATAACGCGCTGGCTTTCAGCGACGAAGAAACGTCACTTTAGAAAAGGTTAGTAAGCCCTTTGTTTAGGGTCTGCAGGGCAGTGGCAAGAGCATGAGCCCAGGCTGGGAGGTGGCAGCTCCACACCTGAAATGTCTCTGGTTTGTGTCACTGAAGCAACAGCTACAAGAGGAAGGGAATGCGGGGTGCCACCCCCGTGCACCCCGGGGCAGAGCCGTGCAGGGTCTGGGGAGAGAGAGGTGAGCCTGATAAGAACCAGCTGTCCTTCTGTTTTTGGGAGCAGGCAGGGTAACAGCTTTTCACTATAATTGATGTTTGTGCCCACTATAATTGATGTTTGTGCCGAATTCGGTCGGGGAGGGGAGTTGTTTTGTTTTGAATTGCTCAAAGATTAGTACTGTGCTCAGCAAGGGCTTTTTGGGGCCCTCACAAGGTGGGGGGGGTGATGCCTTTTCTGAGTACTGCCAAACCACAGCAGGGCAGGAAATGACAAACCTCCAATTCAATCTAGCTCCTCATCTTGGTCACAAACCAGGCTGTTCTGTGTTTGCAGTGCACAACCAGATCCAGGAAATTACTCAGCTAATAAAAGTGAGCGTCTCTGGGGTTTCCCACGTATACAAGAAAGGGGGAAAGGAAACTTCTCATGTCTTAATGCATTTCTTACAGCCAAGCAACTGCCTTCATTTGAAGTTGCACGAAGGAATAAAATCCTTCATTTTCTTGGATTATAGTACTTTCTGGTATGTTTTACCGCCAACAGACTGTTTTCCCTAGTTTTTTCAATAAAAAAATCACTTGCCTCAAACTTTCACATAGAAAAGGGTGCAAATGCAGAGCAGTGGGGAGTTGAGAGAGGAAGCTCTGAAGCAGTGCTAGTACAGGGTTCAGACCCCTCACAGCTCACTCAGGTCCAGGCAAAAATAGGGTGGATGAGCTATAAACTTGCACATATGATGCCAGTTTCTTCCCATCACATGCAGGGTTCAAATCCTCAGGTCCCAGGGGCTGGCTTTACTATATTCACCCACTTCAAATGACAACCTTCAACTAGGTTAAGTCCCTGATCGTTCCCTGTCAGCAGTGGACCTAACCCAAATTCTCCTGTTTCCAGTGCCACTAAGAGGCAACGTGAGTGGTGCTGAAACATTTGCTGCCCATGCATTGTGTGCTGAGATGAAATCGTCTTGAGGTTCACTGCACCCAGTTGCAGACATCTAAGAGTTGGGTGCCCAGGCTGTGATGGTTAGCTAGCAGCCTTCTTGTCGGTGGAAAGAAGGCGACTCCCAAGACAGTGACTTTCCATCTTAGATAGCCTATGTCAGACACTTAAGATGGCATGAATTTCCCTCTGAAGGGGCTTACTTGTCTCCGTTGACCTAGCCAGACACTTGAGTTGTAGGCAGCTAAGGCTGGGTGAGATTAACTCTGCCTCTCTCTCCTCTTACGCTCTCACAGAAGCAGAGGGGTGGTAGATGCTCCCTGTCCCAAAGCAGGATAAACTCTGCCTTTGCCGTTCCTGCTGTTAAAGACTGCCAGTCACAGTGTAAGCCACTTATTTCTTTCCTCTTCACCCTTTGCAAGGAGGACAGACCCTTCCTTTCCTCTTCACAACAGCCTTTTGCAGACTACTATCGTGTCCTTCTTCAGCCTTTTCCTCCAAGCTGAACTCTTCCCATCCTCTTTGCAGGCTGTGCTTTCTGGACCCCTGTTCACTGCTCCCCTCTGGATTTTCTCTTGTTGGTCCTCATCTCACTCGCACTGTAGCACTCACAGCTGGACACAGCACTCCCACAGAGACCTTAGCCTGGACTGAGCACTCCTGTTGCTATTTAGCCTGGAAACCACTGGGGCCAGTGCTGGGGATGCTCAGTTCTGCTGCAGGACGACTGGTTAATAACAGGGTTAATACTGAAGGGACTGAGGTGCCAACAGGACAACACATTAAAAAAAATTGCAGCTCTGCCAAAAGGCCGACTAGTTTTGAGTACCCCAATCTAGACTTCTCCAACCTAGCCAGGATTAATATTAGCTATGATTAACAAACCAGCATGAGCGTTTCACATGGTTTTACCACCTATTTTCTACTTCTGCAGTTTGTGCTGACATAATGTACCAAGGACTCACCTGTGAAAGTACACTGTGATACCATACCTTACTACAATATATTAATCTAATCTTACTCCTGCCTATTCACTGAATAAGGAGACAATCAAATCAGAGTGAGGGGGGCAGTCGCTTGTAAAAAAAAAAATTAACACCCTGTATTGTATCACAACACGTGGCTAACAATATTTGCCAGCCTTAGCAGTGAACACCTCCCCTTCCTTCAGAAGATAGATTAAGAGGATGACATGAAAAATAGAGGAAAAATAGAAGAAGTGCTCAGATACTTAGGAGTGGTGCATTGTGGTTAATGTCCTCAGAAACATTTTTTTTTTTAACTCTAGGAGTGAAAGTCTTCACTATCCTTTTGTCCAGCTAACGCAGATATGCCTTGTTTGTTTTGCTTTACTTATTAAGGAGACTAACTCTGAGATGCCAAATCTTGAAAGCATTCACATCATCAGTGTCTCACCTTGGTTTGAACTCAGTCAGGATTGCTAGAGCTGGTCTGCTCTGCAAGTCTGCAGTCCATACCTGGGCAGTGGTCCTTGCCGACAGAATTGCTCAAAGCACAAGCTTTTCTTAGGCATGAATATTATTTTAAATAATCTCCACTGTAAACTACAAGTTTTATTAAATCACGGTTTTCCCTGCATCTGGCGCTTTATGAGCTATGAGATTTAGCCATAAGATTTAATAGAAATTACTGTTGGGGAAGCTAATGCTCCATGCAAGCTGAGGTAGCCGTATGTCAGCCAAGTCAGTAGATAAACCTGTATCTTTTTAACCAAGTGCCTTTTCTCTGGTGTAGTCATTCAACAGTGCTAACAGTGTCCTCATATTCATCTAGATTAACATATATTTGTGATTTTATTGTCAGGGGTAACTTCCCACTCTCTTCTCTGGTGCCATCGGAAAGTTATGAAGAATATGTAAGCAGAAGCTCTGCGGTTATAAAACAGATCATCACTGCCTGCCCCAGCAAAGGTAATGGTTTCAGGTCTTTGTATGTTCTGTCAGACACTTTCAGCAACAGGAACAGGCAAAGGTCTGCCAACAGAAGCACATTTAACACGAGCTGTTGGTATTGCACAGAGCTTAAGGCAGACTCTTAGTCCTTGTCGTGGGCTACACTAAATCAAAATCAATGCAATTTATGGGATAGAAATGAAAAAGCAAAATTAAACAGAAGACAGTAGAGTACTAAATTGCAAGAGTATACTCTTTGCTTGGTCTTTCTACATTGGGATGTAGCTCAGCATAAGATAACATACTTTTCTGGAAAGCTCGTTTTTCTCTTTTCCTAGCAAATGCTTTCTCTTACTAGCTGGCATTGCTTACAACACACCAGACTTTTTCTGACCGGCACAATACACTCTGACACATTATCAAAGAGGTCTGCAAAGATGAACGACCCCAAAAGAGCCTCATACCCATCTGCTGATGGGTAACCTGACAGTGCAGCAGCTCCCTTACTACTTTTCTTTGCTTTCTCTGGTATATCAGGTGTCATCCTCATTGTGGGCCATGGCTCTTCCTTGGCTTCTTTCACCCGACCTCTGATAGGGCTCCCTGCCAGAGACAGCAACGACTTTGCCCAGGTGGTACGAAAGGTAAGAAGATTTTTTTTCAGCA